>NC_035434.2:159194519-159510288 GCF_002127325.2 Helianthus annuus | reverse complement strand
TCCTAGCGGCTTCAATCAACGTCCTATTTTCCTCTCAGTGACTCCATTCTGTTGAGGCATATAAGGAGCAGAATATTGATGTTCAATTCCCTTGCGAAGACAATAGAGATCCAGAATACGATTCTTGAACTCCGTGCCATTATCATTCCTTATCCTCTTGATCTTTGCATCATGGACATTTTCCAATTTTGTAAAAAGATCTATCAACATCTCTACTGTCTCATCTCTTGTACCTAAAAAGAAAACCCATGAATAACGTGAATAATCATCAGCGACAACAAGACAATAGTACTTTCCACCTACGCTCCTCACGTTCACTGGACCGAATAAATCCATGTGAAGTAATTCATAAGGGGCATCTATGGAATTTACAGTTTTTGATTTGTGAGGTTTCGTATGTTGTTTTCCGTTTTGATATGGAAGACATTTGTCTTCTACTTGAAACCTTTGCATTGGAACCCCTTACACTAGCACATGTTTACCAATGTAATTGATATTTCGATAGTGAATATGGGCCATGCGTCTGTGCCACAACATCGATTCAGCCTTAGATGTTTTTTGATAGTAAGCACGCCACCACAGCAGTCGGATCCTTAGCACCCATGTCCATGACATAAGTGTCATTTCTCCTTGACGCTCGCATCACTATCCAAATCGTCCGATATACCCAAACTTGGTTTCAACACTAATGCTTCTTTCTTGGTATAATGGACCGAGTGACCCTTGTCGCAGACTTGTGACACGCTCATCAGATTGTGTTTAAGCTGCTCAACATAATTCACTTTGTCTAGTGTGATCTTCCCATTGGTCACTTTTCCTCGTCTTGTAATTCTACCACCTTTAGCACCCGCAAAATTCACATGTCCTCCATCATATTCTTCAAACTCAGTCAACAATCTCGCATCCCCCGTCATGTGCCTGGAGCAGCCACTATCAACATACCATAAGTTGATAATCCTCCTTAGCAGCTCCTGTACACACCAACCAAAAAATTAGTTAGATTGGGGGACCCAAGCCTTAATGGTCTTGGGTCGTCTAAATTCACCAACCACTGGAACATCCATCCAATATCCATTACTCCTAACTAGAGTCTTGGATCTTAGACCTGTTGATGGAATTTGATTTTGATTTCCACTAGGTCTTTGGTCCTGAGGGTTCCTATATGTGTTTCGACTATTTGACCTTTGAAAATTTTGGTTTTGAAACCTTGAATTTTGATTCCAAGAAGCATTATTGTTGTAATTTCTAAAGCCATTGTTATAAAAAGTTCGACCACCATTATTTTGGTATCGATTTTGATATTGACCTTGACTTCTGAAATTATTTGAATTATTATTGTTCATTCTTCTCATGTCTCCCTGGTGGAGATCTAGGCTGAAATCTTGGTTGATTTCTTTGAAAACGAGGAACTTGTGGAGTTCCTTTTTCAGCCTTATCTACACCAACAACAACATTTTCTGGTTGCTTAGCCGTTGTTTTCTTTGGAGAGCTCTCACTTTCTTATCACCACTCTTCTCTGGTGACTTCTCTTTCTTCCTCTCACTCACTTGTGCTTCACTCTTTTTGTTAGGACCGCAGCTTGCTACATGTCCTTTGGTGTGACACTTGAAGCACGATCTCTTTTTCGAAGACTTCTTATCTGAAGCCTTTGAACTAGATTCAGGTTTTGATGATGATGCCTTAGAAGAACTTGGTTCAGTTTGCTTAGTTTCAGAATTTTCTTTGTTCTTGTTTTTAGCAAAATCTACATTAGATTCATTTTCAATAACAACTGTTTCAGTTTTCATGTCACTTCCTTGAACAAAATTAATCTGTGTAGTAACAATTGGATTCTTATTCTTAGGATGTGAAGTTTTCTTTTTCAAAACTGGTTTGCTGTTATTATTCTTCTTAGCATCATCACATGTAGACTCATCACCTTGACTTGCTGTGGAACTACCTGGTGTTGTTGACATAAAATTGGTTAGCTCATCTTCATCAGTTAGGAATGAATAATCATGACTAAGAAGAGGTGGGACTTCATTAAATCCCTTGAATCCCAAACTACTCTAGTCATTACTCTTCTTTAACCCACCCATCACGTGTTTCATAACAAAAGTAGAGTCCCTGAATCGACCTAATTTCTTTTCAAGTTCAACAATTTTGAGTTGTGCATCTGATAACTCTTTGTTCTTTTCAGAAATCTCTTTTGTTTTCTCAGCCATCATTTCATGAGCTAAGTCTATGACTTGAAGTTTTTCATTTAATTTGCAAGTTACGGCTTCAATTTCACTTTCATAACCTTTTATTTTCTTCAAGTATGACGTTTCATTTCTTTTAGCAAAAAAGTTTGATTCTTTAATGTTAGACATCTCACTTACCAAACTTTTGTTTGATGTGGACAACCTGTCAACTTCACCCTGTAGTTCAAGACATTTTAAACACACAGAATTAGTTTTTACCTCTCCTATTTGTTTATCAAGGTTGGCCATTAGAGCCGCAAGCTGAGCCACAGAATTAGTTTTTAAACCCTAGTCCAACTTGTAAACCTTGTGTTATATAAATAAGGTTAGACATTAGGGTTTAGGTTAATCAGCTAAAACAGAGTTTGTGAGAATTTCGTGAGAGAATAACAGCTTGGACGAATTTGGTTGTTAGGGTTTAGATTGATTGTAATTCCTTGTGATTGATAATCAATAGAAACCCGGTTTGAAAGTGAATTTTTGTTCCAACACGTTTTCTGCTATATTCTAATCAAGAGGATTCCGCACTCTTGATCGGATTGACAATTCTGTGAAGATCCATACGACTCAAGGGGACGGTGTAACAACCCTCAAAATCCCATGTATTCCGTACAAATTATTAATGATAATTAAAGTGTCTGACGACTGTATGGAATTACTTAACTGCTTTCTGATATCTGTGTTATGCTCACACGTATTTGTTAATATGCTAAGGAATATGCTAAGGAATATCCTAAGGAATATGCTAGGAATATGCTAGGAATATGCTAAGGAATATGCTAAGGAATATGCTAAGGAATATGCTAAGGAATATCCTAAGGAATATGCTAGGAATATGCTAGGAATATGCTTGGAATATGCTAGGAATATGCTATATGGAAGATCTTATAAATACCACCATTCCACCAAAACTCTCTTTCTCTCCTCTCCTCCCTAGCTCACGGCCGAGACCCCCCTTGAACACACCACCATTTTTGGCTCTTGATCTCCTCATTCCAAAGTTATACAAGTGTTACGGGTCACGCATAAGGAGTCTTGGAGCTAACGGAAGGCGAAGGACCTCTCTATCTTGCTTTTATCCACCTCTTTTTCGCATAGTTTCTTCCCTAGCCTTGTGCTAGTTGTAAGTGCTTCTAATCAACTTCTTGTTCATGTTTGATGTGGTTAATAAGAGATTAGTCGGTTAAAAATTGTGAACATACAAGATCAAAATCTAAAAGTCTACTAAAATGATGAACAAGGTGGTTAATGGATGAATATTAGTGTAAAGCATGTAGATCTTGTGTGATTATGATTATTGGTTGATTATCTGATGTGTTGCTGGATAATATTAATGTTTGATGTTGTTGTGAATACTAAATTTGTTAACGGTAACGATCGAACACGATTTAGAAGGTTAAACACTAAAAATCAGAATTTGTCCAAGTTTTACAGCCAACTTCAGTTGGCTGTAAACAGGTCATAAGCCTAACGAAAAACTGATATTTTGACACTAAAATGTGATATTAGGAAATACGGTTCTAATGGCACCGGAATCGTAATTTTTGGACTCCATTTACTATTTTTAAAGTATTAATTTGTAACAGCAACTTAAGCTAGATTTTGACAGCAATAAATGGGTGTCGTACTTTCAGTCATAACCTGAGTTTTGTGATGAATCGGACCATGAAATTTGTACGTTAGATGACAACCGATGCATGTGTAATTACCCCACTGGAATTTCGTAAATCGGAAACTCGATGAATTTTTAATAAATTGTTCCGTGGACTGTGGTCAGAAATTCATAAATCTGAGTTCAGTCCGGAATATGATTTTTTATAAAATATTGGTAGTGAATCGGACCCCGATATTTTTACACAATAAAATATGGAACGTTTAAGACATCTTGTAAAAATTTGGGAATTTCTGGAATAATTTAACTATTTTATTAAAACGTCCGAAAACAGCCGGTTTTGAATATTAATGCTGAATTGATACAAGTTGTGACTTGCGTGTCTAAATGTCGAGTATGCTATCCGTGAATGATCTAACATGGTATATATGTTATGTGCATTATCGTATGTTTGATTTTAAGTGGGGAATGGATGGGAAACTTAGAGGGGCATAAACCGTTAAAACAATGCATGTTGTGTGATAGATACGTGTAGGAACTTTGTGTTCTATTTGAAAGCCACTAAATGACTAACTGGTAAATTATATTAGGACGTGATTGACCGACCTTGACTGTTAGCTATATTGAGAATCTAATCGAGCAAACCAAGGTGAGTTCACACACTTTCTAAGGCATGGGATTCCCGATGGTTTGGGAATGGGTTAAAGAACTTAAAAATTGAATCTACATATCCTCATTGGGTAGGATATGTACGGCCATCCTCCTTGGGTAGGATGCCAATATTATTCCTGCGTATTCTCCTTGGGTAGAACTACGTACGTTCGTCCTCCTTGGGTAGGACAACAACTTTAAAACATACTAGACAAAACTCTATCATAAGTCCCTCATTTTTATATCGACTTAATCGCCGAGGCCAATGGCGAGCGGGTCATTAGTTAATAGCGCTATTAGGTTTAACAAACCTCACACCGTGCCAGTCGGACGGGCGTGTACTAATGGACTATGGCAAACCGTCAGTGATGATAGACACTGATGTAGGGCACAACTTATTTGCGTAGTAGTCGATATGGTACAGTCTAGTGGTTCACATGGGGAAGCCCCCACTAATCATGGAAATGGTTTGGGTAATAAAGAATGAACTGGTTAATCTTACTTTCAACTACGGGGTAACCCCCACGGCAATTACGCCAACGAAAGACAAACCACGTTTTCGGAAAACAACTTAAAACTAAACAACCAAACGTGAAGTCACTCAACTTTGTTGTTGACTCGTTGTTACATGCCTTACAGGTCGTTAAATGCTTGGAGCTTGCATATGGAGGTGGTCGTTGTGGGATGCGAACAGATATGTCCCGTATTTAATAAATAAACTTTATGAACTTATTAAAGCTACGTTTTGGACTTTAAACTTATGAACCATGGACTATGAACTTATATTCTTGTATCACGTATTATGCTTCCGCTGTTTAAATTTAAAACTTGGTTAACTGGCTTTTGGTCACCAATTGTATTGTGGTTGGTTTTATTTACTTAAATACATTGTTCAATATGATTGGTGGCTCGATCCCGGTCACGTCACGCCTCCAAGCGGTGGTACTCCGCATGGTGGATTTTGGGGGTGTGACAGATTGGTATCAGAGCCATTGGTTATAGTGAACTTGGTTTTAAAATGGGAAAAGATTTTTAATAAAACAAGACTATAACCTGTACAGTACTCAACGATCCACAACGACGCTTCGCTCCACGTGCAAGACTCGACACCATAAGTGGTATGATTTATGTTATATTGTCGGTTAGATAGCTCACACTGTGCATTAGTTAACGTGATAACTTCTACTTGAACCTTGTGTGCTTACTCTCTACTGTCGTCCCACACTTACGCACTTTCACGACACTTTTCTCACTTACGTTGCTTCGTGATGAAGATCATGAGCGGACGCGGAGGACGTATCAACCTCACTCAAGCCCAGTTGACGGCTCTGATCAACGAACGAGTTGCTGAGGCACTCGCAGCTGTTCCTGCAGGAGGTATAACCTGCTACTCCGACCTATCTTAGAACGTTTAGATCCCACCTTCGCAAATCAACCCTCGTGCCTAACCTTGTCATTTATTCTCGCACCATAGGTCAACATGCTCAGCCTCCTGTGTGTACGTTCAAAACCTTCATGGATTGCCGACCAAGCACTTTCAGCGGCACAGAAGGTGCTGTAGGCCTTCTTCACTGGTTCGAGAAGCTCGAGTCTGTTTTCGAGATGTGTGATTGCCCGGAAGATCGTAAGGTGAAGTATGCTACTGGAACACTCGAAGGAGCTGCGTTAACCTGGTGGAAAGCACAGGTCCAATTGCTTGGGTTGGCGGTTGCTAATGCCACCCTATGGAACGGCTTCAAGGAACTGATTAGAGAAGAGTATTGCAGTCGTGACGACATCCACAAGCTAGAGGTGGAATTTTTCAACCTGAAGATGACGGGGTCTGAGATTGAGGCGTATACTAAGAGGTCAAACGAACTGGCCATCCTGTGTCCTACTATGGTGGACCCTCCCTACAAACGCATTGAGCTGTACCTTAAGGGCTTGGTGCTGGAAATTCAAAGCCACGTAACCTCAGCTAACCTTGGCACTATACAGCAAATCGTCAAGTTGGCTCATCGTCTCACTGATCAGGCGGTTGAGCAGAACAAGCTGCCCAAACGTATTAGCGCCACTACTTCTGATGCTCCCAACGACAATAAGCGCAAGTGGGATGGAAATTTGGGCAAGGGTTCTACTTCAGCTCAATCTCAGCAGCGAAAGACAGGTGAGTACAAGAGCCCCAGTCAGCAGTCATCTGGAAATCAAGGTCAGGGTGGGTACAAGGGAAATCACCCTAAGTGCAATCGATGTAATCTGCACCACAGCGGCCAGTGCAACAAGGGTCGTTGTCAGAGGTGTCACAAGCTGGGTCATGAAGCAAAGGATTGCAGGAGCCCACGTCCTGTGAATCAGAATCGCCAACAACAGCAACAAGCTCCATAGAACCACCAACAACAGCATCAGCAGGGCAATAAAGGATGCTTTCAGTGTGGCGCTGAGGGCCACTTTAAGAGGAACTGCCCCCAGCTGAACCAAAACCAGAACAATACCCAAAGAAACGGGAACCACAATGGAAACAACAACGGAGGCAACAATGGAGGTAACAATAATGGAAATGGCGCCCAAGGTCGTGTGTTCGTGATTGGTCAGGGAGAAGCAAGGAACGATCCCAACGTTGTGATGGGTAAGTTTCTTCTGGACGACTTCTTTGTTACTGTTTTGTTCGATTCGGGTGCCGATACTAGTTATGTGTCCGTAAAAGTTAGCCAAATGCTTAAGCGCACTCCAACACTTCTGAACACCAAACACACGGTAGAACTAGCTAACGGTAAAAGTCTAGAAGCCACACACGTAGTTAAAGGTTGTAACCTCGTCTTAGCTGGTCAGACTTTCTCTATCGATCTTATTCCTATCACACTGGGTAGTTTCGACGTCGTTATTGGGATGGATTGGCTATCTCATCATCGAGCGGAGATTGTTTGTAAGGAGAAAATCGTCCGCATTCCTCGCTCTGGTGAAAAACCTCTCATGATTCGTGGCGACAAGAGTGGTGCTGTCGAAGGCATCATCTCTTTCCTTAAGGCCCAGAAGTGTTTGCGAAAGGGCCACACTGTCATTTTAGCACTCGTTACTGACACATCAACGGAAGAGAAGAGAATTGAAGACATTCCTATTGTACGCAACGTTCCTGAGGTATTTCCTGAGGAATTGCCTGGACTTCCGCCTCATCGTCAGGTCGAGTTTCAAATCGAGCTAGCTCCTAGAGCAGCGCCCATAGCTCGAGCACCATATCGTCTAGCTCCATCAGAACTCGAAGAACTGTCTACGCAACTACAAGAGCTCTTGGAAAAGGGTTTTATACGTCCTAGCTCTTCGCCCTGGGGAGCTCCAGTCTTGTTCGTAAAGAAGAAAGATGGTACTTTCAGGAGGTGTATTGACTATCGCGAGCTTAACAAGGTGACCGTGAAGAATCGTTATCCTCTTCCGCGCATCGATGACTTATTCGATCAATTGCAAGGGTCGAGTTTCTATTCTAAGATTGACCTAAGGTCAGGCTACAATCAGCTGAGAGTCCGAGAGGAGGACGTCTCCAAAACAGCATTCAGAACTCGTTACGGCCATTATGAGTTTCTGGTTATGCCTTTCGGATTGACGAATGCACCAGCGGTCTTCATGGATCTCATGAACCGAGTGTGCAAGCCTTACCTAGATAAGTTCGTTATTGTGTTCATCGACGACATCCTGATCTATTCTAAGAGTCAGGAGGAACACGAGCAACACCTGAGACTTATTCTGGAACTACTTCGTAAAGAGCAGCTGTATGCCAAGTTTTCGAAATGTGACTTCTGGCTTCGCGAAGTCCATTTTCTGGGCCATGTGGTAAACAAGGATGGGATTCATGTTGATCCATCCAAGGTTGACTCGATCAAGAACTGGCATGCACCCCGCACACCAACAGAGATCTGCCAATTCTTAGGTCTGGCAGGATATTACAGAAGGTTTATCAAAGATTTCTCCAAGATTGCGCAACCTCTCACTTCACTGACTCAGAAGGGTGTCACCTATCGTTGGGGTGATGCACAGGAGTCCGCATTTCAGCACTTGAAGGATAGACTTTGTAGCGCGCCTATCCTCTCATTGCCTGAAGGCACAGACGATTTTGTGGTTTACTGCGATGCTTCCATCCAAGGCCTTGGTTGTGTGTTGATGCAACGTGACAAGGTCATTGGCTACGCATCACGCCAACTTAAAGTTCACGAAAGGAACTACACTACTCACGATCTGGAATTGGGAGCAGTTGTTTTCGCGCTTAAGATATGGAGACATTACCTGTACGGTACCAAGTGCACCATTTACACCGATCACAGGAGTCTCGAGCATATCTTCAAGCAAAAGGAGTTAAACATGCGTCAACGTCGATGGGTCGAACTCTTGAATGACTACGAATGCGCGATCAAGTATCATCCGGGCAAGGCTAATGTTGTGGCTGACGCCCTCAGTCGAAAGGATACTAAACCTAGGCGTGTACGTGCGTTACAGCTTACCATCCAATCTAACCTTCCCGCTCAGATTCACGATGCTCAAGTTGAAGCATTGAAGGCAGAGAACATCACGGCTGAGTCCTTACGAGGATCGAGGCAACGACTGGAACAAAAAGAAAACGGCGCCTACCATGTTAACGGACGCATATGGGTTCCACTGTATGGAGACCTATGCGAGCTGGTGATGGATGAAGCGCATAAGTCTCGTTACTCAGTACATCCTGGTTCGGACAAGATGTACCATGATCTCAAGACTACATACTGGTGGCCTGTTATGAAAGCCAGCATAGCAACCTACGTCGGTAAATGCTTGACTTGTGCCAGGGTCAAGGTCGAATACCAGAAACCATCAGGCCCATTACAACAACCAGAGATACCTAAATGGAAATGGGAGTAAATTTCCATGGATTTCGTTACTGGTCTGCCCAGATCTCAACGCGGAAATGATACCATTTGGGTGATCGTGGATCGACTGACCAAATCTGCACATTTTCTGCCTATCAAAGAAACGGATAAGTTTTCTACTCTAGCAGACATCTACCTAAAAGAAGTGGTATCAAGGCACGGAGTGCCAACCTCCATCATTTCTGATCGTGACGCGCGTTTCACCTCTGAACTGTGGCAAGCTATGCATAGGTCTTTTGGCTCACGTTTAGATATGAGCACCGCTTATCATCCACAGACGGATGGGCAATCTGAACGCACCATCCAAACCCTCGAAGACATGCTTAGGGCATGCGTAATCGACTTCGGCAATGGCTGGGAAAAACACCTCCCGCTAGTGGAGTTTTCATATAACAACAGTTACCACACCAGCATCCAGGTCGCTCCGTTCGAGGCATTGTATGGACGCAAGTGCCGATCACCTCTCTGTTGGGCAGAAGTTGGTGACAGTCAAATCACTGGTCCAGAACTCGTAGTAGATACAACCGAGAAGATTGCTCAGATACGACAACGCATGGCGGCATCCCGTGACCGTCATAAGAGCTACACCGATAAGCGAAGAAAGCCACTCGTGTTCCAGGTTGGGGATCCAGTGCTGCTCAAAGTCTCACCTTGGAAAGGTGTAGTTCGCTTTGGCAAACGAGGCAAACTCAACCCGCGTTATGTCGGACCGTTCGAGATCATTGAGAGAATTGGCAAAGTCGCTTACAGGCTGAATCTACCTGAAGAACTCAGCGGAGTTCACAATGTTTTCCATGTGTCAAATCTGAAGAAGTGTCTGTCAGATGAGACCCTCATAGTTCCTCTCAAGGAGCTCACTATCGACGACCAGCTGCGATTCGTCGAGGAACCAGTAGAAATTACAGATCAAGACGTTAAGATTCTCAAGCACACTAGAATACCTCTCGTCCGAGTTCGTTGGAATTCCCGTCGTGGCCCAGAGTATACCTGGGAACGAGAAGACCAAATGAAACTCAAGTATCCCCAGCTGTTTAAGAAAAAATGCAACCACTACTGAGACTGAGCTACCGCAGAATTTCGGGATGAAATTCCAAATCAACGGGGGGATGATGTGACACCCCAGGAAAATCAGGAAAACAACGCAACTTAACTAGCTTCCTCAGTAACCACGCACTAAATTTCGGGACGAAATTCTCTTAACAGGGGGAGAATGTGACAACCCTCAAAATCCCATGTATTCCGTACAAATTATTAATGATAATTAAAGTGTCTGACGACTATATGGAATTACTTAACTGCTTTCTGATATCTGTGTTATGCTCACACGTATTTGTTAATATGCTAAGGAATATGCTAAGGAATATCCTAAGGAATATGCTAGGAATATGCTAGGAATATGCTAAGGAATATGCTAAGGAATATGCTAAGGAATATCCTAAGAAATATGCTAGGAATATGCTAGGAATATGCTAGGAATATGCTATGAATATGCTAGGAATATGCTTGGAATATGCTAGGAATGTGCTATATGGAAGATCTTATAAATACCACCATTCCACCAAAACTCTCTTTCTCTCCTCTCCTCCCTAGCTCACGGCCGAGACCCCCCTTGAACACACCACCATTTTCGGCTCTTGATCTCCTCATTCCAAAGTTATACAAGTGTTACGGGTCACGCATAAGGAGTCTTGGAGCAAACGGAAGGCGAAGGACCTCTCTATCTTGCTTTTATCCACCTCTTTTTCGCATAGTTTCTTCCCTAGCCTTGTGCTAGTTGTAAGTGCTTCTAATCAACTTCTTGTTCATGTTTGATGTGGTTAATAAGAGATTAGTCGGTTAAAAATTGTGAACATACAAGATCAAAATCTAAAAGTCTACTAAAATGATGAACAAGGTGGTTAATGGATGAATATTAGTGTAAAGCATGTAGATCTTGTGTGATTATGATTATTGGTTGATTATCTGATGTGTTGCTGGATAATATTAATGTTTGATGTTGTTGTGAATACTAAACTTGTTAACGGTAACGATCGAACACGATTTAGAAGGTTAAACACTAAAAATCAGAATCTGTCCAAGTTTTACAGCCAACTTCAGTTGGCTGTAAACAGGTCATAAACCTAACGAAAAACTGATATTTTGACACTAAAATGTGATATTAGGAAATACGGTTCTAATGGCACCGGAATCGTAATTTTTGGACTCCGTTTACTATTTTTAAAGTATTAATTTGTAACAGCAACTTAAGCTGGATTTTGACAGCAATAAATGGGTGTCGTACTTTCAGTCATAACCTGAGTTTTGTGATGAATCGGACCATGAAATTTGTACAGTAGATGACAACCGATGCATGTGTAATTACCCCACTGGAATTTCGTAAATCGGACACTCGATGAATTTTTAATAAATTGTTCCGTGGACTGTGGTCAGAAATTCATAAATCTGAGTTCAGTCCGGGATATGATTTTTTATAAAATATTGGTTGTGAACCGGACCCCGATATTCTTACACAGTAAAATATGGAACGTTTAAGACCTCTTGTAAAAATTTGGGAATTTTTGGAATAATTTAACTATTTTATTAAAACGTCCGAAAACAGCCGGTTTTGAATATTAATGCTGAATTGATACAAGTTGTGACTTGCGTGTCTAAATGTCGAGTATGCTATCCGTGAATGATCTAACATGGTATATATGTTATGTGCATTATCGTATGTTTGATTTTGAGTGGGGAATGGATGGGAAACTTAGAGGGGCATAAACCGTTAAAACAATGCATGTTGTGTGATAGATACGTGTAGGAACTTTGTGTTCTATTTGAAAGCCACTAAATGACTAACTGGTAAATTATATTAGGACGTGATTGACCGACCTTGACTGTTAGCTATATTGAGAATCTAACCGAGCAAACCAAGGTGAGTTCACACACTTTCTAAGGCATGGGATTCCCGGTGGTTTGGGAGTGGGTTAAAGAACTTAAAAATTGAATCTACATATCCTCCTTGGGTAGGATATGTACGGCCATCCTCCTTGGGTAGGATGCCAATATTATTCCTGCGTATTCTCCTTGGGTAGAACTACGTACGTTCGTCCTCCTTGGGTAGGACAACAACTTTAAAACTTACTAGACAAAACTCTATCATAAGTCCCTCATTTTTATATCGACTTAATCGTCGAGGCCAATGGCGAGCGGGTCATTAGTTAATAGCGCTATTAGGTTTAACAAACCTCACACCGTGCCAGTCGGACGGGCGTGTACTAATGGACTATGGCAAACCGTCAGTGATGATAAACACTGATGTAGGGCACAACTTATTTGCGTAGTAGTCGATATGGTACAGTCTATTGGTTCACATGGGGAAGCCCCCACTAATCATGGAAATGGTTTGGGTAATAAAGAATGAACTGGTTAATCTTACTTTCAACTACGGGGTAACCCCCACGGCAATTACGCCAACGAAAGACAAACCACGTTTTCGGAAAACAACTTAAAACTAAACAACCAAACGTGAACTCACTCAACTTTGTTGTTGACTCGTTGTTACATGCCTTACAGGTCGTTAAATGCTTGGAGCTTGCATATGGAGGTGGTCGTTGTGGGATGCGAACTGATATGTCCCGTATTTAATAAATAAACTTTATGAACTTATTAAACCTACGTTTTGGACTTTAAACTTATGAACCATGGACTATGAACTTATATTCTGGTATCACGTATTATGCTTCCGCTGTTTAAATTTAAAACTTGGTTAACTGGCTTTTGGTCACCAATTGTATTGTGGTTGGTTTTATTCACTTAAATACATTGTTCAATATGATTGGTGGCTCGATCCTGGTCACGTCACGCCTCCAAGCGGTGGTACTCCGCATGGTGGATTTTGGGGGTGTGACAGAAGGGGACCTACATAAACTTCCGGAAAACATTGATGTTATTTTTACATCATCTGATGATAATGTTCAGACATAGATTGTTAAGAGCACAGCTGAAAGTGTTTTGATGTCTGATTTAGCTGAAGATGATGGATGTTTTCTGGACAAATACATTCTAAAACAAAAGTCCAAGAACAACTCAAATGATGAACCTACTCTTGTCATGTACAAGATGTCAGGATCTAATAAGTTGTTTTCGGATTCAGAGTTTCCAATTGAGAATGTAAATGTGAAAAAGTTAACAAATGTTTTCAAGTTGGTCGAAGTTGAGTTGTCAGAAGTGAACGAGCTGAGTCAAACAAAAAGAGAAATGAATTTTGTGAAAGATAAATCATACTACAAGAAACCTGTTAATACACCACGTTTTTATAATAACAATCAAAACAACTGGTCGGGAGGTTATCAGGGTGGTACGAATTATCACAAGATAAATGTTCAAAACAAGAGGTTTGTTGAGAAGAAGCTGTTTGTAAACAGTTTGAGTTCACTTGCTGATGAAGAGAAAGAATTTTTTTCAAAATCAAACGAAGAGTTCTTTGAGAAGAAAGCTTCACAGTCTCAGTCTGAAGGCACCAGTCCAATTGTTGATACTCGAACATGCTTCAGATGTAATCAAGTTGGTCACATTGCACGAAAGTGTACCAACGTGAAGCCTAAGACTGAAACTATGAAGATTCAACAGAAGAAAGTTGATGTGAACGGTAAAGTACAAATGGTTGTTGAGAAAAAGAATGTGAAAAATGAACCCGTAAATGTGACACCTGTGTCACTATGACCATCAATCAAATGTCAAACTATTGAAATTTTGTATTTCATACTTGGAAATTTGCATAAATATGTGTATCGTTTGCACATATCAATTCTTGTTCGATTTCGAGCCTTAAATCGCTTTCTGGAAGGTTATACGCGATCTGATGCGTAAATATAACCAGTTTAATGCAACAAACACTCCGGAATAGTGACATAGGCTTAACATACCTTAAATAACCTTTACATAACTTAGAAATAAGTTTTGGATGGTTTGGTATGCCGAAAACAAGTTTGTTCGATCGTAGGGACTATTTGCGTCAAACTGCGAAACTATACCGATTCGTATGGTGTCGAACAGTCCGGAACTTGATCATAAGTTAAACATACCATATATAACCTAAAAATGGCTTAGAAATAAGCTTTGATAGGTTCGGTGTGCGAAAACATGCTTATATGATCTTACAGGGACTAAAAGTGTCAGAAATGGCGTAAGTTTGCATTTTCGCGCGTATCTTACGTTCTAGACACATCTGGACATCCAACATTTTTGTACACACTAAAATATTTTTATTTTAGTGATCTCCATGCAAAAATTCCATTCGTCGCTTAATTTGGGTCGATTTTGCGTTCGTTACGACTTCCGTCGTAATTAACCGAACAACGCGATCGTACGACCAAACGAACCGACATCCGAGATATTTTTGAGCATGTTTTGAGTCCCCTATGCTTTAACTTCATTTTAGAGCCTTGAAATGAGGTTAACGGGGTTTAAACGCATCGAAAAAGGCTTTAAACGCGTGCAGGGACCATTTCTGCCATTTTTGAAACTTTGCTGAATCAGACACACCGTAGCGTAGCGCGAGCCCTATGGCCTATGCCGTCGCGCTACGCGAGTGCCTCATCTGGGCAGAATATGTGTTTTCAGCAACAGTTTGTAATTTCAGGGGCCAATCTTGCAATTTCTTTGTGTGGTAACCAAGTTACCACCTCTCCAAGGCTTTGCACCTGCTTATTACACTTGTGTGGCTAGGATTTTATGCTTGGGGACTACACAAACACTTGTTGTGATCCTATGAACTTCCCACAAGTATAAATAGCCATCCAATTCACTTCATTCTTTGCTCATTCTCATTTCTTCTCCTCTACATCTGCTTGGAAGCTCTCTAAGCTGAATTGGGACTTTGTCTTCTTTGTTGAAAAGATAGCAAGGACCCTAAGTGAGCTTCTTTCATTCTTTTTCTTGCTTTTTCCTTATATAGAGCAGAAAGTCAAACAGTTTGACCAACAGTTTGACTTTCGGTTTTCACCATCAATTGGTAAGTCAAAGTTCAATTGAACATTGAAACGTGATTGTAATCACGATAGTTATAATCCTTCGTGATTATAGCCGCTGATTACCACGTTAGCTAGTTGTAGTGTCGAGTCAAAGTTTCGGTCAAAATGCGTTTTAGCACGCATTTTGCAACGGAACTACTTTAGGGTATCAAAACGCTTTGTTTTGATACCAAATTAGTAGGTTAGACATGTTTTGACATGTCTAACTCGACACTATTAGATTAGTGCTTGTTTAGGGTCGTAAGGTAAGCGGTCTAAACAACCGCTTAGCCTTTCGAACCCGACCTGTTTGGTCGATCTTTGGATCCGACCAAGCTTAGTTAGTGATCATAGCTGCATAGGGAATAACCTCAGAGGTTATACCTTATGATCACATAGGATTTGGTTAGTCATATGCTTGTTAGCTTGTGTGCCCATAGGAAATGACCAAAATACCCTTTTGAAGCTAAAATCCGTATTTTGCCTATGTGAACATATTTTTGACAAGTAATTTGATTTAGTAACTTGTTTAGGGATAATTGGGCATGTAAGACTTGACATAGCACATAGATTACCATCCGAACACAGTTCTACGCTAACGACGCCTTATAGTAGCTTATGTTACCATAATGTGTCGAAACGGGTCAAAGCACTTAGGTAGGCTTTCCAATCTGAATGTAGGGTCTATTAAATCATACCATATGAGTTCAATTACTCATTTGATTTATAGAACCTCATTCTATCCTATCTCCCGAGTTAGGTCCGGTTATTTACATAGTTACCTATATAGGGTGTCATTTGATTCCCTGATCACTCTAGCTTTGCTTGGTTGTTGTTCAAGACTTGTAAGCACCCTCAGGTGAGTACATAGTCCCCCCTCTTTTACTGTTTTCAAACTGTTTTGGGGTGGAACACATGTGCCTACTTGATACTTTCATGTTTTTCCCAAGTTTTTATATCATATACTTACTATGTTCAATAGTACACTATTATTACATGATTTTACTATGTTTTGCTATGTATGTTCACTTAACATGCTAGCACATTGATTTCCATGTACTACATTTTGTCGCATATGCTCATCCAGCATATGGACACATTGTTTTACATTTTGAACCGTTGTAACCATATGATCATTTGAACCGTTGTAACCATTTGATCATATGAACCGTTGGTAACCATTTGATTATGTGAACCGTTAGTAACCGTTGATTATGTGAACCATTTGTAACCGTTGACTAGATGAACCGTTGGACTATGTGAACCGTTTGTAACCGTTGGACTATATGAACCGTTTGTGACTACTTGACTATGTGAACCGTTTGTGACTATTTGACTATTTGAACCGTTTGTAACCGTTGGTTGACATGAACTGTTTGAACCGTTGGGTTAGGGAAGTGATTAGGTAACGGGGCGGGTATAATGTGTTAAAAGCATGGTGGATACGCCGCTGGTACTTCCTATATATAAGTGCTTTTAATACATTATATATCGTTGCGTTATCTAGATCATTTGGGCAATGGTAAACAAAACAAAGTTGTAATACAAGGTTTTCCAACAATATATTATACTATTCGAGTTTTTATTCCAAAAACGATTTACAAATCTGGATTTAATTAAACAAATGTTTTGGAGTTAAGAGTCGTGGCTACGAGATTTTATAAACTGTAACCAATTTGATTTGAGTTGGTTAATTGTGTCGCAATACTATACTTTTCAAAACAAGGTTTTTAAATAAGTATTGCAACATGTAAAACGAGCCATGAATCTGAAACTCATACAAAACCTATGTACTCGCCGGCATTTTTATGCTGACGTACCTATTTTCACATGTGTTTCAGGTACAATAGTTGATGATGCTTGATTGATGATATTGGTGTATTCTCACATAGGAATGGACAAGGCCTTAGCGACTTTAAAACTTGAAAGATAATAAGTTGTATTTATCTAATTTGTACCAAAACATTGAATTCAATCATTCAATAAAACAAAACTATTTAATCCATGGTTGTGAAACAATGATTCTGTTACAACACTCCCCGACGTTTCCGCCACGTTTTGTTGTTTTACGTGGTCGGGGTGTGACAGAAAAGTTGGTATCAGAGCCAATGGTTATAGGGAATTAGGTTATTAGCATTGCTTTGACCTAGACTATAACTTTAGGACCCTAACACAAGTTTACTTGTGTTTAGAAATTTTAAAACAATACCGTCACCTATCCTTAGGTGATAACCACAACAAGAAAACAATAACGAATCCGCTTCGAAAATTAATCATCTATCCTTAGATGATTCATTACTAGGTTTTGAACCTTCTATTATAAGGTTTTGAACCCTTCCAGTCTGATTCATCTTTGGCTTGGTGCCTTTCGAGTTTTCAAAATCTCGTCAAAGTTTGGGTTTAAATAATGTGAACGCGTGCAAACTGGAAGAGTGAATGCCTGTACCCTGAGTTTTCTGTCTAAGGCTAGAGTGTTCGTACAAATCCGCAGTATCGGACCAGTCACTCTTACCTGGGAACTCTTGGGGTGAGTGTTCACTTATAGGCAAGCATGTCTTCACGATACATTATATTGACCCGTTTACTTTAATTAGTCACTATCTCATTTGTTTGCTTTTGGTAACAAACAAATGGTCACAATCTTCATGCGTTGTCATTCTCTGTTGACTATCTTTCGTTTGTTTCCTCCTATGCCTTCCATTGTCTTCAAGATGCCTCTTCATCGCAACAACACTCAAATGTCTGAACTAGGTGCTGAAGTTACCCAGCAAATAGGCGTCGTACTCCAGAGGACCGTTGATTTAGCTATCACCATGACTCGCCTCAGGGATGAAACCGTGAAGGGAACTGCTCCTTGGTGCAATCAATGTAGCCGTCATCATCCGAATCAAATACCTTGTTTCAAGTGTACCCACGGTGGACGATGGGGACATTTGATTAACAGGTGCCGCTTTGTAATCCAAAGCAAAGCTGTTATAAACCCTGCTGTTGTTCAAATCTTCAAATCTTGCTTCATATGTCGCCTTGGCATATCTAGCGCCTCAACCTCATGAACTTTCTACCTTGTGTATCGACTTAAGCACGCCTAGTGCTAGGTGTCGGAACACCTCTCGTTACACAAAATTCCATATTTCAAAAATAGGATCTTTCTATCCTCATAATTAGATCCTTGTGGATGATTATCAATCAAATCGGAGTCCTAAATTGAATTATTCGTATGCCTTAATACGTATATTACGATTCAATAAGGATAAAGCCGAATTCCTATTAAGATCTTTCTATCTCCATAGTTAGATTCTTATGATTAAAGTGCCAAATGAAATCCACGGATTGGATTCCTGGTGTGCTTCAAATATCCGTGTCCAAAGATAACAAATTAAAGGTCAAGTTAATCAATTATGTGATTACGTGCTTATGTGTTCCCCTTATTTTTTGTGTGATCCAAATTTTTGTTATCCAAATCCTCGTAGAATCTTCCATATATTCGTATAAGGGATTCAGAGTAGGATATCCAAAGGTACTATCTTAAATCCTTAATGGACTTCTACGATGTAGTTAAGTCCCTTGGGTTATGAAGTACTATTCCATAATTAGACCCCTTGAGTGGTCTAGTTAAACAGATTTATCCAAAAATCTGGTTAGGAATATCATGTGATGAACAACTGAAAAGACTCCTTGTGTGGTCTAATTAAAGAGATCCTTTGTCGATCTACTTAAAAAGGACCCTATGGTAGTCCAGCCACACTCATCACATGTTTGATTTTCTTCCCCTACACGTTATGAAATGAACTGTGCGGACTGTGCAAGGAATTACGTAATTATGGAGGCCTACATAATTATGGAATTTAGTGCACAGAAACCACATCGAGTTTTGTCATGTGCCTTGAGTAAACCCTGTTCATTTCCAATTCTGAAGAAGCAACCGTTGAGAAAAATGAACTAGCTATTCATTTTTCACTTCTGAAAGAATATCCGTTGATGGAAATGAATATCCGTTTGTTTAATCCTTCATTTCCGTTCTGATGAAGAATCCGTTGAAGAAAATGGATCATCCATTCCTTTTCGCTTCTGAAGAATATCCGTTGATGGAAATGAATATCCGTTTGTTTAATCCTTCATTTCCGTTCTGATGAAGAATCCGTTGAAGAAAATGGATCATCCATTCATTTTCGCTTCTGAAGAATATCCGTTGATGGAAATGAATATCCGTTTGTTTAATCCTTCATTTCCGTTCTGATGAAGAATCCGTTGAAGAAAATGGATCATCCATTCATTTTCGCTTCTGAAGAATATCCGTTGATGGAAATGAATATCCGTTTGTTTAATCCTTCATTTCCGTTCTGATGAAGAATCCGTTGAAGAAAATGGATCATCCATTCATTTTCGCTTCTGAAGAATATCCGTTGATGGAAATGAATATCCGTTTGTTTAATCCTTCATTTCCGTTCTGATGAAGAATCCGTTGAAGAAAATGGATCATCCATTCATTTTCGCTTCTGAAGAATATCCGTTGATGGAAATGAATATCCGTTTGTTTAATCCTTCATTTCCGTTCTGATGAAGAATCCGTTGAAGAAAATGGACATCCATTCATTTTCGCTTCTGAAGAATATCCGTTGATGGAAATGAATATCCGTTTGTTTAATCCTTCATTTATGCTCTGATGAAGAATCCGTTGAGAAAAATGGATCATCCATTCATTTTCGCTTCTGAAGAATATCCGTTGAAGGAAATGAATATCCGTTTGATTATCCTTTTCATTTCCGAATCTGAGGAAGCATCTGTTGAAAATGGATCATCCATTCATTTTCGCTTCTAAAGAATATCCGTTGAAGGAAATGAATATCCGTCTGATTATCCTTTTCATTTTCGTTTCTGAGGAAACATCTGTTGAAAATGACTCCGTCTGTTCATTTTCGTTTCTGAAGAATGTCCGTTAAGGAAATGATAGTATTATGTTTTTCATATCTCTTGGGGTTATTTGACACAAAGTCACAGACAGACTCCTACGAATAAATTTCGGGACGAAATTTCCTAAAGTAGGGGAGACTGTGACACCTGTGTCACTATGACCGTCAATCAAATGTCAAACCAATGAAATTTTGTATTTCATACTTGGAAATTTGCATAAATATGTGTATCGTTTGCACATATCAATTCTTGTTCGATTTCAAGCCTTAAATCGCTTTCTGGAAGGTTATACGCGATCTGATGCGTAAATATAACCAGTTTAATGCAACAAACACTCCGGAATAGTGACATAGGCTTAACATACCTTAAATAACCTTTACATAACTTAGAAATAAGTTTTGGATGGTTTGGTATGCCGAAAACAAGTTTGTTCGATCGCAGGGACTATTTGCGTCAAACTGCGAAACTATACCGATTCGTATGGTGTCGAACAGTCCGGAACTTGATCATAAGTTAAACATACCATATATAACCTAAAAATGGCTTAGAAATAAGCTTTGATAGGTTCGGTGTGCGAAAACATGCTTATATGATCTTACAGGGACTAAAAGTGTCAGAAATGGCGTAAGTTTGCATTTTCGCGCGTATCTTACGTTCTAGACACATCTGGACATCCAACATTTTTGTACACACTAAAATATTTTTATTTTAGTGATCTCCATGCAAAAATTCCATTCGTCGCTTAATTTGGGTCGATTTTGCGTTCGTTACGACTTCCGTCGTAATTAACCGAACAACGCGATCGTAAGACCAAACGAACCGACATCCGAGATATTTTTGAGCATTTTTTGAGTCCCCTATGCTTTAACTTCATTTTAGAGCCTTGAAATGAGGTTAACGGGGTTTAAACGCATCGAAAAAGGCTTTAAACGCGTGCAGGGACCATTTCTGCCATTTTTGAAACTTTGCTGAATCAGACACACCGTAGCGTAGCGCGAGCCCTATGGCCTATGCCGTCGCGCTACGCGAGTGCCTCATCTGGGCAGAATATGTGTTTTCAGCAACAGTTTGTAATTTCAGGGGCCAATCTTGCAATTTCTTTGTGTGGTAACCAAGTTACCACCTCTCCAAGGCTTTGCACCTGCTTATTACACTTGTGTGGCTAGGATTTTATGCTTGGGGACTACACAAACACTTGTTGTGATCCTATGAACTTCCCACAAGTATAAATAGCCATCCAATTCACTTCATTCTTTGCTCATTCTCATTTCTTCTCCTCTACATCTGCTTGGAAGCTCTCTAAGCTGAATTGGGACTTTGTCTTCTTTGTTGAAAAGATAGCAAGGACCCTAAGTGAGCTTCTTTCATTCTTTTTCTTGCTTTTTCCTTATATAGAGCAGAAAGTCAAACAGTTTGACCAACAGTTTGACTTTCGGTTTTCACCATCAATTGGTCAAGTCAAAGTTCAATTGAACTTTGAAACGTGATTGTAATCACAATAGTTATAATCCTTCGTGATTATAGCCGCTGATTACCACATTAGCTAGTTGTAGTGTCGAGTCAAAGTTTCGGTCAAAATGCGTTTTAGCACGCATTTTGCAACGGAACTACTCTAGGGTATCAAAACGCTTTGTTTTGATACCAAATCAGTAGGTTAGACATGTTTTGACATGTCTAACTCGACACTATTAGATTAGTGCTTGTTTAGGGTCGTAAGGTAAGCGGTCTAAACAACCGCTTAGCCTTTCGAACCCGACCCGTTTGGTCGATCTTTGGATCCGACCAAGCTTAGTTAGTGATCATAGCTGCATAGGGAATAACCTCAGAGGTTATACCTTATGATCACATAGGATTTGGTTAGTCATATGCTTGTTAGCTTGTGTGCCCATAGGAAATGACCAAAATACCCTTTTGAAGCTAAAATCCGTATTTTGCCTATGTGAACATATTTTTGACAAGTAATTTGATTTAGTAACTTGTTTAGGGATAATTGGGCATGTAAGACTTGACATAGCACATAGATTACCATCCGAACATAGTTCTACGCTAACGACGCCTTATAGTAGCTTATGTTACCATAATGTGTCGAAACGGGTCAAAAGCACTTAGGTAGGCTTTCCAATCTGAATGTAGGGTCTATTTAATCATACCATATGAGTTCAATTACTCATTTGATTTATAGAACCTCATTCTATCCTATCTCCCGAGTTAGGTCCGGTTATTTACATAGTTACCTATATAGGGTGTCATTTGATTCCCTGATCACTCTAGCTTTGCTTGGTTGTTGTTCAAGACTTCTAAGCACCCTCAGGTGAGTACATAGTCCCCCCTCTTTTACTGTTTTCAAACTGTTTTGGGGTGGAACACATGTGCCTACTTGATACTTTCATGTTTTTCCCAAGTTTTTATATCATATACTTACTATGTTCAATAGTACACTATTATTACATGATTTTACTACGTTTTGCTATGTATGTTCACTTAACATGCTAGCACATTGATTTCCATGTACTACATTTTGTCGCATATGCTCATCCAGCATATGGACACATTGTTTTACATTTTGAACCGTTGTAACCATATGATCATTTGAACCGTTGTAACCATTTGATCATATGAACCGTTGGTAACCATTTGATTATGTGAACCGTTAGTAACCGTTGATTATGTGAACCATTTGTAACCGTTGACTAGATGAACCGTTGGACTATGTGAACCGTTTGTAACCGTTGGACTATATGAACCGTTTGTGACTACTTGACTATGTGAACCGTTTGTGACTATTTGACTATTTGAACCGTTTGTAACCGTTGGTTGACATGAACTATTTGAACCGTTGGGTTAGGGAAGTGATTAGGTAACGGGGCGGGTATAATGTGTTAAAAGCATGGTGGATACGCCGCTGGTACTTCCTATATATAAGTGCTTTTAATACATTATATATCGTTGCGTTATCTAGATCATTTGGGCAATGGTAAACAAAACAAAGTTGTAATACAAGGTTTTCCAACAATATATTATACTATTCGAGTTTTTATTCCAAAAACGATTTACAAATCTGGATTTAATTAAACAAATGTTTTGGAGTTAAGAGTCGTGGCTACGAGATTTTATAAACTGTAACCAATTTGATTTGAGTTGGTTAATTGTGTCGCAATACTATACTTTTCAAAACAAGGTTTTTAAATAAGTATTGCAACATGTAAAACGAGCCATGAATCTGAAACTCATACAAAACCTATGTACTCGCCGGCATTTTTATGCTGACGTACCTATTTTCACATGTGTTTCAGGTACAATAGTTGATGATGCTTGATTGATGATATTGGTGTATTCTCACATAGGAATGGACAAGGCCTTAGCGACTTTAAAACTTGAAAGATAATAAGTTGTATTTATCTAATTTGTACCAAAACATTGAATTCAATCATTCAATAAAACAAAACTATTTAATCCATGGTTGTGAAACAATGATTCTGTTACAACACTCCCCGACGTTTCCGCCACGTTTTGTTGTTTTACGTGGTCGGGGTGTGACAGTAAAGAACGTGGTAACCAAAAACGAAAAGTTTTATAAACGGGTTGCATTATCTCAACAAGTTTGGAAACCTGACACTGAGAAAAAGATTTCACCTTCTGAGGATTCAATTCAAATTGATTATGATGAAAATTTTCCACCTCTTAAGGCTGAAAACTTCAAAATACAAATTGCGAGAGTCAAGGTTACACCCAATGTCACACCCCCAAAATCCACCCGCGGAGTACTACCGCTTGGAGGCGTGACTGACCAGGATCCAGCCACCAATCATACTGAACAAGCATATAAATAGTTATAAAAGTTTAACCAATGCGATTGGTGTTTCAAACAAACGAAGTTTAAGTTGCAAGCGGAAGCATAGGTCTCAAAAATAAAACATAAGTTCAATTGTTTCAAGTTTATCATAGTACGCAGCAAACAGTGTTCCACAACGACCCTCCTCCATGCAAGCCCCAGCTAAGTACCTATGGTCCTGCAAAGCATGTAGTAACGAGTCAACAACTAGTTGAGTGAGTTCACAGTTGGGTGTTTGTTTTGGTTATTTCGAAAGCAGTTTCCTTTATCTGGCATCCTGCCGTGGGGGTTACCCCATAGTTTAAAAAACGTGACTTGTTCATTCCCAGTTACTCTGGCATTCCAGCCGTGGGGGCTACCCCATGTTAGTTATCAGGCATTTCGGCCGTGGGGGCTACCCCATGCGTACACTAGACTTGTTACCATATCGACTGCTGACTGTAGTCATGTTTATGTGCCCTGAGAAACCATCAATGTCTATCATCATTGACGTGCCCCAGATCCATTAGTTCACGCCCGTCCTCTGCGGCACGGTGTGAGGTTTGTCAGACCTAAATAGCGCTGTGACATCTGTGTCTGTGATATCATTTTACAAACTCTGAACAATACAATATTAATAAAACAGTGTGTTTTGATCCCAATATTTGTCATTTATGTTTGGTTTTGTGCCCATGTTGATTTTTGATCGATTTTGAACTCTATATCGCTTTCTGGAAAGTTATACGTGAACTGATGCGTAAACGCAGTCAGTTTAACGCGACAAAAACTCCAGAACATCATCATAAACTTAACATACCTTAAATAACCTTTACATAACTTAGAAATAAGTTTTAATGGCTTTGGTATGGCAAAAACAAGTTTATTCGCTCTCAGGGACTAATTGCGTCAATTTGCAAAAGTCTACCGTTTCGTAAGGAAACTTACAGTCCGGAACTTGATCATAAGTTAAACATACCATAAATAACCTAAACATGGCTTAGAAATAAGCCTTGATAGGTTCGGTGTGCGAAAACATGCTATTATGGTCTTTCAGGGACTAAAAGTGTCAAAAACGGCGTAAGTTTGCATTTTCGCGCATATCTTACGTTCTGGACACATCTGGACATCCAAATTTTTTGTACACACTAAAATATTTTTATTTTAGTGATCGCCATGCAAAAATTCCATTCGTTTCGCAATTTGGATCATTTTCGCGCTCGTTACGATTTCCGTCGTAATTAACCGAACAACGCGATCGTACGACTAAACGAGCCGACATCCGTGATGTTTTCGAGCATATTTCAGGTCCCCTATGCTTTAACTTCATTTTAGAGCCTTGAAATGAGGTTAACGGGGTTTAAACGCATCGAAAAAGGCTTTAAACACGTGCAGGGACCATTTCTGTCAGTTTTGAAACTTTGCTGAACCTGATGCATGCTAGCGTAGCGCGAGCCCTCCTGCCTACGCCGTCGCGCTACGCGAGTGCCAAATCTGGGCAGAAAGTGTGTTTTTAGCAACAGTTTGTAATTTCAGGGGCCAAACTTGCAATTTCTTTGTGTGGTAACCAAGTTACCACCTCTCCAAGGCTTTGCACCTGCTCTTAACACATGTATGGCTAGGATTAATGCTTAATGACCAAGCAAAACACTTGTGATGATCCTATTAACTCACCACAAGTATAAATAGCCATCAAATTTCATTCATTCTTTGCTCATTCCTCTCATTTCTCCTCTCTAATCTGCTTTGGAGCTCTCTTCTAAGCTTATTGGGACTTTGTCTTCTTTGTTGAAAAGATAGCAAGGACCCTAAGTGAGCTTCTTTCATTCTTTAGTTGCTTTTTCCTTATGTAGTGCAGAAAGTCAAACAGTGTTTGACTTTCGGTTTTGACCATCAATTGGTCAAGTCAAAGTTCAATTGAACTTTGACACGTGATTGTAATCACGATAGTTATAATCCTTCGTGATTATAACCGTTGATTACCACGTTAGCTAGATGTAGTGTCGAGTCAAAGTTTCGGTCAAAATGCGTTTTAGCACGCATTTTGCAACGGAACTACATTAGGGTATCAAAACACTTTGTTTTGATACCAAATCAGTAGGTTAGACATGTTTTGACATGTCTAACTCGACACTATTAGTTTGTGCTTGTTTAGGGTCGTAAGGTAAGCGGTCTAAACAACCGCTTATACTTCCGAACCCGACCCGTTTGGTCGATCTTTAGGATCCGACCAAGCTTAGTTAGTGATCATAGTTGCATAGGGAATAACCACTGAGGTTATACCTTATGATCACATAGGAATGGTTAGTCATATGCTAGTTCGCTTGTATGCCCATAGGAAATGACCAAAATGCCCTTTTTAAGCTAAAACCCGTAATTTGACTTTGTGAACATATTTTTGACATATAATCTGATTTAGAAACATGTTTAGGCATAATTGGGCATGTAAGACTTGGCATAGCACATAGTTAACCATCCGAACATAGTTTTACGCTAACGACGCCTTATAGTAGCTTATGTTACCATAATGTGTCGAAACGGGTCAAAAGCACTTAGGTAGGCTTTCCAATCAGAATGTAGGGCCTATTAAATCATACCATATGAGTTCAATTACTCATTTGATTTATAGAACCTCATTCTATCCTATCTCCCGATTTAGGAGCCGATTATTAACATAGTTATCTATACTAGGTGCCGGTTGATTCCGTAACCCTTGGAGCTTAAATTGGTCTTATTCTCAAGACTAATTAGCAATCCCAAGTGAGTACATAGTTCCCCTCTTTTACCGTTTTCAAATAGTTTGGTGTGATACACATGTACATACATGTTACTTTTGCGCATTTCATGCTTTTATGACATAAACATGCTAGTTTCACCTAGTACACTATTAGTACATGTTTTCCATTGTGTTTTGCTATGTATGTCAAGCATGCTAGCGCATTGATTTGTTACACATTGGTTGCATATGTTTACTCAGCATATGTAACACATTGTTTTACATGACATTTCTGCTATGTATGTTTACTGAGCATGCTAGCACATTGTTTTTACATGAACATTTTCTACTAGGCATGTTTACTTAGCATTCCTAGTACATGGTTTTCACATGCTACATTGGTTATGACATTTGGTATGTTAAATCGGGACAATAATACATTCATTAACATTGATCTCGCCGCTCGGTAGTATGTAATGGTACCATAGGAATTGACAACTCCCGTTTCCGACTTCCTAGGTTTGTTTGGAAGTTGGGAATGACAGAATCCGATATACATAACTTTAGATGAACCTTTAATTTGTTTAAAGGTTTGTCGCCACAGTCGCAAGGCTTGAATGTATGCGATTAACATTACTGCATAAATGTTTGTAATCATAAAGCATTGATTTTCTGCAAAACATAACATTTGATTTAAACTTAGGTTTATTCAAAAACATTGTTTTGTACATTTTTTATGGGATTGAGTAACTACTAGTTATTCACCATACATAACACTTGTTTTTTGTTTTTTTTTTTCACATTTGACATCATTACATAGTTAAGTAGATGATTTCCTACTTGCTATGCATTCCATTGTTTACACATGATACACATTACACATGACATTAGACATGGTTTATACATATACATTTTTGACATAGATCATAACATTTTGGTTGGGTATTGATAAGTGACTTATGTAACGGGGCTATGTGTTATATGATAAAAGCATGGTGGATACGCCGCTGGTACTTCCTATATATAAGTGCTTTTATCATATCATACATTGTTGCGTTATTTAAACCACTTGGGCAAGACATGAAACATTTTGTACAAAACATGACATTGTTTTACAAATTGTACATTTTATACAAAACTCACTTATACTTGGTTATTTATTTAACCATGCATTATCATTTCATCATCATTTGATTTTCATTGATTTTCACATGGTTTTACAAAGGAAAACATTTTACAACGTTCATGACTACATTTTGTTAAACATTTTTCAAACCATAAGTCATGAATCTGCATAAACAAAACCTATGTATCTCACAGGCATTTTTATGCTGACGTACCTATATTTTTACATGTGTTTCAGGTGCCAATGCATAAGGATGTTTGTGCTACACTTAGGCGGACTCGGGCCTTAGTGACTTAAAAGACGATTATTATGTAGTTTTAGTTTGAACTTAAAGACAATGTAAAACTTTAATCTTAATAATACATAACTTTATTTGCCATGGTTGTTGAGACAATAATTCTGTCGTATCACTCCCCGACGTTTCCGCCGCGGTTTGTTGTTTTACGCGGTCGGGGTGTGACAGAAGAGTTGGTATCAGAGCCAATGGTTATAGGGAATTAGGTTATTAGTAATGCTTTGACCTAGACTATAACTTTAGGACCCTAACACAAGTTTACTTGTGTTTAGATATTAAAACAATACCCATCACCTATCCTTAGGTGATTACCAAAACATAAACACAAATTTCAAATTCGTTTTGAAAATTTATCATCTATCCTTAGATGATTTCTTTTGGCCGTGTGCCTTCCAAATTTTCAAAATCTCGTCAAAGTTTTGGGTCTAAATAATGTGAACACGTGCAAACTGGAAGAGTGAATGCCTGTACCCTGAGTTTTCTGTCTAAGGCTAGAGTGTTCGTACAAATCCGCAGTATCGGACCAGTCACTCTTACCTGGGAACTCTTGGGGTGAGTGTTCACTTATAGGCGAGCATGTCTTCGGTGATACATTATTATGACTCATTTACTTTGATTTGTCACCGTGTGTTGTTTGTTTGCTTTGTGGTAACAAACAAACGACCACCTTCCTTGCTTTTGTCGATTTCGTTGTTATCCCATTTTTCATCACCATCTCACTCGTTTTCTCTCATGTTTCCTCTTTTAGAATGCCTCCTCGACGTAACGTTCAGCAACCTGATGCCGAACTGGCAGCTATTAAAGCACAGCAGATGGCTACTATGCTACCTGGTCTCATAACTCAAATAAACCAAGCCACCAATAACAATGTTAATGCACCTGCTCCGTGGAACTTTAAACAATTTAACTCGGCTAAACCACTCAAGTTTAGTGGTACTGAAGGAGCAACAGGGCTTCTCCAGTGGTTTGAGAGTCTTGAGAGCACATTTCGCCATGTTCAGTGTCCGAACAATCGTAAAGTCGAGTTTGCCTCGAGTGTATTTCAAAGAGGGCCCTTACCTGGTGGAATGGGGTAATGAGAGATAGAGGTGCAGATGTAGCTTTGGGTCAGACTTGGGAGGAACTCAGGGCTCTCATGATGAGGGAATTCTGTCCTCGACACGAGCAGAGGGCACTCGAAGATGAGTTCAATGATCTGAAGCAAGTCAGTGGTGAGCATCGGGCTTACACTGACAGATATGAGGAGTTAAGCTTGCTCTGTCCTTCGATGGTCATGCCTTTGGATAAGGCAATTGAGAAGTACATAGACGGTTTGCCAGATCTTGTTCAGGATATTGTAACTGGCAGTCACCCTACTACCGTCCGTCAGGCCATTGAGCTAGCTGCTACCCTTACTGAATCCCAAATCAAAAAGGGTAAACTCCACAGAAAGGGTGACAAAAAGCAGAAAAAGTCTGACAGCGCCACTGAGAATAAGGGCAAGAAGGCTGCTGAGTCTTCAAAGAAATCGAGGAAGCGCAAGGCTTCCAAGAATTTTGCTGTTACTGCTCAGACCAATCAGGCAGCACAGAATCAGGCTGCACAACCTGCTGCCAAGAGGCAGTATGCGGGAAATGCACCTCTGTGCAACAGATGCAATAGCCACCACCAACCACAAGTGCAATGTCGTATCTGCACAAACTGTGGTAAATCTGGTCATCTTGTGAACACCTGTCGATTTGCTCCAAACCAGAATCAGCCTGCTCAAAACCAAGCTGTGCAAAACCCTGCCCAGAATCTCGCACGACCTCATTATCCGCCTGGTTCGTGTTACAATTGTGGGGATCTGACCCACTACAGGAACAACTGCCCGAGGTTGGCATACGCAAATCAGGCACCGGCTCGTGGCCGAGTTTTTAATATGAATGCAAATGAGGCGCGTGCAGATAACGAAGTGGTGAACGGTACGTTCCTTGTTAACAACCATCCTGCTACTGTTCTATTTGATTCGGGTGCCGATAAGAGTTTTGTGTCCTTAGCATTTGAGCCTTTGCTTAAGATGACTAGAACAAAACTAGGAAAGCCCTTGACAGTAGAAGTAGCTAGTGGTGAACCTGTTGTTCTCGATTCCGTTCTTCGAAATTGCCAGTTGAATCTCAATAACCATCTTTTCCCTATTGACCTCACACCGATGCAACTCGGGAGCTTCGATGTTATAGTAGGAATGGATTGGTTATCCAAGTACCATGCCGAGGTGGTCTGTTTTGAGAAGTTGGTCCGTATACCGCTTTCGACTGGAGAGATCTTAGAAGTTCATGGGGAGAAACCCGTTAAACTCATGTCTTGTACCCAAGCCCGCAAATATCTACGCAAGAAGTATGATGCTTTCTTGGCACATGTCGTAGAGGATAAAGGCAAGGGTAAGACAATCCAAGATATCCCTGTTGTTCGGGATTATCCAGAAGTGTTTCCTGAAGAATTACCTGGTTTACCCCCTTTGCGCCAAGTTGAGTTTCGTATTGATCTTGTGCCTGGCGCAAATCCCATTGCTAAATCACCTTATCGTCTTGCACCGTCTGAGATGCAAGAGTTGTCTAAGTAGCTTCAGGAGCTTTCTGACAAAGGATTCATCCGTCCAAGCTTTTCCCCTTGGGGCGCTCCTGTCCTATTCGTGAAAAAGAAAGATGGATCTTTCAGGATGTGTATCGATTACCGTGAGCTTAACAAGCTTACCATCAAGAATCGATATCCCCTACCTCGCATTGATGATCTCTTTGATCAGCTTCAGGGTGCTACTTGCTTTTCGAAGATTGATCTTCGTTCTGGGTATCATCAACTTCGAGTTCTCGAAGAAGATATTCCCAAGACAGCTTTTCGTACCAGATATGGTCATTATGAGTTCACTGTTATGCCTTTCGGTTTAACAAATGCTCCTGCTGTCTTCATGGACTTGATGAATAGGGTTTGTAAGCCTTATTTGGACAACTTCATCATCGTTTTCATTGATGATATTTTGATCTATTCTAAGACTCGTGCTGATCATGAGCAACATCTTCGTCTTACAATGGAGCTCCTAAAGAAAGAGCAACTTTTCGCCAAATTCTCCAAGTGCGAATTCTGGCTCAAGGAAGTTCAATTTTTGGGACACATTGTTAACGAACAAGGTATTCATGTAGATCCCGCCAAAATCAGTGCGATTAAGGATTGGGATACTCCTACTACCCCTACCGAGGTTCGTTCATTTCTTGGTCTAGCGGGTTATTACCGCCGTTTTATTGAAAACTTCTCCAAGATTGTGGTTCCTCTCACTGCTTTAACTCAGAAAAGCAAACCTTTTGAGTGGGGACCTAAACAGGAAGAAGCTTTCCAGACCTTGAAACAGAAACTCTGCGATGCACCTATTCTATCTTTGCCCGAGGGTAACGACGATTTTGTTGTGTACTGTGATGCATCCAATCTAGGCCTTGGCTGCGTTCTTATGCAAAGAAACAAAGTTATAGCCTATGCATCAAGACAGCTGAAAGTGCATGAGAAAAACTACACCACTCATGATCTTGAGTTGGGTGTAGTAGTTTTTGCTCTCAAAATCTGGAGACACTACCTTTACGGTACAAAGTGTGTAGTGTTTACTGACCACAAGAGTCTCCAGCACATCTTCAATCAGAAAGAACTTAACATGAGGCAACGACGTTGGGTTGAACTCCTAAACGACTACGATTGCGAAATTCGCTACCATCCTGGTAAGGCGAATGTCGTGGCTGACGCATTAAGTCGTAAGGAACGTGTCAAGCTTCAATGTGTTCAGGTTCGATCTGACATTCAATCCCGCATAATTCAGGCTCAACATACTTGTGTTACACAAGGCTTGATGGGTAAAGAGTTACCGTGTCATACTAAGCCTGAGCTTGAATTAAGAGACTTTTGGATTTTCTATTTCATGGGCCGTTTATGGGTCCCAAGCATAGACAACCTTCGCCTCTTGCTTATGGATGAAGCTCATAAGTCTCGTTATTCTATCCATCCTGGTGCAGACAAAATGTATAAGGATCTTCGAACCCAGTATTGGTGGCCGGGTATGAAGAAAGACATTGCCTTATATGTTTCAAAATGCCTTACTTGTCTTAAGGTTAAGGCAGAACATCAACATCCCTCTGGATTATTGGAGCAACCAGAGATTCCGGTTTGGAAATGGGAAAACATTTCTATGGATCTCATTACCAAGCTGCCGCGCACTAAGAAAGGTTATGACGCCATTTGGGTTGTTGTTGATCGTCTTACAAAGTCAGCACATTTCTTGCCAATCCGTGAGGATTTTCCTGCTAACAAGCTTGCCAAATTATACGTTGATGAGATTGTATCTCGACATGGTGTTCCTTTGAACATTATATCTGACAGGGATGCTCGATTCTCGTCTCGTTTTTGGAGAACCATGCAATCTGCCATGGGTACCCAACTTAATTTGAGCACAGCATACCATCCGCAGACAGATGGTCAATCTGAGAGAACAATCCAGACACTGGAGGATATGCTTAGAGCGTGTGTGATTGACTTTGGTGGTAGTTGGGATTCGCATCTTCCGTTGATCGAATTCTCCTACAACAACAGTTATCACTCTAGCATCAATATGGCTCCTTTCGAAGCTTTATACGGTCGAAAATGTCGTTCACCGGTCTGCTGGAATGAGATAGGTGAAGCTCAGCTTACTGGACCTGAACTCATTCTAGAGACTACAGATAAGGTCAAGAAGATTCGTGAAAACCTTCAGACAGCTAGAAACCGTCAGAAGTGTTACGCGGATCGACGACGCAAGCCCTTGGAATTCCAAGTTGGTGATCACGTCCTACTCAAGGTATCCCCTTGGAAAGGTGTGGTTAGATTTGGGAAGAAAGGAAAACTTGCACCTCGCTATGTTGGACCATTCAAGATCGTTGAAAGAGTCGGAAAAGTAGCCTACAGGCTTGAGCTACCTCCTGAACTTGGAAATGTTCATCCAACATTCCACGTGTCCAATCTCAGAAAGTGTTTAGCTGATGAGAACCTCCACATACCTCTTGATGAAATTCGTGTTGATAACACGATGCATTTTGTTGAGAAACCTATGGAAATAGTGGACCGTTCATTTAAGCAGTTGAAGGGCAAGCGGATTAAATTGGTCAAAGTTCGCTGGGAATCTAAACGTGGCCCAGAGTTTACTTGGGAACGTGAAGATCAGATGAAAGCAAAATATCTGCATCTATTCTCACAAGTTTCCTCTAAACAAATTTCGGGACGAAATTTCCTGAAGTAGCGGAGACTGTGACATCTGTGTCTGTGATATCATTTTACAAACTCTGAACAATACAATATTAATAAAACAGTGTGTTTTGATCCCAATATTTGTCATTTATGTTTGGTTTTGTGCCCATGTTGATTTTTGATCGATTTTGAACTCTATATCGCTTTCTGGAAAGTTATACGTGAACTGATGCGTAAACGCAGTCAGTTTAACGCGACAAAAACTCCGGAACATCATCATAAACTTAACATACCTTAAATAACCTTTACATAACTTAGAAATAAGTTTTAAAGGCTTTGGTATGGCAAAAACAAGTTTATTCGCTCTCAGGGACTAATTGCGTCAATTTGCAAAAGTCTACCGTTTCGTAAGGAAACTTACAGTCCGGAACTTGATCATAAGTTAAACATACCATAAATAACCTAAACATGGCTTAGAAATAAGCCTTGATAGGTTCGGTGTGCGAAAACATGCTATTATGGTCTTTCAGGGACTAAAAGTGTCAAAAACGGCGTAAGTTTGCATTTTCGCGCATATCTTACGTTCTGGACACATCTGGACATCCAAAATTTTTGTACACACTAAAATATTTTTATTTTAGTGATCGCCATGCAAAAATTCCATTCGTTTCGCAATTTGGATCATTTTCGCGCTCGTTACGATTTCTGTCGTAATTAACCGAACAACGCGATCGTACGACTAAACGAGCCGACATCTGTGATGTTTTCGAGCATATTTCAGGTCCCCTATGCTTTAACTTCATTTTAGAGCCTTGAAATGAGGTTAACGGGGTTTAAACGCATCGAAAAAGGCTTTTAACACGTGCAGGGACCATTTCTGTCAGTTTTGAAACTTTGCTGAACCTGATGCATGCTAGCGTAGCGCAAGCCCTCCTGCCTACGCCGTCGCGCTACGCGAGTGCCAAATCTGGGCAGAAAGTGTGTTTTTAGCAACAGTTTGTAATTTCAGGGGCCAAACTTGCAATTTCTTTGTGTGGTAACCAAGTTACCACCTCACCAAGGCTTTGCACCTGCTCTTAACACATGTATGGCTAGGATTAATGCTTAATGACCAAGCAAAACACTTGTGATGATCCTATTAACTCACCACAAGTATAAATAGCCATCAAATTTCATTCATTCTTTGCTCATTCCTCTCATTTTTCCTCTCTAATCTGCTTTGGAGCTCTCTTCTAAGCTTATTGGGACTTTGTCTTCTTTGTTGAAAAGATAGCAAGGACCCTAAGTGAGCTTCTTTCATTCTTTAGTTGCTTTTTCCTTATGTAGTGCAGAAAGTCAAACAGTGTTTGACTTTCGGTTTTGACCATCAATTGGTCAAGTCAAAGTTCAATTGAACTTTGACACGTGATTGTAATCACGATAGTTATAATCCTTCGTGATTATAACCGTTGATTACCACGTTAGCTAGATGTAGTGTCGAGTCAAAGTTTCGGTCAAAATGCGTTTTAGCACGCATTTTGCAACGGAACTACATTAGGGTATCAAAACACTTTGTTTTGATACCAAATCAGTAGGTTAGACATGTTTTGACATGTCTAACTCGACACTATTAGTTTGTGCTTGTTTAGGGTCGTAAGGTAAGCGGTCTAAACAACCGCTTATACTTCCGAACCCGACCCGTTTGGTCGATCTTTAGGATCCGACCAAGCTTAGTTAGTGATCATAGTTGCATAGGGAATAACCACTGAGGTTATACCTTATGATCACATAGGAATGGTTAGTCATATGCTAGTTCGCTTGTATGCCCATAGGAAATGACCAAAATGCCCTTTTTAAGCTAAAACCCGTAATTTGACTTTGTGAACATATTTTTGACATATAATCTGATTTAGAGACATGTTTAGGCATAATTGGGCATGTAAGACTTGGCATAGCACATAGTTAACCATCCGAACATAGTTTTACGCTAACGACGCCTTATAGTAGCTTATGTTACCATAATGTGTCGAAACGGGTCAAAAGCACTTAGGTAGGCTTTCCAATCAGAATGTAGGGCCTATTAAATCATACCATATGAGTTCAATTACTCATTTGATTTATAGAACCTCATTCTATCCTATCTCCCGATTTAGGAGCCGATTATTAACATAGTTATCTATACTAGGTGCTGGTTGATTCCGTAACCCTTGGAGCTTAAATTGGTCTTATTCTCAAGGCTAATTAGCAATCCCAAGTGAGTACATAGTTCCCCTCTTTTACCGTTTTCAAATATTTTGGGGTGATACACATGTACATACATGTTACTTTTGCGCATTTCATGCTTTTATGACATAAACATGCTAGTTTCACCTAGTACACTATTAGTACATGTTTTCCATTGTGTTTTGCTATGTATGTCAAGCATGCTAGCGCATTGATTTGTTACACATTGGTTGCATATGTTTACTCAGCATATGTAACACATTGTTTTACATGACATTTCTGCTATGTATGTTTACTGAGCATGCTAGCACATTGTTTTTACATGAACATTTTCTACTAGGCATGTTTACTTAGCATTCCTAGTACATGGTTTTCACATGCTACATTGGTTATGACATTTGGTATGTTAAATCAGGACAATAATACATTCATTAACATTGATCACGCCGCTCGGTAGTATGTAATGGTACCATAGGAATTGACAACTCCCGTTTCCGACTTCCTAGGTTTGTTTGGAAGTTGGGAATGACAGAATCCGATATACATAACTTTAGATGAACCTTTAATTTGTTTAAAGGTTTGTCGCCACAGTCGCAAGGCTTGAATGTATGCGATTAACATTACTGCATAAATGTTTGTAATCATAAAGCATTGATTTTCTGCAAAACATAACATTTGATTTAAACTTAGGTTTATTCAAAAACATTGTTTTGTACATTTTTTATGGGATTGAGTAACTACTAGTTATTCACCATACATAACACTTGTTTTTTTTTTTTTCACATTTGACATCATTACATAGTTAAGTAGATGATTTCCTACTTGCTATGCATTCCATTGTTTACACATGATACACATTACACATGACATTAGACATGGTTTATACATATACATTTTTGACATAGATCATAACATTTTGGTCGGGTATTGATAAGTGACTTATGTAACGGGGCTATGTGTTATATGATAAAAGCATGGTGGATACGCCGCTGGTACTTCCTATATATAAGTGCTTTTATCATATCATACATTGTTGCGTTATTTAAACCACTTGGGCAAGACATGAAACATTTTGTACAAAAACATGACATTGTTTTACAAATTGTACATTTTATACAAAACTCACTTATACTTGGTTATTTATTTAACCATGCATTATCATTTCATCATCATTTGATTTTCATTGATTTTCACATGGTTTTACAAAGGAAAACATTTTACAACGTTCATGACTACATTTTGTTAAACATTTTTCAAACCATAAGTCATGAATCTGCATAAACAAAACCTATGTATCTCACAGGCATTTTTATGCTGACGTACCTATATTTTTACATGTGTTTCAGGTGCCAATGCATAAGGATGTTTGTGCTACACTTAGGCGGACTCGGGCCTTAGTGACTTAAAAGACGATTATTATGTAGTTTTAGTTTGAACTTAAAGACAATGTAAAACTTTAATCTTAATAATACATAACTTTATTTGCCATGGTTGTTGAGACAATAATTCTGTCGCATCACTCCCCGACGTTTCCGCCGCGGTTTGTTGTTTTACGCGGTCGGGGTGTGACAAGCGCTATCTAATGACCCGCTCGCCATTGGCCCGGCGATTAAGTCGATATTAAAAGGAGGGACTTCGTGATAGAGTTTTAGTCTAGTACGAGTTATCCGTCCACCAGGACGAGGAATTACATTCCTGAATCATTACCGTCCTACCCAAGGAGGACGAGGAACCCACGTTCCTTAACCCCGTTCCCAACCCAGGGAATCTCATGCTTTGTAGAGGGTGTGAACTCACCTTGGTTTGCTCGGTAGTAACACAGAAAGTCAATCAAGTTGCAAGTAATCAATTAGGTCCTATCACAGATATTATTCGTATCAGATTCAAGCCAAGCAGTGCACGTATGTTCAACACGTATTGCACACAGGTAATGATCATGGAAAACACGCTTAACATTAACAGCTCACAGTTAACAGTCATACCCTACCCCAAAGTCTAAGTATAAAGCCCGAACAGTTGGGCTCGTAGTAGCAGGCCAGCCCAAACAGTACACGCATACACAATTATAGTTCACAGAAGCCCACACATTCGGCCCACTAACTTAGGCCCAAACCATGTAAGTCCAGCCTCCAGTCTCGAGTCGGGACTAGAGGTCTCGAGTCGCAACCGGGCTCGCAAGCATGGTTGCGGGTCATGCTGCTTATGTTGATCATATGTGGTTGCGAGTCGCAACCTATGTCGCAACTATGGTTTCGGTTGGTCATGCTATGGTTTCGAGTCGCAACAGGACTCGTAACCTATGTCGCAACTGGCGGTCTCGGCTTGTAATGTTGTGGTTGCGAGTCGCAACCAGGGGTTTCGACTTCCCCACAGTTGCTGATTCTGCACAGTTGTACTATCCAATAGAATTCCAATTGCATGCACCCTATTTGTGTACTATCCACTTAAACATGTTTTGTTGTCTAACAACTTACCAAATCGGATCAAACATTGCAGAATTCAAATATTCAACACACATTCATATGATATTCATACTGTTCTTCATGTTCCTCAAACATTCAAAGCATAAATAACCTTCATTCAAACCTTATGCATATTCGGACAAAACTATAGTTTCTAAGCTAACATCAAACCCATTTTCCAAGCAATAACATATGCAACAATTCATAAAACAAGCATGTAATCGATACTTTCATCATACCTATCATCATTGGACCGAAATATTATTCATGTGTACACATAACTTATAAATCTTGGTTTTCATTTCTTAGACAAGCATGAAAGCCTTTTTAAACATAAACTCAATCAAAACATCATCATCAATCAAGCACAATGTACAACGTGAATCACTAACCGGTTATGAAAGGGGTACCGAGAGGATGGATGGAATGTCCGATAGTTCCGGGCTCTTGTTGGTTCTGATTAGAATCCGAGAGAGAGATAGGGGGTGGTGTTTGGTTCAAGGGTCTTTAGAGAGGGAGAGTGTGAGAGTGTGGGTGTGTGTATTGTTCAAGAAATGGCAAGGTTTGCCATAAGTGTGATTTATATGGTCCTCTTGGTGCACCCTAGTGGGCTTAGAAGTCGATAGAAGGGGTTTACGGCCCAAAGGCCCGACCGGCTATGATGTTCACTCGAGACCTCATGGTCTCGAGTCGGGTTCTCGGTTCTCGGCTCACTTATATATATATATATATATATATATATATATATATATATATATACATATATATATATATATATATATATATATATATATATATATATATATATACATATATATATATATATATATATATATACTAGTCGTTTACCCGCGCGATGCGGCGGGAAACATATCACTTAGGTTGGTGAGTTTAGGGCTATCTACGGGGATGTAGTTTCCAATGTGGCTTGTGACGACGATGGTGGTAGTGTAGCAGAATGTGATGGTCGGTTGAGGCCTTCTTCAGCGGCGAGAATCAGCGATTTGCGGCGATTGGTGGTTTCGTGATGGCGTTTGGTGGTTATTGTGCGACTCAGGAGAAAACAAAGAAAATTGTTTGATTCTAGTTATGTTACCTGAAATAGACGGACTACCTAGGCTTTTGTTGGTTCAAATTGTGATACAAATTCACAAATAACTAACATTAACTACTATATTGTAAGATGTACAAAACATAGTCAAAAATTTCCCAAACAGTCTTAGGTTTGTAAGAGTCCTTAATCTTGAATTCCTAAGGTTTGGAACTGAAATTTGTCACAAAATAAAGGATTTCCTTCAATTAGTTTCTTAAGTTCAACCAGCATCATACCTCGAGTAGATTTAGTATCTCCATATTTGGATAATTGTTCATTCTCCCTAAAGTAGTGATCTATAAAAGTCAGTCAGCAAAGGCGCGATAGATGATGCTTAATACAAAAATTAAAGTAAGATAAATAAGTTCGTTTACAGACAAATGGTTACAAACAAATCAATCGAGTCGTTAATCAAACGATTAAACGCATAAACAAAACAATAAATATGAATTTGTACATTCTGATACATATCTACTTAGAGGTGGCAGTTTTTTTATTTTTTTATTAACCATGCCGCTGCGCTCGTTGCGGCTGCCCTCACCGCGCCGCTGCGGCTGCACTTGTTGCGCTCGCATGCTCACTGCACCGATCAAATTTTAGTAAAGTACACGGATGGTAAGCCAGAGACAACTGAGGTGATGGCACCAAGCAAGAATGACACAGTGCTGAACACTGCTGTTCCCTATTACCTTGCATATACCAAACAAACTTGCGATTAGTTTATGCACAGCTATTCATAATCATTTTATCATGAAATAAGGATACCTGAACAAATGTCTCGCTCGACCAATAGTTTCCCTTGACGCATTATGCAAGGTTCGCTCGGTCCAACAACTCAAGCAAATGTTTTCTATGTTTTTTAGGGGGAAGATGGGTGCATCTCTCCACAGGGCATACAGGACACAGGTCATTGGCGGAAGCCCGCCAAATTTAACATATAAAGTTTTTTTATATGTTAAATATGGCGGGCTGCCGCCAATAACCTGTGTCTTGTATGCCCTGTGGAGAGATGCACCCATGTTCCCCCTAAAATGCAAAGAAAACATTTGCTTGAGTTGTTGGATAGATTACACAGGCTCAGTTTTTGCATCACAGCCTCAAACACTTTCAGTTCAGATAGATTACACAGGCTCAGTTTTTGCATCACAGCCTCAAAACACTTTTAGTTCAGACAGATTAAGAACACAAGGTCAGCTTATGCATCATAGACTCAACACTTTTAGTTCAGACAGATTAAGAACACAAGCTCAGCTTTCGCATCACAGCCTCAAACACTTTCAGTTCAGACAGATTAAGAACATTTGGACGGAAGATGTATAACCTTGTAAAGGGTAAAAGGGTTTGTGTTTTCTTGTTCCTTAACAGTTGTACATTGTGCATTAAGTGTTTTTTCAACACCTTGTTCAATTACCATCTTGTCCTTCACATATGTTTATTAAGAACACAAGCTCAGCTTTCGCATCACAGCCTCAAACACTTTCAGTTCAGACAGATTAAGAACACAAAATCCGGAGTACACAACAAGAGTAATTTGCCACGAAACTTAAACAACCTTTAAAGCATGAAGTACACGTGTTTTAAGCACAAGAAACAAATATGTAACCTGACAGAGTCAGCTTATGCATCATAGCCTCAAACACTTTCAGTTCAGACATATTAAGAACACAAGCTCCGTTAGTTCTCGCAAAGTCAACCATGATAAAAAGAAATCAAGTATTAGTAAAGATTTGATATTAGTTATAACCAGTACACTATTAACTTAAAATAAATTTAATATAAATGACATTTTGTCAAGTTGCAAATATAAAAACCTTTATTCTAAAAAAAAAGAAAAGAAAATTGATGAATGATGATAAACTTTACTTTACCTCTGCTTGAGTGAGCATGAGACCACTAAGTGACGGAACATTCTGCATATGAAGCCCCCATCGATTCGAATGGAGCAGCGTTCAGCGTCACTAAAGCTGATTCCGAGACTCTCCAAGCAGATACACTTTCTCCGGCAGCCAGAAGATCGGAGTGAGCTTGTTCTGTAAAAATAGTGATCGTGACAGTCGTTAACCAAAGGTATAACTAATTAAATTCAAATCCTAAAAAAAGGTTTCCTTGCGAGTTGCGAGTGACATACCTGAACTGTTCTTGAATCTGACATGGGATGGTGAGACCGCATCTATGGTCAAGCCTGAACTGTTCTTTGACCTTTTAAAAGGAAGACCTTTAACACTGGGTTGCTAAGATAGCTCGTTGGAATGATGACCTGTCATAGCTTGGGTGTTACGTAAACCGTCCATTTGACTTCACACGGATCACCATATGCTTTCTCTCTCAATGCTCACACATCTCACAAAACAACATCACATCTCACAAAAAGGGATGCCAAAAGCAGGGAAGTACAATCAACAGGAAAAAGCAACACTTTACTTTTGTGTGAAAGACAGCTTGCTTGCTGCAGTCTGTATAATATATCAACACTCTTCCATACACTGTTTGAAAGACAGCATGCTTGAAAGACAGCATGCTTGCTTCAGTCTCTATAAATAATTCAGAGATATCTACACTCTACTCACACTTTACAAACTCTCAACTACACTCAACTGGAAGACTCAGACATGTAATTGAGAGATGAACACAACTACGGGTAAAGCCATGGCTGCAACACACGGTTGCAAAGTGAGAACTATGCAACCTGGATATTGCCCCGCCAAGATGCTACTCGGATCTTCTATGTACCCTCAAAATACAATCATCATCACAGTCTATTGTGTTATGTAACCCCGCTTTAAAGCATGATGTACAAGAGTAATTTTCCACTAAACTTAAACAACCTTTAAAGCATGATGTACAGCTGTTTTAAGCACAAGAAACACATATGTAACCTCACAGGCTCAGCTTATGCATCATAGCCTTAACAGTTTCAATTCAGACATATTAAGAACAAAGCTCAGCTTATGCATCATAGAGTCGACAGGCTCAGCTTATGCATCATAGAGTCGACAGGCTCAGCTTATGCATCATAGAGTCGACAGGCTCAGCTTATGCATCATAGCCTCACAGGCTCAGCTACAACACTTATCATCCCCAAAAATGACCTAAATATCATAATTATCACAAAACCATGACACTTATCAGTCCCAAAAATGAAGGAAAAGATCAAAATATAACAGAACACAGTAAAATTAAAACTACAAAAACAATTTATCCTTTCACTATGTCATATCTGAAATTAACCTAACTATCATCACCAAAAATACAAATTCAAATATCACAAAACTTTCAACCTAATTTGAAATAACCGCATCTACTAACAAATCCACATCAAGATTAAAGATAAATCAACATTTAGAACCTAACCTGAGTCGATTCATCACAAAACACATGCGAAAATCCTTCGTAAACCTCAGATTTCGTCCTTCGAACATCCAAGTGATATATCGTATAGTACTTTATAGAGACTGCAGCAAGCAAGCTGTCTTTCAGACATGTTCTTTTAGATCTGTGAATCTGTGATAATACTTTTACAACTGGAAGACTCAGACATGTAATTGAGAGATGAACACAACTACGGGTAAAGCCATGGCTGCAACACACGGTTGCAAAGTGAGAACTATGCAACCTGGATATTGCCCCGCCAAGATGCTACTCGGATCTTCTATGTACCCTCAAAATACAATCATCATCACAGTCTATTGTGTTATGTAACCCCGCTTTAAAGCATGATGTACAAGAGTAATTTTCCACTAAACTTAAACAACCTTTAAAGCATGATGTACAGCTGTTTTAAGCACAAGAAACACATATGTAACCTCACAGGCTCAGCTTATGCATCATAGCCTTAACAGTTTCAGTTCAGACATATTAAGAACACAAGCTCAGCTTATGCATCATAGAGTCGACAGGCTCAGCTTATGCATCATAGCCTCACAGGCTCAGCTTATGCATCATACCCTCACAGGCTCAGCTTATGCATCATAGAACACTTGGGAAACATCCAAGCCATCTAGGTCGTATAACTTAGGACCTTAGTCCGACAACCATCAAACTCTGCCATCTGTCCGGCCCTTAGAAACACCTTTGTCTTACTAATCTGCATGTGACATATAAACAAACAAGTAAACATAAAAAAAAAATTAAAAAGGTAAATCCTAACTAAAACATCGGATGTAGGAAATAACCGCATCTACTAACAAATCCACATCAAACGGATCCCTTGTTCAAATCTGTGGATCCCTTGCCAGATAAAGCTTGTGATACATCTCATGAAACCCTAGATCTGCTCATCGAGCATCCCACAGAACAAACTAAAATCAAAAATACATAACAATCTATCTTTTCACTATTCCATATCTAAATGACCTAAATATCATAATTATCACACAACCATGACACTTATCAGTCCCAAAAATGAAGGAAAAGATCAAAATATAACAGAATAAAGTAAAATCAAAACTACAAAAACAATTTATCCTTTCACTATGTCATATCTGAAATTAACCTAACTATCATCACCAAAAATACAAATTCAAATATCACAAAACTTTCAACATAATTTGAAATAACCGCATCTATCTACTAACAAATCCACATCAAGATTAAAGATAAATCAACATTTAGAACCTAACCTGAGTCGATTCATCACAAAACACATGCGAAAATCCTTCGTAAACCTCAGATTTTCACAAAACCATGACACTTATCAGTCCCAAAAATGAAGGAAAAGATCAAAATATAACAGAATAAAGTAAAATCAAAACTACAAAAACAATTTATCCTTTCACTATGTCATATCTGAAATTAACCTAACTATCATCACCAAAAATACAAATTCAAATATCACAAAACTTTCAACCTAATTTGAAATAACCGCATCTATCTACTAACAAATCCACATCAAGATTAAAGATAAATCAACATTTAGAACCTAACCTGAGTCGATTCATCACAAAACACATGCGAAAATCCTTCGTAAACCCCAGATTTCGTCGTTCGAACATCCGTCAACCGCTTCACCAGAAAAGTAAGAATCACAAAAGAACATGGTAAGATATATAACACTCATTGCAACTTATCAGAACATCAAACGGATCCCTTGTTCAAATCTGTGGATCCCTAGATCTTCTGCTCATCAAACGGATCTGGTGATAGATTCAAACGGATCTGGTGATAGATCTCATGAAACCCTAGATCGCCGAGAAGAGAGAGAGAAGAGAGAGAGAAGATCTGATGTTGTTTTGTGAGATGTGTGAGCATTGAGAGAGAAAGCATATGGTGATCCGTGTGAAGTCAAATGGACGGTCCCGATGTTGATCCGTGTGAGAAAGTTAAACATTTGGACGGCAGATGGACGGCAGATGTATACCCTTGTAAAGGGTAAAAGGGTTTGTGTTTTCTTGTGCCTTAACAGTTGTACATTGTGCATTAAGTGTTTTTTCAACACCTTGTTCAATTACCATCTTGTCCTTCACATATGTTTATTAAAGTAGTATAGATATATATATATATATATATATATATATATATATATATATACATACAAGCACACACACAGTCACATAAGGTTCACTTATATTACTAGAATAACAAGTTAATTAGTTACAAATTGTTTCAAGCAAGTTACATCAAGATACCACGAAAGGTTCTAAGTTTCGGGTTGTCACATCATCCCCAAGTTGAAAGAAATTTCGTCCCGAAATTTGATGGCACTCACTGAGGAAGCTAGTTAAGTCGTATGGTTTTCCCGGTTATCCTGGGGTGTCACATCCACCCCCCGTTGATCTGCGAAATTCCGTAGCTTCAGCCTCAGTAGTGGTTGTACTGTTTGCAAACAGTTGGGGATACTTTTGCTTCATCCGATCTTCGCGCTCCCAGGTGAACTCTGGGCCGCGACGTGAGTTCCAACGAACTCGAACGATTCTAGTGCTCTTGAGGACCTTAACATCCCGGTCCGTGATTTCGACGGGTTCCTTGACGAATTTCAACTGTTCGTCGATCGTAAGTTCCTTCAGAGGAACTACGTGGGTCTCATCTGACTGACACTTCTTCAGATTCGACACATGGAAAACGTTGTGAACTGCACCGAGTTCTGCTGGCAAGTTCAGTCTGTAGGCCACCTTGCCTATTTTCTCAACGATTTCGAAAGGTCCAACGTATCGTGGGTTGAGTTTGCCTCGTTTACCAAAACGAATCACACCCTTCCAGGGTGAAACTTTGAGTAATACCCGCTCCCCAACCTGGAGCTCAAGTGGTTTCCTGCCCTTATCGGTGTAGGCCTTCTGACGGTCTCGAGCGGCCGCCATGCGTTGTCGTATTTGAGCAATCCGCTCAGTAGTGTCTACCACATGTTCAGGACCAGTGATTTGACTATCCCCCACCTCTGCCCAACAAATAGGTGACCGGCATTTACGTCCGTACAATGCCTCAAACGGAGCAGCTTTAATGCTGGTGTGGTAGCTGTTATTATACGAGAATTCCACGAGTGGCAGATGCCTTTCCCAGCTGTTGCCAAAGTCGATTACACATGCACGTAGCATGTCTTCTAAGGTTTGAATAGTGCGCTCGGATTGTCCGTCCGTCTGTGGGTGATACGCTGTGCTCATATCTAGACGTGAGCCAAAAGATTTGTGCATTGCTTGCCACAGTTCCGAAGTAAAACGTGCATCTCGATCAGAGATGATAGAGGTGGGCACCCCGTGCCTCGAAACGACTTCCTTGAGATATATTTCCGCTAAAGTGGAGAATTTATCCGTTTCCTTAATTGCCAAGAAGTGTGCGGATTTCGTGAGTCGATCCACGATCACCCAGATGGTATCGTTTCCGCGTTGAGATCTAGGTAGGCCAGTAACGAAATCCATGGAAATTTGCTCCCATTTCCATTGCGGTATCTCTGGTTGTTGGAGTAGGCCTGAGGGTTTCTGATATTCTGTCTTGACTCGCGCACAAGTCAAACACTTGCTGACGTAAGTTGCTATGTGGGCCTTCATACTAGGCCACCAATACGTAGTTTTAATATCGTGGTACATCTTATCCGAACCAGGGTGTATCGAGTAGCGAGATTTGTGTGCTTCATCCATTACAAGTTCTCGTAAGTCGCCATAGAGTGGGACCCAAATGCGTCCTGTTACGTAGTAAGCACCGTCTTCCTTCTGCTCTAAGCGTTGTCTTGACCCGCGTAGGGCTTCGGCCCTTACGTTTTCTGGTTTCAGTGCTTCTATATGAGCAGCTCGTATTTGCGAAGGCAGACTAGAATGGATCGTGAGTTGTAAAGCTCTTACGCGCTTAGGCGGTGTCCTTCCGACTAAGGGCGTCGGCCACCACGTTGGCCTTGCCCGGATGATACCTGATGGAGCACTCGTAGTCGTTCAGTAGTTCGACCCATCGTCGTTGCCGCATATTCAGTTCCTTCTGCTTGAATATGTGCTCTAGGCTCCTGTGGTCGGTGTAGATGGCGCACTTGGTTCCGTACAGGTAATGCCGCCATAGCTTAAGTGCGAAAATGACAGCTCCCAGCTCCAGATCATGTGTAGTGTAGTTCTTTTCATTAACCTTGAGTTGGCGTGAGGCGTAGGCTATGACTTTATCTCGTTGCATCAACACACAACCAAGACCTTGAATTAATGCATCACAGTAAACCACGAAATCGTCTGTGCCCTCTGGCAGTGAAAGGATAGGTGCACTACAAAGTCTATCCTTTAGATGTTGGAAGGCTAATTCTTGTGCATCTCCCCAATGATAAACAACGCCTTTCTGTGTTAGCGAGGTGAGAGGCTGCGCAATCTTAGAAAAATCCTTAATGAATCTCCTGTAGTAACCTGCCAATCCCAAGAATTGGCGAATTTCCTTTGGTGTGCGAGGCGCTGGCCAGTTCTTAATAGAGGCCACTTTGGATGGGTCAACGTGAATACCCTCCTTGTTCACCACATGCCCTAGGAAATGGACTTCACGAAGCCAGAAGTCGCATTTCGAGAACTTTGCGTAAAGTTGTTCTGTTCGAAGAAGTTCCAGAATAAGTCGCAGGTGCTGTTCGTGTTCCTCCCGACTCTTAGAATAGATCAGGATGTCGTCGATGAAGACTATAACGAACTTGTCCAGATAAGGCTTGCATACTCGGTTCATTAAGTCCATGAAGACTGCGGGTGCGTTTGTCAGCCCAAACGGCATGACCAAAAACTCATAGTGCCCATAACGAGTTCTGAAGGCTGTCTTAGAGACATCCTCTTCCCGAACTCTCAGCTGGTGATATCCCGATCTCAGATCGATCTTTGAATAGTAGCTCGACCCCTGCAACTGGTCGAACAAGTCGTCAATGCGCGGTAGAGGATAACGATTCTTCACAGTCACCTTGTTGAGTTCACGATAGTCGATACACATTCTGAAGGTACTGTCCTTCTTCTTCACAAATAGTACTGGAGCTCCCCAAGGCGATGAGCTAGGACGAATAAAACCTTTATCCAGGAGTTCTTGTAGTTGCGTGGAGAGTTCTTCCAACTCTGATGGAGCCAAACGATAAGGTGCACGTGCTATAGGCGCAGCTCCAGGAGCTAGTTCAATCTGAAACTCGACTTGGCGATGGGGTGGAAGACCAGGTAATTCCTCAGGGAATACCTCTGGATAGTCACGTACAACTGGAAAATCTTCTAGCTTCTTCTCTTCCTCTGTGGTGTCAGTAACGAGAGCCAAAACTGCAGTGTGGCCCTTTCGTAGGCACTTCTGGGCCTTAAGGAGAGAGATAATGTTCTCAACGGCACTTATCTTGTCGCCACGAATCATGAGGGGTTCACTACCAGAACCAGGGATACGAACAATCTTCTCGTTGCAAAGAATCTCTGCTCGGTGTTGGGATAACCAATCCATCCCAATGACAACGTCGAAACTACCCAAGACGATAGGAATAAGGTCAATAGAGAAGGTCTGGTTAGCGAGAATAAGTTGGCAACCTTTGACTACGTGTGAGGCTTCCAAGCTCTTACCGTTAGCTAGCTCTACAGTGTGCTTGTCGCTCAGCGGTGTTGGAATACGCTTAAGCATTTTACTAACTTCTAGTGACACATAGCTAGTATCGGCACCCGAATCAAATAAGACTGTAACATAAAAGTCGTCGAGAAGGAACTTACCCGTCACCACGTTGGGATCATTCCTTGCTTCACCTTGACCAATCACGAACACTCGCCCCCTAGCACCATTGTTGTTGTTGTTGTTCCCATTATTGCCATTCCCTTGATTGTTGTTGTGGTTGTTCTGGTTCAGTTGGGGACAATCTTTCTTGAAGTGGCCTTCAGCTCCACACTGAAAGCATCCTTTGTTGTTACCCTGTTGCTGTCGCTGGTTCTGCTGTGGTTGCTGACGACTCTGATTGGCGGGGTATGCACTCCTGCAATCCTTTGCAACATGACCAGGCTTGTTGCACCGATGACAGTTGCCCCTGGTGCATGGCCCACTGCGATGTAAGTTGCAGCGATTGCATTTGGGGTGATTCCCCTTGTATCCTCCATGACTTTGACCACCCGACGATTGTTGACTGGGGCTCTTGTGGTCGTCGGTCTTTCTCTGCTGACTGCACAGAAGTTGAACCTTTGCTTGAAGCTCCATCCCATTTCCGTTTGTTCTCACTAGAGGTACCAGAAGTAGTTGCAGCACCTATGCGTTTTGGTAACTTGTTCTGCTCCACCGCTTGGTCGGTAAGACGGTGAGCCAACTGAACAACCTGCTGAATTGTGGCCAAGTTTGCTGAAGTCACATGACTTTGGATTTCTGGTACTAGGCCCTTGAGATAGAGTTCAATTCGCTTATACGGAGGGTCCACCATAGTAGGACACAATAGGGCAAGCTCATGCGATCTCTTAGTGTATGCCTCGATCTCTGACCCCGTCATCTTGAGGTGGTAGAACTCATCTTCCAGCTTATGAATGTCATCACGACTGCAGTATTCCTCCTTGATCATTTCTTTGAAAGCTGGCCATGGGGTGGCGTTGGCAGCAACCAACCCCAGCATTTGCACTTGAGCATTCCACCATGTGAGGGCCCAACCCTCGAGAGTACCAGTAGCATACTTCACCCTGCGCGCTTCGGGGCATTCACACATTTCGAACACAGATTCCAGTTTCTCAAACCAGTGGAGGAGACCTACTGCTCCTTCAGTGCCGCTAAAAGTAGTCGGTCGGCAGTTCATAAAGGTCTTAAAGGTGCACACTGGTGCCTGAGCATGGTGACCTACGGTGGGTGGAAAGAAAGACAGAGTTTAACACAGAGGTTGGTTCACGAGAGTAGGATCCTAATGATCCTAGAATAAATTCGGACTGCAGGATATACCTCCTGCGTTTGCAGCTGCAAGTGCTGCGGCAACTCGTTCGTTGATCAAAGCCGTCAACTGGGCTTGTGTCATGTTAACGCGTCCAGACATGATTCTTCATAACAAAAGTAATACGAATGAGAGAGGTTCGCGAATGTACGATAGTAGGATAGAGTAAGCATGCACGTGTTCCAGCAATAGTAGTTACACTAATCAAGCATACCATGGGCAATGTACTTCGTAACTAACAAGTAGGCAATATTCTCATATCATATTACCTAGAATGTCGAGCCTTGCATGTGGAGTGAAGCGTCGTTGCGGACCGCTGAGCACTGTACCGGTTATAGTCTGGTTTTAACAAAAACGTTTCTCCTTTATTAAAACCTAGTTCACTATAACCAATGGCTCTGATACCAATCTGTCACACCCCCAAAATCCACCCGCGGAGTACTACCGCTTGGAGGCGTGACTGACCAGGATCCAGCCACCAATCATACTGAACAAGCATATAAATAGTTAAAAAAGTTTAACCAATGCGATTGGTGTTTCAAACAAACGAAGTTTAAGTTGCAAGCGGAAGCATAGGTCTCAAAAATAAAACATAAGTTCAATTGTTTCAAGTTTATCATAGTACGCAGCAAACAGTGTTCCACAACGACCCTCCTCCATGCAAGCCCCAGCTAAGTACCTATGGTCCTGCAAAGCATGTAGTAACGAGTCAACAACTAGTTGAGTGAGTTCACAGTTGGGTGTTTGTTTTGGTTATTTCGAAAGCAGTTTCCTTTATCTGGCATCCTGCCGTGGGGGTTACCCCATAGTTTAAAAAACGTGACTTGTTCATTCCCAGTTACTCTGGCATTCCAGCCGTGGGGGCTACCCCATGTTAGTTATCAGGTATTTCGGCCGTGGGGACTACCCCATGCGTACACTAGACTTGTTACCATATCGACTGCTGACTGTAGTCATGTTTATGTGCCCTGAGAAACCATCAATGTCTATCATCATTGACGTGCCCCAGATCCATTAGTTCACGCCCATCCTCTGCGGCACGGTGTGAGGTTTGTCAGACCTAAATAGCGCTATCTAACTAATGACCCGCTCGCCATTGGCCCGGCGATTAAGTCGATATAAAAAGGAGGGACTTCGTGATAGAGTTTTAGTCTAGTACGAGTTATCCGTCCACCAGGACGAGGAATTACATTCCTGAATCATTACCATCCTACCCAAGGAGGACGAGGAACCCACGTTCCTTAACCCCGTTCCCAACCCAGGGAATCTCATGCTTTGTAGAGGGTGTGAACTCACCTTGGTTTGCTCGGTAGTAACACAGAAAGTCAATCAAGTTGCAGGTAATCAATTAGGTCCTATCACAGATATTATTCGTATCAGATTCAAGCCAAGCAGTGCACGTATGTTCAACACGTATTGCACACAGGTAATGATCATGGCAAACACGCTTAACATTAACAGCTCACAGTTAACAGTCATACCCTACCCCAAAGTCTAAGTATAAAGCCCGAACAGTTGGGCTCGTAGTAGCAGGCCAGCCCAAACAGTACACGCATACACAATTATAGTTCACAGAAGCCCACACATTCGGCCCACTAACTTAGGCCCAAACCATGTAAGTCCAGCCTGCAGTCTCGAGTCGGGACTAGAGGTCTCGAGTCGAAACCGGGCTCGCAAGCATGGTTGCGGGTCATGCTGTTTATGTTGATCATATGTGGTTGCGAGTCGCAACCTATGTCGCAACTATGGTTTCAGTTGGTCATGCTATGGTTTCGAGTCGCAACAGGACTCGTAACCTATGTCGCAACTGGCGGTCTCGGCTTGTAATGTTGTGGTTCCGAGTCGCAACCAGGGGTTTCGACTTCCCCACAGTTGCTGATTCTGCACAGTTGTACTATCCAATAGAATTCCAATTGCATGCACCCTATTTGTGTACTATCCACTTAAACATGTTTTGTTGTCTAACAACTTACCAAATCGGATCAAACATTGCAGAATTCAAATATTCAACACACATTCATATGATATTCATACTGTTCTTCATGTTCCTCAAACATTCAAAGCATAAATAACCTTCATTCAAACCTTATGCATATTCGGACAAAACTATAGTTTCTAAGCTAACATCAAACCCATTTTTCAAGCAATAACATATGCAACAATTCATAAAACAAGCATGTAATCGATACTTTCATCATACCTATCATCATTGGACCGAAATATTATTCATGTGTACACATAACTTATAAATCTTGGTTTTCATTTCTTAGACAAGCATGAAAGCCTTTTTAAACATAAACTCAATCAAAACATCATCATCAATCAAGCACAATGTACAACGTGAATCACTAACCGGTTATGAAAGGGGTACCGAGAGGATGGATGGAATGTCCGATAGTTCCGGGCTCTTGTTGGTTCCGATTAGAATCCGAGAGAGAGATAGGGGGTGGTGTTTGGTTCAAGGGTCTTTAGAGAGGGAGAGTGTGAGAGTGTGGGTGTGTGTATTGTTCAAGAAATGGCAAGGTTTGCCATAAGTGTGATTTATATGGTCGTCTTGGTGCACCCTAGTGGGCTTAGAAGTCGATAGAAGGGGTTTACGGCCCAAAGGCCCGACCGGCTATGATGTTCACTCGAGACCTCATGGTCTCAAGTCGGGTTCTCGGTTCTCGGCTCACTTATATATATATATATATATATATATATATATATATATATATATATATACATACAAGCACACACACAGTCACATAAGGTTCACTTATATTACTAGAATAACAAGTTAATTAGTTACAAAGTGTTTCAAGCAAGTTACATCAAGATACCACGAAAGGTTCTAAGTTTCGGGTTGTCACACCCAAGGCTGATGAGGCTTGGGTGGACACGATGTTTGACTAAGTAGTTTGAATTGCCGGAGCTTCCTGAATCGCGAAGCATGAATCGACATCTTTATTAAAAGTTTAAGTACAAATTTGTTATGTGCAGGATCTTCCAAAACTTGTATCCAGATGGATCATGGATAGTGGAGCTTTAAGACATATGACAAGGAAGACTGCGTTGCTGTATGATGTGAGAAATATCAATGGTGGTTACGTAGGATTTGCGGGTAATCAAGGAGGAAGGATTGTTGGTGAAGGAACGTTATCCAATGGGATTGTGATGTTTGAAAGAGTTAATTACATTGCTGAGCTGGAGAATAATCTGCTGAGTATCTCCCAGATTTGTGACAGGATGTATACCACTCACTTCACTGATAAAGAATGTTTGATCTTGAAACTAGGATTTGTAATCCCTGAGGAATGGATTATCATGAGGGCAGCGAGAGTTAATGATCTATACGTGTTGGATATGAGCGTAGCTACTACAACCACGGGTCAGGCTCATTGTTTTTTGTCCAGAGCAACTGATAAAGAATCGATATTGTGGCACCGCAAGATGGGGCATATTCACCTAAGGAAGATGAATTACTTGGTGAACAATGATTTGGTTACAGGAGTTCATGTCAAAGGTTTTCATCTGGAAGGGGAGTGTATTAGTTGTGTCAAAGGCAAGCAGAAGAAAAAGTCACACCCTACAAAGCAAGTCAATTCAGTTTCAAGACCTCTAGAAAGACTTCACATGGATTTATTCGGTCCTATGAATGTTAAAAGTATTACAGGAGATTACTACTATTTGGTCATAACCGATGATTATTCCATATTTTTGTGGGTTTCTTTCTTGAAAACGAAAGACGAAACATTTGACAGTTTGATGGCATTGTTCAAAAGAATTGAGAATCTGTACCAAAGGCGTATCAAAAGAATTCGAAGTGATAATGGTATTGAATTCAAGAACAGCAAGATTGAAGAATTTTGTGATAAAAGAGGTATATTGCATGAGTTTAGTGCTCCGTACACTCCGCAACAGAATGGAGTCGCAGAACGCAAAAATCGGACACTAATCGAGACGGCTAGAACTATGCTCGCAGATTCAAAATTACCGATTAATTTTTGGGCTGAAGCTGTTTCCGCCGCATGCTATACGCTCAACAGGGTTCTCACTGTGAAGAAGTTCAACAAAACTTGCTTTGAGCTAATCAATAACCGCAAACCGAATTTGAAGTATCTAGAACCGTTCGGGTTACCCTGTACTGTTATAGAGCCTCATGGAAAGTTTGGTCCGAAGTGCATTAAGGGAATATTTTTTGGTTATGCAAATCCGATGCGACGTGTCTTCGTTCCAAGTGAGAAGCGGATTATTGAAGCTACGAATGTTGAATGTCAAGGTTATACTATGCCACCGCAGAATCTTGGAGATTCATGGCGTTATCATTATGACAAACTATGGGATTCGTTTGACATGAGAGAAGAATCAGAGGAAGATGAAGATTTCTTTGATGAGCTGGATATTTTGCGAGAATATGAGTCGCAACAAAGGTTCCCAGCTGAGTATTCTAGAAGACCTCGGGAAACTTCAAATGATGATGAAGCAGGTCCTAGCAATGCTGGTGAACATGATGATAAAGTTGCTCCTGGTAATCAGTCGGCAGTGAATGATGACCAAGAAGCTGAGAACATGCCAGTATTTGATCATGGTGATTTAGATTCTGAGGGGGAGTCTGTTGGTGCATGGAATCTCTGTTGACTACGTTTGTATCAAGTCTTAGGTCAAGATAGGTTAGATTGGAGCGTGAAAGTCAAAATAGGTTTTAACTTGTTAATTTCGCTCATATGTACATGTTAGTGGGGATTTCGCTCATTAGGTCATAAGGGATTTCACTCTTAGTGTCTTTAGATGATTTCGCTTATGAGTCACATGGTGATTTCGCTTATATGATCACCATATGAGCGAAATCAGGCTTAGTATATATACCTTAGTGTGTGATCTCATTTGTAACTTGGAGCGAAATCTGGTCATGCTTGTGGTAACGAAACTTTGTCAAAATTCATTCAGAAAGCATCAATAGATAAGGAATTAAAGAGGAAAAGTTGTTGTTACTTTGTGTACATTGATTCCGCCTTTATACGCAAAGATGAACTACCTTAACTGACTTTTTAGAGTCGCATACCGGTCCAACAAGTGGTATCAGTGCGAACAAACCAAGTTGGTGAACAAGATGCAGATCAGAATGTTACTAATCTGGAGGGCAATGTAGATGTTCCAAGCGAAGTAATGCCGCGAACTCTTTCATACCATCCAGAGGAGTTAATCATTGGAGAGTTGCAAACAGGCATTCGCACGAGACATTAAATTGACCAGGGCCTTACATGTTTTTATTCTACAGTAGCACCTTTACCGACTGAACTTTCATTAAGTTGTTTTATTTCGCAGATTGAACCGTGAACTCACAGAGGCACTTACTGAAGACTCTTGGGTCATTGCGATGCAAGAAGAGTTAAGTCAGTTTGAAAAGTTGGGAGTGTGGAAGTTAGTTGATTTGCCGGATGGTCACAGGAAAATCAATACGAAATGGGTATTTAAGTGTAAGAGAGACGATAAAGGAGTTGTTGTGCGAAACAAGGCTCGACTCGTTGTTCAGGGCTTTAGTCAAGAGGAGGGGATTGATTTTACAGATGTCTATGCTCCTGTGGCATGACTAGAAGCTATCAGAATTTTCCTAGCATTTGCATCTTGGAAGAATTTCAAAGTATATCAGCTAGATGTAAAATCAGCGTTTCTTTATGGGAAGGTCAAAGAGGAGGTTTATGTCGGACAGCCGTCGGGCTTTACCGATCCAATCCACAAAAACAAGGTCTACTTACTGGATAAAGCGCTGTATGGTTTACACAAGGCCCCGAGAGCTTTGTACGAGACGCTGTCTCAACACCTACTAGCCAACAAGTTCATTCGTGGAAAAGTGGATGCCACTCTCTTCACCAAAGTTGTCGACGGTCATCTTCTGATAGTACAGATTTATGTGGATGATATAATTTTTGGGTCAACAAATGATAGTCTGTGCAAAGACTTTGAATCAGTGATGAAGCAAAAGTTCGAAATGTCATCAATGGGGGAAATGAAATTTTTTTTGGGTCTGCAAGCTGAACAACTACCTGAGGGAATTTTCATTCACCAGACGAAGTACGTTCGTGATATTCTAGAGAAATTTAGGATGTCAAGTTCTACTCCAGCTGCTACCCCCCTTGCAACAAATCATGGGATTCACCCAGATCTCACCGGGGACAGGGCTGATGAGACGTTTTATCGTTCCATGATAGGTTCATTGATGTACTTAACGGCTTCACGTACTGATATCATGTACCCAACATGCCTCGCAGCAAGACGTCAATCTAACCCGAGAGCTTCCCATATGATTATTGTGAAGAGGATATTACGCTACCTGAAAGGAACTCCTTCATTGGGGTTGTGGTATCCTAGGAAAGGCGATTTTACGCTCGAAGGGTATTCTGATTCGGATTTCGGATGCTACAAAGTCAATTCAAAATCAACAACTACAGGATGCCAGTTCTTTGGACTTAGATTGGTTACCTGGCTGTGTAAGAAACAAAAGTCTGTGGCGTTTTCTACGTGTGAAGCGGAGTATGTATCTTCTAGCAGTTGCTGCTCTCAGATCTTGTGGATATAGCAACAGATTCGCGACTACGGTTTGTAGTTTCTTAACACACCTCTTTTTGTTGATAATGAGGCCGCTATAAACATACCAAAGAATCCAGTACATCAGGCTAAAACTAAACACATAGAAATTCGACATCACTTTGTTGGCGATTGTTTCGAAAAAAAGTTGTTTCGAATAGAGAAAGTCCACACTGACGAACAGAAAGCTGATTTACATACCAAAGCATTTGATAAAATTCGGTTTAAATATTTTTTAAAACTGAACGGTATGAAGCTTCTTTCGGTGTCATATGGAATTGTGGGCGTTGATAAGTGTACTGTTGTGGATGATGACGAAAAACAATCTGCAATGGTTTGTCAATTTTTTACCTGTTTTGGTATTTAGGGGGAGTAGATATTTGTAAATAGATATATTTTCAGAAAAATACAAAAAAAAATTTCAAAATCCAAAAACAATATAAAATCTGAAAAAAGAGCTTGTGTATATAAGGAAAATGATAGTACATCAGTTTGATAGTTACAGTATGCTAAAGATTTGTAAAGTATAAAGAATTAAACAGTCTCACTAATGATGTGTTGATAGGTTTTCGCACATTTAGTAGATTTATTCGGGATATAAACCTAAAATTTCAAACTTGCGAAATTTGTGGGGAACACTACTTCGATATATAGGTAACCCCTGAAATCTCGTTTGATAGATCTCTTATTCTAATATACTAGGTTTTTATACTCAATGATGTCTGGTGTATTATTTCGGGACTTCTGCTGAATGGACGTTCTGACCTAGTCCTTGGATAATACTTTTCTCAAATGCTTGAAACATAGCATAAGCCCTAAGCTGATTAAACAATACAATTGATAATCATTGCTGTTGTAGCTAAAAGATTCTCTAAGGGGGACGTACCGTAAAGTCGAAGATGACATCTCTCTGCGCATATGGAAGTATCAACCTGAGATCCCTCGCCCTCGCATTACCTAATTTATGTACAGATATCATTGTAGTATACTCACTTGTAAGACTGAATATTGGGATTCTAGATACGGGAGTATATTCAAGAGGTGGGACACATGAATGAGCTAAGTTCATAAGACATCTAAATTGTATCCTGAATAGATTAAACTTTGTGTGAGAATTTAAGATGGGTCAGTATATCGACAATCGAGGTGAATTGTTTACGTCTGAGTATGAATTGAAGCTTAATGGTACTGATAACTTGTTTGATAACTGATATGATTCCCTGACACGCTCGCCAAAATAAGTTTGTAAATAGTTTACTTTGTTTACTTTCTAGAATTTAAGTTATCTGTATTTCATTTCTTAGTTTAGATTCTTCTTAAAAATCCAAAAAGATTTTATTTCTACTTTATTTTCCGACAAACCAAAGTAGAGAGTTGATTGTTGGATTCTCAGAAGTTTGAAGCACATGCAGAAGGTTTTGTACTGAAGAATGAGGAGAGCTTATCTTGATGTAGTTTGTATTTATGAAAGTCAAAAACAAGTTCATTAACTTGATACTTGTTATTTTCAGAAAATGTGAAAATTATTATTTTTTTAAATCAGTTTGATTCGTCAAATGATCAACCAAGGTCATTAAGTTGAACTTGGTAGATTAATCGAGTGATCAGGGTCATTAACTTGGACCTGAATACTTGAGTCGATTTCTAGTACTGATTGAGTTTGTGTGTTTTTGTGAAAAGATAAGTTTGTAATGATTGATATTTGAGACACAAGTTTTGGACTTCATTATTCCCATGAGAGCTAATTGTCAAAGCTTGAACCAGATCAAGACCTCAGATTTTAGCATGTTGAGAGGGGGAGTCTGTGAAAGGGGGAGTCTGGATCAACGGTCAAAGGGAAGTCTGAAGATGAAGCCAGGACAAGATTCTGAATTTGTGAAGATAGAATGTTTACGATGTGAAGACAGAGTTGGAGAAAAGACCAAGACTGAAGACTCGGAGCCGAAGACTTCGTCAACATCCAAGGGGGAGTCTGTTGGTGCACGAAATGTCTGTTGACTACGTTTGTGTTAAGTCGTAGGTCAAGATAGGTTAGATTAGAGCTTGAAAGTCAAAATAGGGTTTAATGTTGTAATTTCGCTCATATGTACATTAGAGTAGGTGATTTCGCTCATTAGGACATAGGTGGTTTCGCTCTTAGGTACTAGGGGGTTTCGCTTATATGGTCACATGGGATTTCGCTCATTAGGCAGTCATTGGAGCGAAATCAGACTTGCTATAAATACTCTGATGTGTGATCTTCATTTGTAACTTGGAGCGAAATCTTGTCATGCTAGTGGTAACGAAACTCTGTCAAAATTCATTCAGAAAGCATCAATAGAGAAGGAATTAAAGAAGAAAAGCTGTTGTTACTTGGGTACATTGATTCATCCTTTATACGCAAAGATGAACTACCTTAACTGACTTTTCAGGGTCACAAACCGGTCCAACAACAGCGTTCAGAACTCGTTACGGGCACTACAAGTTTCTAGTCATGCCTTTCGAACTGACAACCGCACCTGCGGTCTTCATGGACCTTATGAACAGAGTGTGCAAACCTTACCTGGATAAGTTTGTCATAGTTTTCATCGACGACATCCTGATCTATTCTAAGAGTCAGGAGGAACACGAGCAGCATCTAGGACTTATTTTGGAACTACTTCGAACAGAGCAACTGTATGCAAAATTCTCAAAATGCGACTTCTAGCTTCGTGAAGTCCATTTCCGAGGCCATGTGTGTCACACCCCCAAAATCCACACGCGGAGTATCACCGCTTGGGAGCGTGACTGACCAGGATCAAGCCACCAATCATATAGAACAATGTAAATAGTAAAAGTAAATGTAATTTAACCAAACCATTCCATATGAAAGGTGTTCAAAACATAAGTATAAATTCAACGTTTAGCGGAAGCATATGAGTAATAGCCCAACATAAATAAAGTAAGAAATGCCATTATGTTTAATCAAAGCATTCACGATCCTTGTCCACAACGACCGCGCCTCCCTGTGCAAGCTCCATGTATACCTAACGACCTGCAAGGCATGTAACAGGGAGTCAACAACTAGTTGAGCGAGTTCACAGTAAGTAAGTTCGTAATAGTAGCTCTACTAGGCCGATAGTATGTTCTATTAGTGGGGGCTTCCTATAGTTGCATATACACTAGACTATTTGTAACCATAAGTGTTCTCCTTAACCCGAGAACAGTAGTACGTACAAGGTTTACGTAGGTTTTACGTAAGTGTCCTTCTTTATCCGAGGACAGTGGTACGCGTGGGGTTTACGTAGGTTTTACGTATATGTCCTTCTTGACGTTGGAAGACAGTAGCATGTGTGAGTTTACGTAGGTTTTACATAAGTGTCCTTCCTGACTCCGGAAGACAGTAGCATGTACTTGTTTACGTAGGTTTTACGTAAGTGTCCTGCTTAACCCGAGGACCATGGTAGATAGTCTAGTAACCGTGTAAGTACGAGAAAGTGTTCAATCCCATCATTCAACCCATTCCCAATCCCCGGGAATCCCATGTCTTGGTAAAGAGTGTGAACTCACCTTGGTTTGCTCGGTATGCTAAACTATGTGCTCACAAGAAATCAGTCAACTCCTATAGTATGCACGTATATCCAATCAGTTCCGGTTCGTAAAGATTCATACACAATTTGTGTCACAAGTGGGCAGTTAACATTGTGTACACACAAACAGTTGGCCATTCCATACCAAGTTCCAAGTTACATGCAAGTCCCTTACTAATTGTCACGCTTAACAGAGTTAATATGCTTGACTGAGTTAACACACTTAACATACTTAACATACATGACAGAGTCAATCAGAACTAATAGGGTTATCACACATACTGAGCTTAACATACATAACAAGGTTAACATAACTCAGTTACATACTTTACATATCTGTCATACATAACACAGTTATCACTTAACAGGGTTAATCACTAAACAGACAACAACACTCGGACCCAAACATATCATATAAAAATTCGGACAAGGGCATCAAGCATAAAAGTCGGACAAGGCCTCATAGCTTAAAACTCGGACCATATTCATGTTAAATAAAATTCGGACCCTTCATGTTTAAATCAAAAGTTCGGACCATATGTAACATAAAAAAAAACTCGGACCCTATGTCATCAAAAAGTCGGACTCTATATCATCAAAAGTCGTACTCTAGGAGCTTTTGTAATATTCGGACTATGCTTTACTTACTTAATAATTCGAACCACAAGTCCATTAAAATTCGGACCATAAAAAGTATAAAAACTCGGATCTTTTTACAACATTAACAACAAGTTCGGACTAACAACCATTCACAAAACTCGGACCAAGCCTATCACAAAACTCGGACCATTTATCATTTATAAACTCAGACCCCGTATAACACATTCATCATCGAACTGTAACCCCCAAACAATCAACACTACGAATCAACAAGCCATATTATCGTTTCTGATGCAACAGTTACATTCATTCAGTACGATCAAAACCTTATTCTTTCATACAAATCAACCAAAAGTTTAACTATTCTAGCATGTGGATTGATCCTAATCACAGACAAATCATCAGACAATTACAAATCATCCTACAAACAATCTAAAAGATCAACTAATTACAGAATCATTGCTTGGAGAACTAGGGTTTACATGAGATCAATTGAAGAAGAAAATCAACATATGATGTAAACATTACCTTGGATTTGACGTGGGGTTTGCTCTGGAAAGATTGAAAGATTAAAGATCAAGAGTTTAGAGATTGGTGAAACCCTAAGATGATTAGAGAACCTTCACTGCCGTATGCTTGGAATTTGTGACAATGATTAGGGTTGTGAGGTTTTGTTTTTATTTTCACTATTAACACTAAAAACCCCTAAGTATTATCTACTACATAATACACGCACAAGACATACAATTTACAGTTTCATCACCAAGTTCATGTATTTGTCAAATCATTCGTAAAATAACACATAACCATGAAACAATCACAATACACTTTATCAAATCACAATGTTTACAGTTACAAAGCAACAAATTGTGTAAGTAAGCAACTAGACAAACAATTAACGTGCAATAAATGCGAAAGTGGGATCTCGGAAACTCGAGTTCTCACATTTTCCCCAACTTGAAAGAAATTTCGTCCCGAAATTTAGCATGCGGTTACTGAGGAAGCTAGGTAAGTTGCATCGTTTACTGGTTTTCCTAGGGTGTCACATCATCCCCCAGTTGATTTGGAATTTCGTCCCGAAATTCTGTAGTAGCTTCAGCCTCAGAAGTGGTTGCACGGTTTTCGAATAACTGGGGATACTTGAGTTTCATTTGGTCTTCTCGTTCGCAGGTGAACTCTGGGCCACGACGGGAGTTCCAACGAACTCGAACAAGAGGTATTCTCGTGTGCTTGAGGACCTTAACATCCCGGTCTGTGATTTCAACTGGTTCCTCGACGAACTGCAACCGCTCGTCGATAGTGAGTTCCTTGAAAGGAACTATGAGGGTCTCATCTGACAGACACTTCTTCAGATTCGACACGTGGAAAACGTTGTGAACTGCACCGAGTTCTGCTGGTAGGTTCAGTTTGTAGGCCACCTTACCTATTCTTTCAGTGATTTCGAACGGTCCAACATATCGCGGATTGAGCTTGACTCGTTCACCAAAACGAACCACACCCTTCCAGGGTGAGACTTTGAGTAGCACTCGATCCCCAACCTGGAACTCGAGCGGTTTCCTGCGCTTATAACCGTAACTTTTCTGACGGTCGTGAGCTGCGGCCATGCATTGTCGTATCTGTGCAATTCGTTCAGTAGCATCAACTACAAGTTTTGGACCTGTGATTTGACTATCCCCCACCTCTGCCCAACAGAGAGGTGACCAGCATTTGCGTCCGTACAATGCCTCGAATGGAGCGGCTTGAATGCTGGTATGGTAACTGTTATTGTACGAAAACTCCACTAATGGAAAATGCTTTTCCCAGCTGTTGCCAAAATCGATAACACATGCCCGAAGCATGTCTTCTAGAGTTTGAATCGTGCGCTCAGACTGCCCATCCGTCTGAGGGTGATATGCTGTGCTCATGTCCAACCGTGAGCCAAAAGATTTGTGCATTGCTTGCCATAGTTCAGAAGTGAATCGTGCATCCCGATCCGAAATAATAGAGGTTGGCATGCCGTGCCTCGAAACAACTTCTTTCAAGTAGACATCTGCTAAGGTAGAGAACTTATCCGTTTCCTTAATAGCTAGGAAGTGTGCAGACTTTGTGAGTCGATCCACGATCACCCAAATGGTATCGTTTCCACGCTGGGATCTAGGTAGGCCAGTAACAAAATCCTTGAAAATTTCCTCCCATTTCCACTGCGGTATCTTGGGTTGCTGAAGTAGGCCTGATGGTTTCTAATATTCAACTTTGACTCTCGCACAAGTCAAACATTTGCCGACGTACGTTGCGATGAGGGCTTTCATGCTTGGCCACCAATACGTAGTTTTAAGATCGTGGTACATCTTATCCGAATCAGGATGTACCGAGTAGCGAGATTTGTGTGCTTCATCCATCACAAGTTCTCGTAAACCACCATATAGTGGGACCCAAATACGCCCCGTTACATAGTAGGCGCCGTCTTCCTTTTGATCTAATTGCTGCCTTGAACCGCGTAAGGCTTCAGCCTTGACATTTTCTGGTTTCAATGCTTCTACCTGAGCATCTCGTATCTGAGTAGGAAGACTGGATTGGATAGTGAGCTGCAAGGCTCGTACACGCCTAGGTACAGTATCCTTTCGACTGAGAGCGTCAGCCACAACATTGGCTTTGCCTGGATGGTACTTGATGGTGCATTCGTAATCATTTAGTAGCTCGACCCATCGACGTTGTCGCATGTTCAATTCCTTCTGCTTGAAAATATGCTCGAGACTCCTGTGATCGGTGTAGATAGTGCACTTGGTACCGTACAGTTAGTGTCGCCATATCTTAAGCGCAAAAACAACAGCTCCCAGCTCTAAATCGTGCGTCGTGTAGTTCCGTTCATGATCCTTGGGTTGACGTGATGCATAGGCAATGACTTTGTCGCGATGCATTAACACACATCCCAGACCCTGAATGGATGCATCACAATAGACCACAAAATCGTTTGTGCCCTCTAGCAATGAGAGAATAGGTGCGCTGCATAGTCAATCCTTTAAGTGCTGAAAAGCAGTTTCCTGGGGATTACCCCAACGATAGGTGACACCCTTCTATGTCAGTAGTGTAAGCGGCTGCGCAATCTTTGAGATGTATTTAACGAATCGTCTGTAGTAACCCGCAAAACCCAAGAATTGGCGTATTTCTGTTGGTGTACACGGTGCAGGCCAATTTCTGATCGAATCTACCTTGGATGGATCAACATGAATCCCATCCGTGTTTACCACATGGCCTAGGAAGTGGACTTCACGAAGCCAGAAGTCGCATTTTGAAAACTTGGCGTACATTTGTTCTTTTCGAAGAAGTTGCAAGATAAGTCATAGATGCTGTTGGTGTTCCTCCTGACTCTTGGAATAGATCAGAACGTCGTTAATAAAAACAATCACAAACTTGTCTAGATAGGGTTTGCACACCCTGTTCATAAGGTCCATGAAGACTGCAGGCGCGTTCGTTAGCCCGAATGGCATGACTAGAAACTCGTAGTGGCCGTAGCGAGTTCTGAATGCTGTTTTGGAGATGTCCTCATCCCGGACTCTCAGCTGACGGTAACCTGACCTTGCAACTGGTCGAATAAGTCGTCAATACGTGGAAGAGGATAGCGATTCTTCACTGTCACCTTGTTGAGCTCGCGATAATCAATGCACATCCCGGAGGTACCGTCCTTCTTTTTCACAAATAACACGGGAGCTCCCCAAGGCGAAGAGATAGGTCAGATAAATCCCTTATCCAAGAGTTCTTGTAGCTGCGTCGATAGTTCTTCCAATTCCGATGGAACTAAGCGATACGGTGCGCGAGCTATAGGTGCTGCCCAGAACTATAGGAATAAGATTACAATGCTGGACTATGAGTGGCCTCTAGACTTTTACCATTAGCTAATACTACGACATGTTTGGTGTTAAAGGGAGTTGGTGCACGTTTAAACATTTGACTAACTTTCAAGGACATATAATTGGTATCCACACCCGAATCAAACAAGACAGTAACATAAAAACCGTCGAGAAGAAACTTACCCATTATTACGTTAGGATCGTTCCTTGCGTCACCCTGACCAATCACGTACATGCGGCCCCGACGTCATTGTTTCCATTGTTTCCCCCAACGCTATCCCCATTGTCGTCCCTGTTTCCATGGTCGTGGTTCTGAGTCTGGTCCTGGTTTATTTGCGGACAATGTCTCTTGTAGTGATCTTTAGCATCACAATGAAAACATCCTTTAAAACTCTGTTGTTGCTGCTGATTCTGTGGTGATTGAGGCGGCCGTTGCTGTTCTTGAGTTACAGGACGTGAGCTTCGACAATCCTTAGCTTCATGACCAATCTTGAGACACCTCTGACAACGACCTTGTTGCACTGACCACCTGTGGTGCCTATTGCATCTGTTACACTTTGGATGATTTCCTCGATATCCACTCTGCCCACGACTACCAGAAAACTGCTGAATGGGACTCTGGTAGTCATCTATCTTTTGCTGCTGCGCTAGAGGCTGAACCGGAATTAATCTCTTGCTCAGGTTTCCATCCCACTTGCGTTTGTTGTCACTAGAAGCACATGTAGTAGCAGCTTTAACACGTTTCGGTAGTTTGTTTTGTTCTACTGCCTGGTCTGTGAGACGATGAGCAAGCCGAGTGACTTGCTGGATAGTGCCAAGATTAGCTGCGGTCACATAACTCTGAATTTCGGGCACCAGACCCTTGAGATACAGCTCGATGCGTTTGGTGGGAGGGTCTACCATAGTGGGACAAAATGTGGCTAATTCATTTGATCTCTTCGTATAAGCCTCAATTTCAGACCCCGCCATCTGTAAGTTGAGGAACTCCACCTCTAGTTCGTGGATGTCTTCCCGACTGCAAAAGTCTTCCTTAATTAGGTCATTGAACTCGTTCCAGGGGGTGGCATTAGCAGCTGCCAGCCCTAACATTTGAACCTGTGCTTCCCACCAGGTTATTGCAGCACCTTCAAGTGTTCCAGTAGCAAACTTCACTCTACGAGACTCAGGGCAATCACGCACTCAAAGTAAGTTTCGAGCCTCTCGAACCAATGGAGGAGTCCTACAACTCCCTCAATACCACTGAAGGTACTAGGTCGGCAATCCTTGAGATTTCTGAAGGTGCAAACAGGTGGCTGAGCGTGTTGACCTCCTGCTTGTATGGCTGCAAGTGCCGCAGCAACTCGTTCATTAACGAGAGCCGTCAACTAGGCTTGAGTCAAGTTGATACGTCCGGTCATGATCTTCATAGCAAATGTAACGTAAGTGAGAGAGGTTCGCGAATAGTGCGATGACAGAAGAGAGTAAGCACACAAGTGTTCTCAAACAATAACGAATAGTAGGCAATATAATCTAAGCATACCACAAGCAAAGTTCTACGCAATTCTAGCATGTAGGTAATAAACATAAACCTTATTACCTAGGATGTTGAGTCTTGCACGTGGAGTGAGGCGTCGTTGTGGATCGTTGAGCACTGTACTGGTTATAGTCTGGTTTTAATAAAAACGTTTTCCCCATATAAAAACCAAGTTATCTATAACCAATGGCTCTGATACCAATCTGTCACACCCCCAAAATCCACACGCGGAGTATCACCGCTTGGGAGCGTGACTGACCAGGATCAAGCCACCAATCATATAGAACAATGTAAATAGTAAAAGAAAATGTAATTTAACCAAACAATTCCATATGAAAGGTGTTCAAAACATAAGTATAAATTCAACGTTTAGCGGAAGCATATGAGTAACAGCCCAACATAAATAAAGTAAGTAATGTCATAATGTTTAATCAAAGCATTCACGATCCTTGTCCACAACGACCGCGCCTCCCTGTGCAAGCTCCATGTATACCTAACGACCTGCAAGGTATGTAACAGAGAGTCAACAACTAGTTGAGCGAGTTCACAGTAACTAAGTTCGTAATAGTAGCTCTACTAGGCCGATAGTATGTTCTATTAGTGGGGGCTTCCCATAGTTGCATATACACTAGACTATTTGTAACCATAAGTGTTCTCCTTAACCCGAGAACAGTAGTATGTACAAGGTTTATGTAGGTTTTATGTAAGTGTCCTTCTTTACCCGAGGACAGTGGTACGCGTGGGGTTTACGTAGGTTTTACGTAAGTGTCCTTCCTGACTCCGGAAGACAGTAGCATGTGTGAGTTTACGTAGGTTTTACGTAAGTGTCCTTCCTGACTCCGGAAGACAGTAGCATGTACTTGTTTACGTAGGTTTTACATAAGTGTCCTGCTTAACCCGAGGACCATGGTAGATAGTCTAGTAACCGTGTAAGTACGAGAAAGTGTTCAATCCCATCATTCAACCCGTTCCCAATCCCCGGGAATCTCATGCCTTGGTAAAGAGTGTAAACTCACCTTGGTTTGCTCGGTATGCTAAACTATGTGCTCACAAGAGATTAGTTAACTCCTATAGTATGCACGTATATCCAATCAGTTCAGGTTCGTAAAGATTCGTACATAATTTGTGTCACAAGTGGGATTAGCAGTTAACATTGTGTACACAAAAACAGTTGGCCATTCCATACCAAGTTCCAAGTTACATGCAAGTCCCTTACTAATTGTCACGCTTAACAGAGTCAATATGCTTGACTGAGTTAACACACTTAACATACTTAACATACATGACAGAGTCAATCGGAACTAATAGGGTTATCGCACATACTGAGCTTAACATAAATAACAAGGTTAACATAACTCAGTTACATACTTTACATATCTGACATACATAACACAGTTATCACTTAACAGGGTTAATCACTAAACAGACAACAAAACTTGGACCCAAACATATCATATAAAAATTCGGACAAGGGCATCAAGCATAAAAGTCGGACAAGCCCTCATAGCTTAAAACTCGGACCATATTCATGTTAAATAAAATTCGGACCCTTCATGTTTAGATCAAAAGTTCAGACCCTTCATGTTTGAATCAAAAGTTCGGACTACATGAATAATCAAAAGTTCGGACTTCACACCACATCCCAAAAGTCGGACCATATGAAACTTACAAACTCGGACCATATGTAACATAAAAATAACTCGGACCCTATGTCATCAAAAATTCGGACTATATATCATCAAAAGTCGGACTCTAGGAGCTTTTGTAATATTCGGACTATGCTTTACTTACTTAATAATTCGAACCACAAGTCCATTAAAATTCGGACTATATAAAGTATAAAAACTTGGATCTTTTTATAACATTAACAACAAGTTCGGACTAACAACCATTCACAAAACTCGGACCAAGCCTATCACAAAACTCGGACCATTTATCATTTATAAACTCAGACCCCGTATAACACATTCATCATCGGACTGTAACCCCCAAACAATCAACACTACGAATCAACAAGCCAGATTATGGTTTCTGATGCAACAGTTACAATCATTTAATACGATCAAAACCTTATTCTTTCATACAAATCAACCAAAAGTTTAACTATTCTAGCATGTGGATTGATCCTAATCACAGACAAATCATCAGACAATTACAAATCATCCTACAAACAATCTAAAAGATCAACTAATCACAGAATCATTGCTTGGAGAACTAGGGTTTGCATGAGATCAATTGAATAAGAAAATATGATGTAAACATTACCTTAGATTTGACGTGGGGTTTGCTCTGGAAAGATTGAAAGATCAAAGATCAAGAGTTTAGAGATTGGTGAAACCCTAAAATGATTAGAGAACCTTCACTGCCGTATGCTTGGAATTTGTGACAATGAATAGGGTTGTGAGGTTTTGTTTTTATTTTCACTATTAACACTAAACACCCCTAAGTATTATCTACTACATAATACACGCACAAGACATACAATTTACAATTTCATCACCAAGTTCATGTATTTGTCAAATCATTCGTAAAATAACACATAACCATGCAACAATCACAATACACTTTATCAAATCACAACGTTTACAGTTACAAAGCAACAAATTGTGTAAGTAAGCAACTAGACAAACAATTAACGTGCAATAAATGCTAAAGTGGGATCTTGGAAACTCCAGTTGTCACAATGTGGTAAACAAGGATGGGATTCATGATGATCCATCCAAGGTAAACTCGATCAAGAACTGGCCTGCGCCCCGTACACCAACAGAAATCCGCAAATTCTTGGGTTTGGCGGGCTACTACAAAAGGTTTATCAAGGACTTCTCCAAGATTGCGCAACCTCTCACTTCGCTAACTCAGAAGGGTGTCACCTATCGTTTGGGTGATGCACAGGAAACGGCGTTTCAGCACTTAAAGGATAGACTTTGTAGCACACATATCCTCTCATTGCCTGAAGGCACAGACGATTTTGTGGTTTATTGCGACGCATCCATTTAGGGTCGTGGATGTGTGTTGATGCAACGTGACAAGGTCATTGCTTATGCGTCACGTCAACTTAAAGTTCACGAAAGGAACTACACTATGCATGACTTGGAATTGGGAGCAGTGGTTTTTGCTCTTAAGATATGGAGACATTACCTGTATGGTACCAGGTTCACCATTTACACCAATCACATGAGTCTCGAGCATATCTTCAAGCAAAAGGAGTTAAACATGCGACAACGACGATGGGTTGAGCTTTTGAATGATTACGAATGCGCGATCAATACCATCCGGGCAAAGCCAATGTTGTGGCTGATGCCCTTAGTCGAAAGGATACTACACCTAAGCGCGTGCGAGCGTTACAACTTACCATTCAATCTAGTCTTCCTGCTCAGATACAAGATGCTCATGTTGAGGCATTGAAACCAGAGAACGCTAGGGTTGAGTCCCTACGAGGATCTAGGAAACGGTTAGAACGAAAGGAAGACGGCGCGTACTACGTGACAAGACGTATTTGTGTCCCACTCTATGGAAACTTACGTGAGCTTGTGATGGATGAAGCACATAAGTCTCGTTACTCAGTAACCTGGTTCGGATAAGATGTAGCACGACTTGAAGACTACGTACTGGTGGCCTAGCATGAAGGCCCACATAGCAACCCACGTTAGCAAATGTTTGACTTGTGCGAGAGTCAAGACAGAATATCAGAAACCATCGGGCCTACTCCAACAACCTGAGATACCACAATGGAAATGGGAGCAAATTTCCATGGATTTCGTTACTTGTCTGCCTAGATCTCAACGTGGAAATGACACTATTTGGGTGATAGTGGATCGATTGACTAAGTCTGCACACTTCCTGGCGATCAAAGAGACGGATAAGTTCTCTACTTTAGCAGACATGTACCTAAAGGAAGTAGTATCGAGGCATGAAGTGCCAACCTCCATTATCTCAGATCGTGATGCACGATTTACTTCTGAACTATGGCAAGCAATGCACAAGTCCTTTGGCTCACATCTAGACATGAGCATAACTTATCATCCACAAACGGATGGGCAGTCTAAACGCACCATCCAAACCCTTGAAGACATTCTTAGGGCATGTGTAATTGATTTTGGCAACGACTGGGAAATGCTCTGCCATTAGTGGAATTTTCGTATAACAACAGCTACCACACCAGCATCCAAGCTGCTCCGTTTGAGGCATTGTACGGGCGTAAATGCCGATCACCTCTTTGTTGGGCAGAGGTTCGCGATAGCCAGATCACTGGCCCGTAACTTGTGGTAGACACAACAGAAAGAATTGCTCAGATACGACAACGAATGGCGGCAGCTCACGGCCGTCAGAAAAGCTACGCTGATAAGCGCCGGAAACTACTCGAGTTCCAGGTTAGGGATCGAGTGCTACTCAAAGTCTCACCTTGGAAGGGTGTTGTTCGTTTTGGCAAACGCGGCAAACTTAACCCACGATATGTTGGACCTTTCGAAATCAAAGAGAAAATAGGCAAAGTGTCCTACAAACTAAACCTACCAGCAGAACTAAGTGGAGTTCACAACGTTTTCCACGTGTCGAATCTGAAGAGGTGTCTGTCAGATGAGACCCTCATAGTTCCTTTGAAGAAGCTAACTATCGACGATCAGCTGTGATTCGTCGAGGAACCAATAGAGATTACTGACCGAGATGTTAAGATTCTCAAGCGCACCAGAATACCTCTTGTTCGAGTTCATTGGAACTCCCGTCGTGGCCCAGAGTTCACCTGGGAACTCGAAGATCAAATGAAACAAGAGTATCCCCAATTATTCGAGAATAGTGCAACCACTACTGAGGCTGAAGCTACTGCGGAATTTCGGGACAAAATTCCAAACCAACGGGAGAAGGATGTGATACCCCAGGAAAACCAGGAAACCATGCAACTTAACTAGCTTCCTCAGTGAGTACATGCTAAATTTCAGGACGAAATTTCTTTCAACTTGGGGATGATGTGACAACTCGTATTTTAGAACCTATCTTTGTGCTTAGTGTAACGTGTTTGAACATTACATGATTATGTGAACGTTGGTGATTAATGAAATGTTATGTTGTCATGTTAAATGAATGTGTGTTATATGTTGGTGCATAATGTAAACCCGATTGCACAAGCCCATTCGGGCTACACATATTGTACTCGCAACCAAAGAGCAGCCCACGAATGGGTTCGGCCCACTCCCTTGTTGCGCATAACACTGTGGGGAAAGAGTATACTCCTCATAACTTGCAATACACAACACACACAAAACCCTAATTCTCTACACTCTCCTTCTCTTCTCTCGAAGCCGACAGCAACTCATCCCCACCTCCCGAATCTTTCTTGTTCGGATCATTCTTGTTCTACCTTCGAATCGGTTAGTGTCAAATGGTTATTGTTTATTAAGTGATATTGTGATTGATATGTTCTCATACAAGGATTTATGAATGATATATGATTGATTTTGGTATAAAATCGGCTCACATGAATGGTAGTTAGGGATCTATATAGGGTATGATGATGTTATGATTTGATTATGATCTAGAACTGAATGTGTGTAAATCGGCTACCATGAAAGTGTATTCGGATGTTGCTAGTTTAGGGTGCATGTTAGTAATCAAGAACACAAATTCTGTTAATCCAGTTGATGTTATGAACATACCTAGGGTTCATAAGGAAATTGGTGTTAAAACCTTTGTTTAATCGATTATTGTTGAGTTTGGAAATTGTTAGTGGTGATTGAATTGAATGGATAAGAAATTGGAAACTGTTAGCATTGATTGATCGAATTAAAATTTGGAAACTCTTTGAATGATTGTAACTACTGCATGAATTAAGGAAATTAGTTAACCGGTCGCACAAGCCCTCTCGGTCGCACAAGATCAGGTCACACAAGACCTGATCTGAGCTTCCAAGAGCTAATCGCACAAGCTAGGTACAACTATATATGCTCAGTGTATTGTTTAGTTATGCATGATCACACAAGACCTTGTGGATCGCACAAGACAGTGCCGAACGCACAAGACTTGGGCCACACACATATGTTGAACATTTTATGATGTTGGGCCGAATAGCCCAAAACACACACGCACAAGCTATCCGGATCCCACAAGTCCATCCGGACCGCACAAGTGATCCTTATTTATCTGTGTGGGCCGTATGCCTTTGGGCTTCTGTTACCAACTTGCACAAGATGATGGGGCTCGCACAAGCTCGATGGCCCAATCATCCGAGTCGCACAAGTTAGGCCTTTCATACAATTGACTACTAATGTGTTATACGTGTTTGCCATGATCAATACATGTTCGTAACCAGATTTTATGCGCAAAAACCACAACTCCCAACTCAAGATCATGAGTTGTGTAGTTCTTCTCATGAATTTTCAGCTGTCTTGGCGCATAAGCAATGACTTTACCTCGTTGCATAAGAACGCAACCAAGTCCTAGATTCGATGCGTCACAATAGACCACGATATCATCATTTCCTTCGGGCAAAGATAGAATAGGAGCATGATAAAGCTTCTGTTTCAGCGTTTGAAACGCTTCTTCTTGTTTAGGTCCCCACTCAAAAGGCTTTTTCTTCTGAGTCAAAGCAGTGAGTGGAACCGCGATCCAGCAAGACCAAGAAAAGACCGAGTATCTGTAGTTGTCGTCGGTGTATTCCAATCCTTAATAGTAGCAATTTTAGAGGGATCCACTTGAATACCCTGCTTGTTGACTATATGACCCAGAAACTGAACTTCTTTAAGCCAAAATTCACATTTGGAGAATTTAGCAAAAAAGTTGTTCCTTCTTCAGTAGTTCCAAAGTCAAATGAAGGTGTTGCTCGTGATCGGCACGAGACTTTGAATAAATGAGAATAGCATCGATGAACACAACAATGAAATTTTCTAAATAAGGTTTAAAGACCCTATTCATTAAGTCCATAAAGATAGCTGGAGCATTCTTCAAACCAAAAGGCATGACTGTGAACTCATAATGCCCATATCTTGTGCGGAAAGCAGTTTTGGGAATATCTTCTTCGAGAACACGAAGTTGATGATACCCAGAACGCAGATCGATCTTGGAAAAGCATAAAACACCTTGCAGCTGGTCGAAGAGATCATCAATTCAAGGTAGGGGATATCGATTCTTGATAGTGAGCTTATTAAGCGCACGATAATCGATACATATTCGAAAAGACCCATCTTTCTTTTTCACGAAGAGGACAGGAGCTCCCCAAGGTGAAAAACTCGGTCGGATGAATCCTTTATCAGATAACTCTTGAAGTTGTTTTGATAACTCTTGCATCTCTGATGGTGTAAGATGATAAGATGCTTTCGCAATCGGGTTGGCATTGGGTACAAGGTCAACATGAAACTCGACTTGATGAACTGGAGGCAAAACAGACAGTTCATCAGGAAACACCTCTGGATAATCACGAACCACCGAAATATCTTGAATACGCTTACTCTTGCCTTTCTCCTCGGTAACATGTGCTAGAAAAGCAGCATATCCTTTTCTTAAATTACTTGGAGCTTTTGTACACGACATAAGCTTCAATCCACCTGAAGGTTTCTCGCCACGAACTTCCAGAACATCGCCAGAAGACAAAGGAATACGAACAATCTTATCAAAACAAACGACATAAGCATGATGTTTGGTTAACCAATCCATCCCCACGAAAATATCAAAACTCCCAAGTTGCATCGGTGTGAGGTCAATAGGAAAAAGATGGTTATCAAGGTTCAATTGACAATCACGAATAACATAATCGAGAACAAGAGGTTTACCAATAGCAACTTCGACAGATAAGGGTTTCCTCAGTTTAGTTCTACGTGTTGCAAGCAAAGGTTCAAAAGATAATGAAAAAAACTTCTATCGGCACCAGAATCAAAAAGAAAAGATGCAGGTCGATTGTTAACAAGAAACGTACCATTGACAAGAAAGTTACTATTAACAACGAGGTTGTTAGCTCGAGCCTTGTTTTCATTTATGTCACACCCCCAAAATCCACCTGCGGAGTATCACCGCTTGGGAGCATGACTGACCAGGATCAAGCCACCAATCATATCGAACATGTAAGTAATATCAAATATAATAAGTGTAAATCAATCATTCAATTTGATAGGTGTTCAAAACATAATCATAGTTTATAAGTATAGCGGAAGCATAAGTATGAAAGCCCAAATGTGTAACACAAGTTCAATAAGTTCAAAACATAATCCATGCTCCACAACGACCTGCTCCTCCCTGTGCAAGCTCCATAAATATCTAACGACCTGCAAGGCATGTAACAGAGGATCAACAAACTAGTTGAGCGAGTTCACAGTTAACAGATCAGTAATAGTACAGTTGGAGTAGTAGTATGTTCGTTCGTTATGTCGTGTATCGTATTGGTTTCCATCGCGGCCTCCCAGGCAGGTATGCGAAGATATTAGGGGGATGTTCATCCCGTATATTCTAGACTAGGTTTACTTGTATCGCGGCCTACCAGGCAGGTGTGCGAAGATTAGTAAATTACAGTTCGCGGCCTTCCAAAGGCAGGTGTGCGAAGTCAGTCATAATATCGCGGCCAACCCTTGGCAGGTGTGCGAAAATCAGTTCAATAAGTGTTACTAGTCTAGTAGTAGTTCTAACAGTGGAGTATGTACCATAGTTCATCAAATCACATCACTACGTTCCATTATACTCGAGTACCAGTAAACAATCAAATCCCATTCCCACCCTGGGAACCCCATGCCTTGGCTGTGTGAACTCACCTTGGTTTGCTCGGTATGTTATTGCTTCTAGGGTTTTATCAAACGTCTAAGTCCGTTACACACGACCTAGGATATGTTGCATATGATACGATGTAAGTGTTTGCATCAAATTACGGTTTACAAATCATTGACATTCAAGAGACTGTGTTTTGTGTGCTTATTGTATGCAGGATGATATCACATAGATCGTTCATTCATGCAGGATTATACTGTTGCATTCAGTATCATACAATCATATACAGAATCATACATCACTTAAACAGTTAATCATATTCATATAGTTCATGCGTCGCATCTTGATTACACAGTTTAATCTAACGTAATTGTTAACCTGGTTACCACTGATAACATACTGAACATGTTATTATCGTTAATAAGCTTAACAGATTAGTCATTATATAGTATGCAGCTCATTGATTCAATTTAAGCATCACATAACATCAGACAGACAGACAGACAGGGCCTTGCTCTTCAAAAACTCAGACAAGTATGGGGGGGGGGGGCTTCCCCTGTTTAAAAGTCGGACTACTCATAAACTTATTAAAGTCGGGCATGCTAGATCATATTAATCTCGGACTAATCAAACTCATTAAACTCGGTCCAAATGCAAGCCATTAAACTCGGTCCAATAGTAGTTCATTAAACTCGGTCCAGTGTATCATCATTAAACTCGGCCCAATGTGTCATCATTAAAGTCGGACCTCAATTGCATACAATAAACTCGGACCAAAGAACATAATATAAACTCGGCCCAACAACTCAATAAACTCGGACCATAGGCTTGTTAAACTCAGACCATATGCTTGTTGCTGAAACTCGGACCATATGCTTGTTGCTGAAACTCGGACCATACATGATTCATTAAACTCGGACTATATCTCATTCAAAAAGTCGGACTATAGGTTGGGCTCACAAACTCGGACCCCCTTGAGTTTGGTTATAATTTCGGACCTTGTGTTTTGTTATAAACTCGGACATTTTGTTTATTAATAAACTCGGGCCTAGTGTTTAATTAATAAACTCAGACATAGTCCCATACAAGAAACTCGGACCAAGTGGTTTACTCACCAAAACTTCGGGCAACATATAACAGGAGTTAAACTCGGTCATGATAGATTGCAAAGGTCGGGCCTCTCATTTAAATGAATAAACTCGGACCACATTCAAGTATACACTCGGTTACATGACAATGCTAATACTCGGACATGTGATATCATTTTAAACTCAGACAATTCAATCTTGCACAAAACTCAGACAATTAATAACATGAATTCCAATACAGAAAAGAATCATATCAGTTACGTTCTCATACGACTCAAAACCCTAATTCCTTATGTATCGACGCATAACGGCAATTCCATTTCTAAATCAATCAACAATCAATCCCAAGAACAATTTATCAAGCATGTAAATAATCATCATCATCACAATATTCAATATCAATTTAAAACGCAGAACCTTCATAAGATAATCTAGGGTTTTTCAAGAATTACAAGAATCATGAATTTGTAAAGATCAAACAATCAATTATTAACAACCAACAATGATTAAGCGATTACCTTGATTGATTCTAAATAGATTGAAAGATCGAACTTGATGCAAAGGACTTGTGAAACCAAAAATGATGAGAGGATGTTGTAGAGAGGATTAGAGGAAGTGAAAGTACGTGTTTAATTCTTTGTGAATAATTAGAGAATGATTAGGGTAGGTGATTAGGGTTAAGTATGGTTTATTTTCACCAATTACACTATACACCCTGAATTTCTATATTTTACACAAGTACACCATCCCCTACTTATTTCACAACTCCACCACCATGTTCATATATTTACTAACTTCACAATTTATAAACAATCATGCACGTTCCCACAATTAAAACATAAATAATTCCATGGCAAACAATTGTGCAAATAAACGACTAGACAATACATGAACGTGCAATAAATGCGAAATAGAATCTTGGAATTTCGAGTTGTCACATTATCCCCAACTTAAAAGAAATTTCGTCCCGAAATTTGGTACGCACTCACTGAGGAAGCTAGGTAAGTTATATCGTTCACTGGTTTTCCTGGGGTGTCACATCATCCCCCCGTTGATTTGGAATTTCGTCCCGAAATTCAGTAGTAGTAGCTTCAGCCTCAGTAGTGGTTGCATTGGTTTCGAATAACTGGGGTACTTTTCTGTCATCTGGTCTTCGCGTTCCCAGGTGTACTCTGGGCCACGTCGGGAGTTCCAACGAACTCGAACAAGAGGGCTTCTCTTGTGTTTGAGGACCTTACATCCCGGTCCGTGATTTCAACTGGTTCCTCGACGAACTGCAACCGCTCGTCGATAGTGAGTTCCTTAAAAGGAACTATGAGGGTCTCATCTGACAGGCACTTCTTCAGATTTGATACGTGAAATACATTGTGAACTGCACCGAGTTCAGCTGTTAGGTTTAGTCTGTAGGCTACTTGGCTTATTCTTTCAGTGATTTCGAACGGTCCAACATACCGTGGATTGAATTTGCCTCGTTTACCAAATCGAACCACACCCTTCCAGGGTGAAACTTTGAGTAAAACCCGGTCCCCGACCTGAAATTCCAATGGCTTCCTACGCTTATCTGCGTAGCTTTTCTGGCGATCGCGAGCTGCCGCCTTGCGTTGTCGTATCTGTGCAATTCGTTCAGTAGTGTCAACTACCATTTCTAGGCCTGCATTCTAACTATCCCTCACCTCTGCCCAACTGAGAGGTGACCGGCATTTACGTCCGTACAATGCCTCGAATGGAGCGGTTTGAATGCTGGTATGGTAACTATTATTATACGAAAACTCCACCAAAGGGAGATGCTTTTCCCAGCCGTTGCCGAAATCAATAACACATGCCCGAAGCATGTCTTCAAGAGTCTGGATCGTTCGCTCAGACTGCCCATCGGTCTGAGGATGGTATGCTGTGCTCATGTCTAATCGTGAGCCAAAAGATTTGTGCATCGCATGCCATAATTCTGACGTGAATCGTGCATCCCGATCCGAAATGGTGGAGGTGGGCACCCCGTGCCTCGAAACAACTTCTGTAAGATAGATGTCTGCGAGAGTGGAGAACTTATCCGTTTCCTTTATAACCAGGAAGTGTGCAGAATTGGTGAGTCGATCCACGATCACCCATATAGTATTATTCCAACGCTGAGATCTAGGTAACCCGTAACGAAGTGCATGGAAATTTCTTCCCATTTCCATTGTGGTATCCTGGGTTGCTGAAGTAAGTCTGAGGGTTTCTGGTACTCTGTCTTGACTCTCGCACAGGTCAAGCACTTGCCAACATAGGTGGCGATGTGGGCATTCATGCTAGGCCACCAATAAGCAGTTCTGATGTCGTAGTACATTTTGTCCGAACCTGGATATACCGAGTAGCGAGACTTATGAGCTTCATCCATCACAAGTTCTCGTAAGCCGCCATAACGTGGGACCCAAATACGCCCCGATACAAAGTAGGCGCCGTCTTCCTTTTGTTCCATTCGTTGTCGTGAGTCACGCAAGGCTTCAGCCTTGACGTTTTCGGGTTTCAGTGCTTCTACCTGAGCATTTCGTATCCGTGCAGGAAGATCAGACTAAATAGTAAGCTGTAGCGCTCGCACGCGCTTAGGTAGGGTGTCCTTTCGACTGAGGGCGTCGGCCACACCATTGGCCTGGCCTGGATGATACTTGATGGCGCATTCGTAGTCGTTAAGCAGTTCGATCCATCGTCATTGACGCATGTTCAACTCCTTCTGCTTGAAGATATGCTCGAGACTCCTGTGATCGGTGTAAATTGCGCACTTGGCACCGTACAGGTAGTGTCGCCATATCTTAAGTGCAAAACAACAGCTCCCAGCTCTAAATCGTGCGTCGTGTAGTTCCGTTCATGAATCTTGAGTTGCCGTGAAGCGTAAGCAATAACTTTATCACGCTGCGTCAATACACAACCAAGCCCCTGTATCGATGCGTCACAATAGACCACGAAATCGTCGGTGCCCTCTGGCAATGAGAGAATAGGTGCACTGCAAAGCCTATCCTTCAAGTACTGAAAAGCGGTTTCCTGGGAATCTCCCCAACAGTAGGTGACACCTTTCTGTGTCAGCATAGCAAGCGGTTGCGCGATCTTCGAAAAGTCTTTAATGAATCGCCTGTAATACCCCGCCAAGCCCAAAAATTGGCGTATTTCCGTCGGTGTACGCGGTGCTGGCCAATTCCTGATCGAATCTACCTTGGATGGATCGACATGAATCCCATCCTTGTTCACCACATGGCCTAAGAAGTGGACTTCACGAAGCCAGAAGTCGCATTTTGAAAACTTTGCGTACAGTTTCCAAGACAAGACGTAAGCGCTGCTCGTGTTCCTCCTGACCCTTGGAGTAGATCAGAATGTCGTCGATGAAGACAATGACGAACTTGTCAAGATAAGGTTTGCACACCCTGTTCATAAGGTCCATAAATACGGCAGGTGCGCTCAATAATATCAAACCATCCATCATACCAAACATAAAATATAATAGGTAAAATAATTCATAAAACCCAACACGATTAATGTTCAAACCAAACTTTGTTTGAGTAGCGTAAACATAATAATGAAAACCCAAGATAAGTTATAAGTTCAATTAGCGTTCATTGCGTCTCCTCCTCCTAACACGAAAACTCGACCTCTTGCCTCGTTGCCATTGTTGTTGTTGTTTCCCCCGTTGTTGTTGTTGTTCCCGTTGCCCTGGTTATTGTTGTGGTTCTGATTCTGGTTCAACTGAGGAAAATCGCGTTTGTAATGACCTTCTGCCCCACACTGGAAGCATCCCCGATTTCCACGCGGTGGTTGCTGCTGCTGGTTCTGTGGAGCTGGCGGTGGGAGTTGCTGGTTCTGATTTGCTGGCCGAGAGCTTCTACAATCCTTAGCCTCATGACCCATCTTGAGGCATCTTTGACATTGTTCCCTGCGACATCTTCCACTGTGGTGTTTGTTGCACTTATTACACAGTGGGTGAATTCCCCGATATCCACCCTGCCCCTGACTGCCAGATGATTGCTGACTCGAATTCTGGTAGTCATTTGTCTTGCGCTGCTGAGACTGAACAGTAACCGATCCCTTGCTGGAATCCCCCTCCCATTTCCTCTTGTTGTCACTGGGAGTAGCAGAAGTGGTGACAGCAGTAGTGGTAGCCTTGACACGTTTTGGCAGTTTGTTCTGATCCACTGCCTGATCTGTAATACGGTGGGCGAGGCGCTGAATAGCCTGAATGTTGTCAAGATTGGCCGATGTCACATGGCTCTGGATCTCTGGCGCCAATCCCTTGAGATACATCTCAATGCGCTTGTACGGAGGGTCTACCATAGTTGGACACAGCACGGCCAGCTCGTTTGACCGTTTAGTATACGCTTCGATCTCAGATCCAACCATTTTCAAATTGTACAGCTCGTCTTCCAACTTGTGAATATCTTCACGCGTGCAATATTCCCTTTTGATAAGTTCCTTAAAATCATTCCAGGGTGTGGCGTTAGCAGCTGCCAACCCTAAGATCTGTACTTGCGCGTTCCACCAAGTCAACGCGATTCCTTCCAAAGTGCCAGTGGCGTACTTGACCTTGCGAGCCTCAGGGCACTCGCACATTTCGAATACTGACTCTAGCTTTTCAAACCAATGGAGGAGTCCCACTGCCCCCTCGGTGCCACTGAAGGAATTTGGACGACAGTCCATGAAGTTCTTGAAAGTGCAGACAGGCTGCTGCGCGTGTTGACCTGCTTGAGCTGCTGCAACTGCCGCAGCAACTTGAGCTTGAACGAAAGCCTCTAGCTGGGCTTGTGTCATGCTAATTCTTCCAGACATGATCTTCATAGTAAAAGTAATGTAAGTGAGAGTGGTTCGCGAGTAGGGCGATGACAGAAAAGTGTAAGCACGTAGGTGTTCTCAAGCAATAACAAGTAGTGAGCAAAGTAATGTAAGCATACTACGAGCAAAGTTCTATGTAGTTCTAGCGAGCAGGTAATAAACATAAACCTTATTACCTAGGATGTCGAGTCTTGCACGTGGAGCGAAGCGTCGTTGTGGATCGTTTTGTGGATCATTGAGAGCACTGTTCTGGTTATAGTCTGGTTTTAATAAAAACGTTTTTCCCATATTAAAACCAAGTTCTCTATAACCAATGGCTCTGATACCAATCTGTCACACCCCCAAAATCCACCTGCGGAGTATCACCGCTTGGGAGCATGACTGACCAGGATCAAGCCACCAATCATATCGAACATGTAAGTAATATCAAATATAATAAGTGTAAATCAATCATTCAATTTGATAGGTGTTCAAAACATAATCATAGTTTATAAGTATAGCGGAAGCATAAGTATGAAAGCCCAAATGTGTAACACAAGTTCAATAAGTTCAAAACATAATCCATGCTCCACAACGACCTGCTCCTCCCTGTGCAAGCTCCATAAATATCTAACGACCTGCAAGGCATGTAACAGAGGATCAACAAACTAGTTGAGCGAGTTCACAGTTAACAGATCAGTAATAGTACAGTGTGAGTAGTAGTATGTTCGTTCGTTATGTCGTGTATCGTATTGGTTTCCATCGCGGCCTCCCAGGCAGGTATGCGAAGATATTAGGGGGATGTTCATCCCGTATATTCTAGACTAGGTTTACTTGTATCGCGGCCTACCAGGCAGGTGTGCGAAGATTAGTAAATTACAGTTCGCGGCCTTCCAAAGGCAGGTTTGTGAAGTCAGTCATAATATCGCGGCCAACCCTTGGCAGGTGTGCGAAAATCAGTTCAATAAGTGTTACTAGTCTAGTAGTAGTTCTAACAGTGGAGTATGTACCATAGTTCATCAAATCACATCACTACGTTCCATTATACTCGAGTACCAGTAAACAATCAAATCCCATTCCCACCCTGGGAACCCCATGCCTTGGCTGTGTGAACTCACCTTGGTTTGCTCGGTATGTTATTGCTTCTAGGGTTTTATCAAACGTCTAAGTCCGTTACACACGACCTAGGATATGTTGCATATGATACGATGTAAGTGTTTGCATCAAATTACGGTTTACAAATCATTGACATTCAAGAGACTGTGTTTTGTGTGCTTATTGTATGCAGGATGATATCACATAGATCGTTCATTCATGCAGGATTATACTGCTGCATTCAGTATCATACAATCATATACAGAATCATACATCACTTAAACAGTTAATCATATTCATATAGGTCATGCGTCGCATCTTGATTACACAGTTTAATCTAACGTAATTGTTAACCTGGTTACCACTGATAACATACTGAACATGTTATTATCGTTAATAAGCTTAACAGATTAGTCATTATATAGTATGCAGCTCATTGATTCAATTTAAGCATCACATAACATCAGACAGACAGACAGACAGGGCCTTGCCCTTCAAAAACTCAGACAAGTATTGGGGGGGGGGGGCTTCCCCTGTTTAAAAGTCGGACTACTCATAAACTTATTAAAGTCGGGCATGCTAGATCATATTAATCTCGGACCAATCAAACTCATTAAACTCGGTCCAAATGCAAGCCATTAAACTCGGTCCAATAGTAGTTCATTAAACTCGGTCCAGTGTATCATCATTAAACTCGGCCCAATGTGTCATCATTAAAGTCGGACCTCAATTGCATACAACAAACTCGGACCAAAGAACATAATATAAACTCGGCCCAACAACTCAATAAACTCGGACCATAGGCTTGTTAAACTCAGACCATATGCTTGTTGCTGAAACTCGGACCATATGCTTGTTGCTGAAACTCGGACCATACATGATTCATTAAACTCGGACTATATCTCATTCAAAAAGTCGGACTATAGGTTGGGCTCACAAACTCGGACCCCCTTGAGTTTGGTTATAATTTCGGACCTTGTGTTTTGTTATAAACTCGGACATTTTGTTTATTAATAAACTCGGGCCTAGTGTTTAATTAATAAACTCAGACATAGTCCCATACAAGAAACTCGGACCAAGTGGTTTACTCACCAAAACTTCGGGCAACATATAACAGGAGTTAAACTCGGTCATGATAGATTGCAAAGGTCGGGCCTCTCATTTAAATGAATAAACTCGGACCACATTCAAGTATACACTCGGTTACATGACAATGCTAATACTCGGACATGTGATATCATTTTAAACTCAGACAATTCAATCTTGCACAAAACTCAGACAATTAATAACATGAATTCCAATACAGAAAAGAATCATATCAGTTACGTTCTCATACGACTCAAAACCCTAATTCCTTATGTATCGACGCATAACGGCAATTCCATTTCTAAATCAATCAACAATCAATCCCAAGAACAATTTATCAAGCATGTAAATAATCATCATCATCACAATATTCAATATCAATTTAAAACGCAGAACCTTCATAAGATAATCTAGGGTTTTTCAAGAATTACAAGAATCATGAATTTGTAAAGATCAAACAATCAATTATTAACAACCAACAATGATTAAGCGATTACCTTGATTGATTCTAAATAGATTGAAAGATCGAACTTGATGCAAAGGACTTGTGAAACCAAAAATGATGAGAGGATGTTGTAGAGAGGATTAGAGGAAGTGAAAGTACGTGTTTAATTCTTTGTGAATAATTAGAGAATGATTAGGGTAGGTGATTAGGGTTAAGTATGGTTTATTTTCACCAATTACACTATACACCCTGAATTTCTATATTTTACACAAGTACACCATCCCCTACTTATTTCACAACTCCACCACCATGTTCATATATTTACTAACTTCACAATTTATAAACAATCATGCATGTTCCCACAATTAAAACATAAATAATTCCATGGCAAACAATTGTGCAAATAAACGACTAGACAATACATGAACGTGCAATAAATGCGAAATAGAATCTTGGAATTTCGAGTTGTCACAATTTATATTGTACGCTCATCCACGAGCGGGATTCACATTCGCGTTTGCATTCGGATTTGCATTCGCGTTCACCAACCTTGGGCAGTTTTTGCGGAAATGACCCATTTCACCGCAGTTGTAACATGAACCATGTGGGAATCTAGCAGCATTCCCCCTGAACTTGTGCTGGACTTTACCCAGTGATAACAAAATTTTGGCAAGCCTTGCGCTTCCTCGACTTCCTTGAGGACTCGCCCTTCTTCTTTCCCTTACCTTTTTCCTTGACAGAATCGGTCGACTTCTTGTTATCACCCTTACGGGTAAGTTTACCCTTCCTGACTTGAGACTCAGTCAGGGTAGCAGACAAATCAATCGCTTGACGCTCAGCGAAAAATCAAAGCAAATCGGTCAATATAGTGTAACGCCGAAGACATGCTCGCCTATAAGTGAATACTCACCCCAAGAGTTCCCAGGTAAGAGTGACTGGTCCGATCATGTGGATTTGTACGAACACTCTAGCCTTAGACAGTAAACTCAGAGTACAGACACTCACTCTTCCAGTTTGTACGTGTTCACACCGTGGTTGCAAAAGTCGCTAGGCGCTCCCTGGTCGGATTCGGGAGTACTCGGGAAGTACTCGACTTAGGCGGAGATTACTCGGGGTGTAATTGGCCTGGGAGAAGAGTACTCGTGCCTCGGCAGCCTACCTTGTAGCGAGTACTCGGGGAGTACTCGGAGCCTAGGCGAGACTTTTACAACCATGGTTCACACTATTTAGAACCAAACTTTGACGAGATTTTGAAAACTTAAAGGGTTCAAAACCTTATAACGATGGTTTCAAAACCTAGTAATCAACCATCCTAGAACAGATGATTAGTTTTCAAAGCGGACTCAAATTGAGTGTTCTCATTGTGGTTATCACCTAAGGATAGGTGATGGTTTTGTTTTAAATCTAAACGGAAAGAAACTTTGCGTTAGGGTCCTAAAAGTTATAGTCTAGGTCAAAGCATTACTAATAAAATAATTCCCTATAACCATTGGCTCTGATACCAACTTCTTTTGTCACACCCCAACCATGTAAAACAACAAACCGTGCTGGAAACGTCGTGGAGTGTCGAGGAAGAATTATTGTTTCACAACCATGGATACAAAAAGAGTTTCGTTTTATTGATAATATTAAACATTAACATTGTCTTAACACATAACAACTGAATTACATATCGACTTATTCATAATATTAAACATTAACATTGTCTTAACATATAACAGCTGAATTACATATCGACTATCACTATTATTATGTAACTAAGGCCTTGTCCAAATCCTATGTGATGCATGCATCCTAGAAATCACATCGAGCAACAACACATGAAACATATGTAAAAACAAAGTCAGCAAAGAAATGTTGGCGAGTACATAGGTTTTATAAGAGTGTCGGATTTGTCACCCCCAAAATCCACCTGCGGAGTATCACCGCTTGGGAGCGTGACTGACCAGGATCAAGCCACCGATCATATCGAACATGTAATTAATATCAATTATAATAAATGTAAACCAATCATTCAATACGATAGGTGTTCAAAACATAATCATAGTTTATAAGTATAGCGTAAGCATAAGTGTGAAAACCCAATTGTGTAACATAAGTTCAAATGTTTAAATGATTTAACATGGCATCCACGATCCATGCTCCACAACGACCGGCTCCTCTCTGTGCAAGCTCCATAAGTATCTAACGACCTGCAAGGCATGTAACAGATGATCAACAACTAGTTGAGCGAGTTCACAGTTAACAGTTCAGTAATAGTATAGCGTGAGTAGTAGTATGTTCGTTCGTTATGTCATGTATCGTATTAGTTTCCATCGCGGCCTCCCAGGAAGGTATGCGAAGATATTAGGGGGATGTTCATCCCGTGTATTCTAGACTAGGTTTACCTGTATCACGGCCTACCAGGCAGGTGTGCGAAGATTAGTAAATTCCAGTTCGCGGCCTTCCAAAGGCAGGTGTGCGAAGTCAGTCATAATATCGCGGCCAACCCTTGGCAGGTGTGCGAAGATCAGTTCAATAAGTGTTACTAGTCTAGTCGTAGTTCTATCGTTAGGTTCAATCAACTGAGTATGTACAATAAAGTAATCCAATCCCATTCCCACCCTGGGAACCCCATGCCTTGGCTGTGTGAACTCACCTTGGTTTGCTCGGTATGCTAAGTTGTGTTCTCGCAAACAATCAATCAAAGCCTAGAGTATGCATGTATACACAGTCAATTCATGTTGGTAAAGATTTCACATGCAATCAATATCACAGAGTGTATTTGGCAGTTGACATTATTTACACACAATCTGTTAGTCAATCCATACAAGGCTCCAGGTTACATGCAAGTTCCTTAGCTAATTAACAATACCCTACAGAGTTAAGAGACTAACCAACATCTCATACGTAACAGAATTTATAAACTAACAAAGTTAAATGAACTAGCACGGTTATCAAACCATTAAAAGTTACATACTTAAACTAAATCACATGCATCGAAATCACTTATACTATACGAGTAGCCCATGTGGTTTCTGATTCGGCACAAACATCAACAATTGCAAATCAGAGACAACTAAATGCACATTGATAATTTGCATGAGATATTTCAGCCCCATAGTTTGATAAACATCCTTGTTAAGAGGTCCAATAGCAATTAGGATAGTTGTGAGGTTGTCAGACAAATGCTTGTGCATTTGTTTCTAATATTCTTGATTTCATTTAAAGAAATTCGATCATCATTAAGAGTTTATTTGTTTCATGCTCATTCACAAACAATTCAGTCCCTGTGATTTTGTTTCATGTTGTCGGCCATTTACAATATCCTTTGTACACATTCACACACAATGCTAGCTATACCTATGTATATCACTGGACCGATTTTTAGATGTAATTAATAGGTCGGACCATGGGAAGCCTCCCCAAACTCGGACCATGTGGGGGGGGGGTTTCCCTTTCATTAAACTCGGACAAAGGAGAGGGGTAAGAAACTCGGGCTACAACATCACAAAGAACTCGGATAGCTCATGCATAATAAAGCTCGGACATCCCTGATATGTACAAAAGTCGGACCAGGAGAGATGGCAATAAACTCGGACCTAGGCTCCATGATAAAAGTCGGACCAAGGCTTTAAAGCCCAAACTCGGACAAACCCTCCCCACCATAAAACTCGGACCAGGGTTAAACTCGGGGGTATGAGGGTTGAAAGTCGGGTAGGGGCGCATGGGCTAAAACTCGGACCTTAGGGGATCTTTTACCATAAGGTCGGGCTCCATCACCTTGCCAAAAACTCGGACATAATCCCTTACCAAGAAACTCGGACATGGTAGCCTTAACATTAAGCTCGGATAAAGTCTCTCTTATGTCTAAATCTCGGACATCATAACATATTTATGATCCTCGGACGTGATAACATAGTAATGATCCTCGGACTAGTTTACATATATAAAGGTCGGACCTTTACAACCTAAAACTCAGACAAACATAGCTCATGAACTTTCAATTTCATATTAACAATCATAGCAGTTACGTTTTCTACAACACCATCAGTTACGCTCATCGATCAAACCCTACTTCATACATTCATAGCAGAATCAAATCAATCTTCAACAGTTTAACCATATCATACGTCTAAATCATCATGCAATTGATTTACATAATCACCCTATTCATTTCTCAATAAAACAGGCTCAAACAATAAGCAGAGAATATCAATTGAAAGCTAGGGTTTAGCATGAACACAATCAAGAATTGATAATAATCAAACAATCAATTAGATTTACAAGTATTACATTAATCGAGAAGCAATTACCTTGAATGATTCTAGAGAAAAGAGGAATCGAAAGTGATGAATGCCTTGTGCCAATGATAGTGGTGATGATGATTGCTAGGGGATTAGAGAATTGCAAGTACGTGCTTTTGTTTTGTGTGCAAATGATTAGTGAAAGGGATTAGGGTTAAGTATCTCTATGTTTTCACTAATTACCCTCTACCTCCCTAAGTATCATGTTTTACACTTGAACACCATCTCATAACAATTTCATAGTTCCACCACTAAGTTTACATATTTGACACGTTTATCACAATTAACACATAACGATGCAAAATCACACAACACACTTCATTGTATCAAAACATATACAATTCCATAGCAACTAATTGTGAAATCAATCAACTAAATAATACAAGAACGTGCAATAAATGCGAACTAGAAATCTTGGAAATTCGAGTTGTCACATTATCCCCAACTTAAAAGAAATTTCGTCCCGAAATTTGGTACGCACTCACTGAGTAAGCTAAGTAGGCTGTATTGTTCACTGGTTTTCCTGGGGTGTCACATCATCCCCCCGTTGATTTGGAATTTCGTCCCGAAATTTAGTAGTAGTGGCTTCAGCCTCAGTAGTGGTTGCATTGGTTCCGAATAACTGGGGATACTTTTCTTTCATTTGGTCTTCGCGTTCCCAGGTGTACTCTGGGCCACGTCGGGAGTTCCAACGAACTCGAACAAGAGGGATTCTCTTGTGTTTGAGGACCTTAACATCCCGGTCCGTGATTTCGACTGGTTCCTCGACGAACTGCAACCGCTCGTCGATAGTGAGTTCCTTAAAAGGAATGATGAGGGTCTCATCTGACAGGCACTTCTTCAGATTCGACACGTGAAAAAACATTGTGAACTGCACCGAGTTCAGCTGGTAGGTTTAGCTTGTAGGCCACTTTGCCTATTTTCTCAACGATCTCGAACGGTCCAACATACCGTGGATTGAGCTTGCCTCGTTTACCAAATCGAACCACACCCTTCCAGGGTGAGACTTTTAGTAAAACCCGGTCCCCGACCTGAAATTCCAACGGTTTCCTACGCTTATCCGCGTATGCTTTCTGACGGTCGCGTGCTGCCGCCATGCGTTGTCGTATTTGTGCAATCTTTTCCGTGGCGTCCACTACAATCTCTGGACCCGTGATCTGACTATCCCCCACCTCTGCCCAACAGAGAGGTGACCGGCATTTACGCCCGTACAATGCCTCGAATGGAGCGGCTTGAATGCTGGTGTGGTAACTGTTATTATACGAAAACTCCACTAACGGGAGATGCTTTTCCCAGCCGTTGCCGAAATCGATAACACACGCCCGAAGCATGTCTTCTAGAGTTTGAATCGTGCGCTCAGACTGCCCATCCGTCTGAGGGTGATATGCTGTGCTCATGTCTAAACGAGAGCCAAACGCTTTGTGCATCGCTTGCCATAGCTCTGACGTGAATCGTGCATCCCGATCCGAAATGATGGAGGTGGGCACCCCGTGCCTCGAAACAACTTCTTTAAGATAGATGTCTGCAAGAGTGGAGAACTTATCCGTTTCCTTTATAGCCAGGAAGTGTGCAGACTTGGTGAGTCGATCCATGATCACCCATATAGTATCATTCCCACGCTGGGATCTAGGTAAGCCTGTAACAAAATCCATGGAAATCTCTTCCTATTTCCACTGTGGTATCCTGAGTTGCAGAAGTAGACCCGCTGGTTTCTGATATTCAACCTTGACTCTTGCACAGGTCAAGCACTTGCCAACATAGGTGGCGATGTGGGCCTTCATGCCAGGCCACCAATAAGTAGTTCTGATGTCGTGGTACATTTTGTCTGACCCTGGATGTACCGAGTAGCGAGACTTGTGTGCTTCGTCCATCACAAGCTCTCGTAAACCGCCATAAAGTGGGACCCAAATACGCCCCGTTACATAGTAGGCACCGTCTTCCTTTTGTTCCATTCGTTGCCTTGAACCGCATAAGGCTTCAGCCATGACGTTTTCGGGTTTCAATGCTTCTATCTGAGCAGCTCGTATCTGTGCAGGAAGACTGGACTGAATAGTAAGCTGTAGCGCTCGCACGCGCTTAGGTAGAGTGTCTTTCCGACTGAGGGCGTCGGCCACAACATTGGCCTTTCCTGGATGATACTTGATGGCGCATTCGTAATCGTTCAGTAACTCGACCCATCGCCGTTGACGCATGTTCAAATCCTTCTGCTTGAAGATATGCTCGAGACTCCTGTGATCGGTGTAAATTGTGCACTTGGTACCGTACAGGTAGTGTCGCCATATGTTAAGCACAAAAACAACAGCTCCCAGCTCTAAATCGTGCGTCGTGTAGTTCTGTTCATGAACCTTGAGTTGACGAGAGGCGTAGGCAATAACTTTATCCCGCTGCATCAATACACAACCAAGCCCCTGTATCGATGCGTCACAATAAACCACGAAGTCATCCGTGCCCTCGGGCAGTGAGAGGATAGGTGCGCTGCATAGTCTATCCTTCAGGTACTGAAAAGCAGTTTCCTGCGTATTACCCCATCTGTAAACGACACCTTTCTGTGTCAGCATAGTAAGCGGCTGCGCGATCTTGGAGAAGTCTTTGATAAACCGCCTGTAGTGTCCCGCCAAACCCAAGAATTGGCGTATTTCTGTTGGTGTACGCGGTGCAGGCCAGTTCCTGATCGAATCTACTTTGGATGGATCGACATGAATCCCATCCCTGTTCACCACATGGCCTAAGAAGTGGACTTCACGAAGCCAGAAGTCGCATTTTGAAAACTTTGCGTACAGTTGCTCCTTTCGAAGAAGTTCCAAGATAAGACGTAAGTGCTGCTCGTGCTCCTCCTGACTCTTGGAGTAGATCAGAATGTCTTCGATGAAGACAATGACGAACTTGTCAAGATAGGGTTTGCACCCCCTGTTCGTAAGGTCCATAAATAAGGCAGGTGCGTTCAATAATATCAAACCATCCATCATATCAAACATAAAATATAGTAGGTAAAATAATTCATAAAACCCAATACGATTAATGTTCGAGCCAAACTTTGTTTGAGTAGCGTAAACATAATAATGAAAACCCAAGATAAGTTATAAGTTCAAATATTGTTCATTGCGTCTCCTCGTCCTAACACGAAAACTCGACCTCTTGCCTCGCTGCCATTGTTGTTGTTGTTTCCCCCGTTGTTGTTGTTGTTCCCGTTGCCCTGGTTATTGTTGTGGTTCTGATTCTGGTTCAACTGAGGGCAATCGCGTTTATAATGACCTTCTGCCCCACACTGGAAACATCCCCGGTTCCCACACTGTGGTTGCTGCTGCTGTGGGTTTTGAGGAACTGGTGGCGGAAGTTGCTGATCCTGGTTTGCAGGTTGAGAGCTTCTACAATCCTTAGCCTCATGACCCATCTTGAGGCATCTTTGACAACGTTCCCTGCGACATCTTCCGCTGTGGTGTCTGTTGCACTTATTACACAGTGGGTGAATTCCCCGATATCCACCCTGCCCCTGACTGCCAGATGATTGCTGACTCGAATTCTGGTAGTCATTTGTCTTGCGCTGCTGAGACTGAACAGAAACTGATCCCTTGCTGGAATCCCCCTCCCATTTCCTCTTGTTGTCACTGGGGGTAGCAGAAGTGGTGACAGCAGCAGTGGTAGCCTTGACACGTTTTGGCAGCCTGTTCTGGTCCACTGCCTGATCTGTAATACGATGAGCAAGGCGCTGAATAGCCTGGATATTATCAAGATTAGCCGATGTCACATGGCTCTGGATCTCTGGTGCTAATCCCTTGAGGTACAACTCGATGCGCTTGTATGGAGGGTCCACCATAGTTGGGCATAGCACGGCCAGTTCATTCGACCGTTTGTTATAGGCTTCGATCTCTGACCCAACCATTTTCAAGTGATACAGTTCATCTTCCAACTTGTGAATGTCTTCACGAGTGCAGTATTCCCTTTTGATCAATTCCTTGAAGTCATTCCAAGGGGTGGCGTTAGCAGCTGCCAACCCTAGGATCTGTACTTGCGCGTTCCACCAAGTCAACGCGATTCCTTCCAGAGTGCCAGTGGCGTACTTGACCCTGCGAGCCTCAGGGCATTCACACATTTCGAACACAGATTCTAGCTTCTCAAACCAATGGAGGAGTCCCACTGCCCCCTCGGTGCCACTGAAAGTACTTGGACGACAGTCCATGAAGTTCTTGAAAGTGCAGACTGGCTGCTGCGCGTGCTGACCTATTGTGTACGAATAGGACAAAGTTAAATACGAGAGTTAATGTAGGATCTAAAGATCCTAGTGTGTCTATACTGCAGGGTATACTACCTGCTTGAGCAGCTGCAAGTGCCGCAGCAACTTGAGCTTGAACGAGAGCCTCTAGCTGGGCTTGAGTCATGTTGATTCGTCCGGCCATTGATCTTCACATCAAGGCAACATAAGTGAGAAAGGTTCGCGAATAGTGCGATGACAGAAGAGTGTAAGCACGTAAGTGTTCTCAAGCAATAACAAGTAGTGAGCAAAGTAATGTAAGCATACTACGTGCAAAGTTCTATGCAGTTCTAGCAAGCAGGTAATAAACATAAACCTTATTACCTAGGATGTCGAGTGTTGCACGTGGAGCGAAGCGTCGTTGTGGATCGTTGAGAGCACTGTTCTGGTTATAGTCTGGTTTTAATAAAAATGTTTTCCCATACTAAAACCAAGTTCTCTATAACCAATGGCTCTGATACCAATCTGTCACACCCCCAAAATCCACCTGCGGAGTATCACCGCTTGGGAGCGTGACTGACCAGGATCAAGCCACCAATCATATCGAACATGTAATTAATATCAATTATAATAAATGTAAACCAATCATTCAATATGATAGGTGTTCAAAACATAATCATAGTTTATAAGTATAGCGGAAGCATAAGTGTGAAAACCCAATTGTGTAACATAAGTTCAAATGTTTAAATGATTTAACATGGCATCCACGATCCATGCTCCACAACGACCGGCTCCTCTCTGTGCAAGCTCCATAAGTATCTAACGACCTGCAAGGCATGTAACAGATGATCAACAACTAGTTGAGCGAGTTCACAGTTAACAGTTCAGTAATAGTATAGCGTGAGTAGTAGTATGTTCGTTCGTTATGTCATGTATCGTATTAGTTTCCATCGCGGCCTCCCAGGCAGGTATGCGAAGATATTAGGGGGATGTTCATCCCGTGTATTCTAGACTAGGTTTACCTGTATCGCGGCCTACCAGGCAGGTGTGCGAAGATTAGTAAATTCCAGTTCGCGGCCTTCCAAAGGCAGGTGTGCGAAGTCAGTCATAATATCGCGGCCAACCCTTGGCAGGTGTGCGAAGATCAGTTCAATAAGTGTTACTAGTCTAGTCGTAGTTCTATCGTTAGGTTCAATCAACTGAGTATGTACAATAAAGTAATCCAATCCCATTCCCACCCTGGGAACCCCATGCCTTGGCTGTGTGAACTCACCTTGGTTTGCTCGGTATGCTAAGTTATGTTCTCGCAAACAATCAATCAAAGCCTAGAGTATGCATGTATACACAGTCAATTCATGTTGGTAAAGATTTCACATGCAATCAATATCACAGAGTGTATTTGGCAGTTGACATTATTTACACACAATCTGTTAGTCAATCCATACAAGGCTCCAGGTTACATGCAAGTTCCTTAGCTAATTAACAATACCCTACAGAGTTAAGAGACTAACCAACATCTTATACGTAACAGAATTTATAAACTAACAAAGTTAAATGAACTAGCAAGGTTATCAAACCATTAAAAGTTACATACTTAAACTAAATCACATGCATCGAAATCACTTATACTATACGAGTAGCCCATGTGGTTTCTGATTCGGCACAAACATCAACAATTGCAAATCAGAGACAACTAAATGCACATTGATAATTTGCATGAGATATTTCAGCCCCATAGTTTGATAAACATCCTTGTTAAGAGGTCCAATAGCAATTAGGATAGTTGTGAGGTTGTCAGACAAATGCATGTGCATTTGTTTCTAATATTCTTGATTTCATTTAAAGAAATTCGATCATCATTAAGAGTTTATTTGTTTCATGCTCATTCACAAACAATTCAGTCCCTGTGATTTTGTTTCATGTTGTCGGCCATTTACAATATCCTTTGTACACATTCACACACAATGCTAGCTATACCTATGTATATCACTGGACCGATTTTTAGATGTAATTAATAGGTCGGACCATGGGAAGCCTCCCCAAACTCGGACCATGTGGGGGGGGGGGGTTTCCCTTTCATTAAACTCGGACAAAGGAGAGGGGTAAGAAACTCGGGCCACAACATCACAAAGAACTCGGATAGCTCATGCATAATAAAGCTCGGACATCCCTGATATGTACAAAAGTCGGACCAGGAGAGATGGCAATAAACTCGGACCTAGGCTCCATGATAAAAGTCGGACCAAGGCTTTAAAGCCTAAACTCGGACAAACCCTCCCCACCATAAAACTCGGACCAGGGTTAAACTCGGGGGTATGAGGGTTGAAAGTCGGGTAGGGGCGCATGGGCTAAAACTCGGACCTTAGGGGATCTTTTACCATAAGGTCGGGCTCCATCACCTTGCCAAAAACTGGGACATAATCCCTTACCAAGAAACTCGGACATGGTAGCCTTAACATTAAGCTCGGATAAAGTCTCTCTTATGTCTAAATCTCGGACATCATAACATATTTATGATCCTCGGACGTGATAACATAGTAATGATCCTCGGACTAGTTTACATATATAAAGGTCGGACCTTTACAACCTAAAACTCAGACAAACATAGCTCATGAACTTTCAATTTCATATTAACAATCATAGCAGTTACGTTTTCTACAACACCATCAGTTACGCTCATCGATCAAACCCTACTTCATACATTCATAGCAGAATCAAATCAATCTTCAACAGTTTAACCATATCATACGTCTAAATCATCATGCAATTGATTTACATAATCACCCTATTCATTTCTCAATAAAACAGGCTCAAACAATAAGCAGAGAATATCAATTGAAAGCTAGGGTTTAGCATGAACACAATCAAAAATTGATAATAATCAAACAATCAATTAGATTTACAAGTATTACATTAATCGAGAAGCAATTACCTTGAATGATTCTAGAGAAAAGAGGAATCGAAAGTGATGAATCCCTTGTGCCAATGATGGTGGTGATGATGATTGCTAGGGGATTAGAGAATTGCAAGTACGTGCTTTTGTTTTGTGTGCAAATGATTAGTGAAAGGGATTAGGGTTAAGTATCTCTATGTTTTCACTAATTACCCTCTACCTCCCTAAGTATCATGTTTTACACTTGAACACCATCTCATAACAATTTCATAGTTCCACCACCAAGTTTACATATTTGACACGTTTATCACAATTAACACATAACGATGCAAAATCACACAACACACTTCATTGTATCAAAACATATTCAATTCCATAGCAACTAATTGTGAAATCAATCAACTAAATAATACAAGAACGTGCAATAAATGCGAACTAGAAATCTTGGAAATTCGAGTTGTCACAGGATTCATGGCTAGTTTTCATGTTGCAGTACTTTATTAGACCACAAGAGTCAAAATACAAACCTCGTTTTGAAAAGTGTATTGAAACATAATTAACCAACTCAAATCAAGTGTTTTTTAATTTGTAAAATCTAGGAGCCATGATTTTTAACTCAAAAACATTTGTTTTAGAAAACCAATTTGAAAAACATCTTGTATTAACTCGTTAATAAAACTTGTATGGTTTATATGCTTTTGAAAACATCATTAGGTGACATCGTTTCAAAATCGTTTACCCAAGTGAACTAAATAACGCCACGGTATGTAATATGTTGAAAAAACTTATATATAAGAAGTACCAGCGACGTATCTACCATGTTTTCACCACATTACACCCGTCCTGTTATTTATTCACATACCAAAAACCAATCATTTATCCAATCCGTTTAACTTGTTCAAATCGTTTCCGAATTGTTAACTCGTTTTTAATCGTTTAAATCATCCTCGTTTTAATTGTGAAAACTATTCTTGGTCGTCTCGCTAATAACATTCAAACCTTTGTGACTCGACTACCTCGCTTCTCGCTTCTCGCATTAACAAACGACCAAAGGGTAAGTTAACTCTCATCAGATTCAGTCGTTACCCACAACCCCCACACATAACCATGGGTGTAGTATAATAACGGGATTTGTCAGATCCTATGGTACCATAACCTAATACTCGTCGACTTGATCAATGCTAATGAATGTCATTTGTTATGTAACTACAACAAACTAGTTTGTTCACTTTATTGAAATCGTTAATAATATAATATAAACCATTTTAATTGTTTCTGAAAAACCATCGTTTAAATCTTGAAAATCATTTTGTACATATGAATCACCCCAAAACAATTGAAAACAGTAAAATAGGGGAACTATGTACTCACATGAAGTGCAAAGTATCCTCAATGAATAGAACTTCCACAAACTTAAGTAAACCAGAGCAATCAAGTAGCATCTAGTAATGGAATCACTAGTCAAACAATAGACGACGCCTAAAACAGAAGATCTGATAGAATGAAGTATTGTAAACCAAATGAGTGTTGGAACTCATGTGATATGGTTTAACAAGGCCTACATCCTAAAATGAAACCTATCCTTAGTGCTTATGACCCATTATGACTCATTAAGATAGCTTACGCTATTTTAACGCGTCATGCGCGCAAATGCGCGTTTGAGACGTCTAACTACTCCTATGACAAGTATTATATGCCTATACATGTTTAAATATTTTGCATAATTAGTTACGTGATAAAAGTTTAGGTTACATATGCTTAATTACCAATTATGCATGAAAATGGAATTTTGGTCACTTACCAAAGGCATATAAGTTACCTATCATACAACTAATTAACCTAAGTGACCATAAGGTATAACCTCGGAAGGTTATTCCCTATGCAACTATGGGCACTAAACATGTTTGGTTGGATCCTAATGATCGACCAAACGGGTCCTGTTCGAAAGTCTAAGCGGGTGATTAGTCCGCTTGACTTACGACTCTACAAAAGCACTAATCTAAAAACTGACGAGCTAAACATGCTAAAACATGTTTAGTTAAGTTAGAAAACAGGTTTGGTAACAAAACAAACGGTTTTGATACCTAAAAGTAGTTTGGTTACGAAATACGCGAGAATACGCATTTTGGCCGAAACTACGACTCGTCACTAAACCTTGATAACGTGGTAATCTGTAGGTATAGTCACTAGGGACTATAACTATCGTGATTACGCTCACGTTATGAAGTTCAAACGAAGTTCGTATTGACCTTAAACTGGTCAATGTCGAAAGTCAAACGCAGTTTGACTTTTAAGCGAAAACAAATAAATAGAATGAAAGAATACTTACAAAAGGTCCCCGCAAGCTTTGATCATATTTACCCTCAGGTATGAAGTGTTCACTCTAACTTAGAGGGCCAAAATCAGATCAATGTGGGTTTTGCAAGTGAATGGGGGTAGCTATTTATAGGAAATCTAGAACCGTTAGGATCGTTATCGGGAAACGAGCTTTGATCATGGCCATACAAGTGGGCACACGGTATTAGAATACAACGGGTACCTAAAAACCATCAAAATTGGGCCATAGAATGATCAAAACCATGTGCAAAGGGCTTGCAATTTGACAACTCGAGTTTCCAAGATTCCATCTTCGCATTTAATTGCACGTAATTGTTTACGTTGTTTGTTTAAACGGCTTGTTTGTTTCACAACGGTACACGTTTATAATACGTTAAATCGTATTGTGGTTGTTATGATATACAGTGTGCCTTATAAGTGAGTATGTTAACATATGGTTTTTATTGATATGGTTGTATAATTAACAAAATGGAACTTTGTCTAATACCTGAAACACCCACCTCTTATAAGTTAGGGGTGTTTAGTGTTAATAATGAAAATAAAACAAAACATCTCAACCCTAATCATTCTCACCAATTCCAATCATATGGCAGTTGCAAGTTCTCTAGTCACTTAGGGAATCACCAACCTCTAAATTCTTGATCTTTGATCTCTCAATTCTTCCAGAGCAAACCCCAAATCAAATCTAAGGTAATGTTTATATTATACGTTGTTATTCTTATCCAATTGATCTCACGCAAACCCTAGTTCTCCAAAAAATGGTTTTGTAGTATTAATCATTATGATTGTTTGTACAATGGTTTATGAGTAGTTTCGTAATCCTTTGCCTGTCACTATGATGTCTGATATGCTAGAGTAGTTAGATTGTTTGTTTGATTACAACACTGGTAATGATTGGGATTAGGGTTTTTGGATCGTAAAATGAACTGTTTTATTGAAAGCTGTAAATTGGTTTTGGAAATAACGCATGTTGTTAACTCAGAGTTAAGTGTCAGGGTTTTGTGAAGTCACAAGTCCGAGTTTGTAACATGACACTTTCCTCCGAGTTTAATAAAGAAAACCAAGGTCCGACGTTATTATAAGTACTCCTTGACTCCGAGTTTTATAAAGGAAACACAAGGTCCGAGTTTCACCTAAGATGTATGGTCCGAGCTTTTTGATTAATATAAGGTCCGAGTTTCACCTGGGATGTTTGGTCCGAGTTTTTGATTGTTGTATGGTCCGAGTTTTGTTGTTGTTTGGTCCGAGTTTCACCCAAGGACTAGATGTCCGAGTTGGATATGTGTGTGTAGTCCGAGTTTGATGTAAATATAAGTGCTGAGTTTAATGTAAACACAAGTATTAGAGCTCAATGTTAACATTAGGGATCTGAGTTTACTTATAATGCTAAGTTCAAAACCCTTTTAGTGTTGTATGAAGAACACCTTGCATGCCACTGTGTGTTACTGTATGTATGTGTAGTCTATGTCCTGTCAATCTGTAAACAATTATCACACGGAACACAGTTGTTTGGACACCAAGGAATTGTAAACCTTAGTTGAACGTAAACACTTACATTGAGTTTATGTGCAATGTACCTTAGGTCGCGTGTAACGGACCTAACCATTAATTAACACTAGAAGCACAATAACAAACCGAGCAAACCAAGGTGAGTTCACACTCTTACCAAGGCATGGGATTCCCGGGGTAGGGAATGGGATTGGATGATTATCTGTATTTACGTTGTTATTGGGAATTATGAATTACTGACCTCGGTTGGGAAAGGTCACTTATAGATACTGCTAGACTAGTGATACATGGGGAAGCCCCCACTACTCTTTGCACACATGCATGTAATGGTCGCGATACTAATACTGATCTTCGCACACATGCCTGGAATGGCCGCGATACTGATACTAAACTTCGCACACATGCATGGAGGGCCGCGATACAAATAAAACTAGTCTACAATACATGGGAAACCCCCGCTAATCTTCGCAAACATGCCTGGTGGGCCGCGATGTAATTATATACGATACATGGATTTCTAAACAAACAAATGTTTTACGAAATGAACACTATTACTAAACAATCCACTGTGAACTCGCTCAACTAGTTGTTGACTCTCTGTTACATGCCTTGCAGGTCGTTAGGTATACATGGAGCTTGCACTGGGAGGCGCGGTCTTTGTGGACAAGGATCATGAATGCTTTGATTAAACATTATGACATTTCATACTCATACTTATGTTGGGTTATATTTTTGCTTCCGCTAAACATTGATATTATACTTATGTTTTGAACACCTTTCATATTGGTTTGGTTGAATTACATTTACTCTTACTTATTACTTACATGTTCAATATGATTGGTGGCTTAATCCTGGTCAGCCACGCCTCGAAGCGGTGGTACTCCGCGTGTGGATTTTGGAGGTGTGACAGATTGGTATCAGAGCCATTGGTTATAGAGAACTTGGTTTAATATGGGGAAAATGTTTTTATTAAAACCGGACTATAACCAGTATAGTGCTCAACGATCCACAACGACTCTTCGCTCCACGTGCAAGGCTCAACACCATAGGTAATACTATTCATGTTTACTTTTCCAACTTGCTAGAATTACATAGAACTTTGCTCGTGGTATGCTTAGATTACATTGCTTACTATTCGTTATTGCTTGAGAACACTTGTGTGTTTACTCTCTTTTGTCATCGCACTATTCGTGAACGCTCTCTCACTTACGTTACTTTTGCAATGAAGATCATGGCTGGACGCATTAACTTGACACAAGCCCAGTTGACGGCTCTCATCAACGAACAAGTTGCTGCGACACTTGCAGCTGCACAAGCAGGAGGTATACCCTGCAGTTGTAACTCACACTAAGATCTTTAGATCCTACTCTTCTAGACCAACTCTTGTGTTTAACCTTGTCCTGTTCTTGTACACAATAGGTCAACACACTCAGCCACCCGTTTGCACTTTCAAGAATTTCATGGACTGTCGTCTAAGCACGTTAAGTGGCACGGAGGGAGTACTGGGACTCCTCCATTGGTTTGAAAAGCTCGAGTCGGTTTTTGAGATGTGTGAATGCCTTGAGGCTCGCAGGGTGAAATACGCCACTGGTACTCTAGAAGGAATCGCGCTGACTTGGTGAAATGCGCAAGTTCAACTTTTAGGGTTGGCAGCTGCTAACGCCACCCCTTGGAATGATTTCAAAGAGCTGATTAAACGGGAATACTGCACACGTGACGACATCCACAAGCTTGAAGTGGAGTTCTTTCATTTGAAGATGACTGGGTCGAAAATTGAGGCATATACTAAAGGGTCAAACGAGCTGGCCATTCTGTGTCCAACTATGGTGGACCCTCCTATCAGACGCATTGAGTTGTATCTCAAAGGGCTGGCACCAGAAATTCTAAGCCACGTGACATCAGCCAACCTTAATAACATCCAGGATATTCAGCGTCTCGCTCATCGCCTCACAGATCAGGCAGTGGAACAGAACATGTTGCCTAAACGTATCAGTGCTACCAACGCTACTACTTCCGCTACTCCCAGTGATAACAAGCGGAAATGGGATGGGGATTCCAGCAACGGTTCAGCTTCACCTCAGTCCCAAGTTCAGCAGCGCAAGATTGATAACTACCAGAGCCCTGGTCAGCAATCATCGGGTAATCAAAGACAAGGTGGATACCGAGGAAACCTCCCAAGGTGCAACACTTGTAACAAGCACCACAACGGCCAGTGCAACAAGGGTCGTTGTCAGCGGTGCCTTAAGATGGGACATGAGGCTAAAGATTGCAGAAGCTCACGACCTATGAACCAGAATCAGCAACAACCACCTGCTCCACGAAACCAACAACAGCAACAGCAGCGAGGCAACAGAGGATGCTATCAATGTGGTGCTGAAGGCCACTTCAAACGTGATTGTCCCCAGTTAAACCAGAACAAGAACAACAACAATAACAACAATCAGGGCAACGAGAACAACAATGGGGGGAATAATAATGGCAATGATGCTAGGGGTCGTGTGTTCGTGCTGGGGCAGGGTGACGCAAGGAATGATCCTAACGTGGTTATGGGTAAGTGTCACACCCCCAAAATCCACCTGCGGAATATCACCGCTTGGGAGCGTGACTGACCAGGATCAAGCCACCAATCATATCGAACACAACATTTAATAATAATAGTAGATAGTGTAATTCATCACGACATGATTGATATTCAAAACCAAACTTTGTTTAAGTAGCGGAAGCATGTAAATAAACCCGACATAAATAATAATGTATGAAATGTGATAAGTTTATAATTAAGCATTCATAATCCATGCCCACAATGTCCTGCTCCTCCCTGTGCAAGCTCCATGTATCTAACGACCTGCAAGGCATGCAGCAGAGAGTCAACAACTAGTTGAGCGAGTTCACAGTGTATAGTTCAGTAATGGTAATAGTATGAGTAGCATTATGTTCGTTCGTTAAGTCATGTATCGTATTAGTTTCCATCGCGGGCCTCTCGGCATGTATGCGAAGATTTGGGGTAATTCTCCCAAACATCCTAGACTATGTATATTTGTATCGCGGCCACCCTGGCATTACTTGCGAAGTTTTAGTATCTATAGTTCGCGGCCTTCCCAAGGCATGTGTGCGAATGATTAGTCATAATATCGCAGCCAACCCCTGGCGTGTGTGCGAAGATCAGTTCAAATGGGTATACTTGCCTAGCCGTATCTTATCTTTACTCTTCCTCTCCCGAGGACCATATCATTAGGTTCGATTAACTAAGTATGTACGAATAAATCATTCAAACCCATTCCCCACCCTGGGAACCCCATGCCTTGGCTGTGTGAACTCACCTTGGTTTGCTCGGTATGCTAAGTTAAGTGCTCACAAGAAATCAGTCAAGTCCTAGAGTGTACACGTATATTCAATCAGTACACGTTCGTAAGGTTTCGCATTCAATCACCAAATCATCATTTGACATCAGTTACATATCTCAGAATTTCTATCAGTTGCATCGTCTACAATCATTCAGCCAACCAACTCATGTATGACTTCAGCAAGTTATTCATTCACATGGACAATCACATGTCTACTGTCATAAATCACCCACTATCTTATTAAACGCAATATATTACTACAAGAATTCCAGATCATAAAACCAACCTAACCCAGTCAGTTCATCAGCAACGTCGGATCATTTATCAAGTAATCAGTTCAGACTATGCATTTAACATAAAACTCAGGCTAGGTTATCATGCATAAGAGTCGGGCTAGGTAATCATATAAGTCGGACCCCCTTATCAACACAAAAGTCAGCCTTCACAAGCTCTAAAGAACTCGGACCACACTCAACAAGCATAAACTCGGATGGCAGCAAATTAAATAAAATTCGGATAAGATATTACATCTAAAAGTCGGACAAAAGGGAGGGGCTGCCCCCCTTCTAAAACTCGGACTCCCCAAGTCCACACAAAGGTCGGACCAGGGGTAATGGGCCAAAACTCGGACCTTGTGTTGTTGTTAAAATTCGGACAACATATGGGAGGTTAAAACTCGGACATATATGTGGTTATTAAAAGTCGGATCATAGGTTTTAAGCATAAAGCTCGTACAAGCACACATCATGTAATACTCGGACACTATGTTATAAAATCAAAACTCGGATCACATCTTTAATTTAAAGATCGAACCTTTTACTCTCTTACAAAAGTCGGACGTATCTTCTTAACAAAACTCAGACTATCACGCACATTATTCAAACATTCATATGCACTGACAGTTACGTTCATTGTTTTCACGATCTGGAAACCCTAAATCACATATTTAGCAGAGCAGAATTCAATTATCAGTCAATCATTCTAACATGTCTTGTGTCTTAACATCAGGCAAAAGATCATACACTCAATCAATCATCATAATCTCAATGATCAGCATCACACTAAAGCACAGAACCATCATGTGAAAGCTAGGGTTTACAAGTATTACAATAATCAAAATTGATACAATCAAACAATCAATTAGGGTTTACAAGTATTACAATAATCAATAAACAATTACCTTGAATGATTCTAGAGAAAGAGAGGAATCAAGAGTGATGAATATCTTGTGCCAATGATGATGGTGATGATGATTACTAGAGAAACTCAGAGGATTGCAAGTACGTGTTTTGTTTTGTGTGAAAATGATTAGTGAAAAGGGATTATGGTTAAGTATAATTTAGGTTTCCCTAATAACTCTATACACCCTTAATTATTATATTTTACAATAGTGCACCATCTTAAATAATTTCACAGTTTCACCACCAAGTTTATACATTAGACAAGTCTTTCACAATTAACACATAACCATGCACAATCACACAATACACTTCGTTGTATCAAGACGTTACAGTTCCAAAACAAATCAATTGTGCAAATAAACAACTAAACAACAATAAGCGTGCAACAAATGCGAAATAGGAATCTTGGAAATTCGAGTTGTCACATTATCCCCAACTTGAAAGAAATTTCGTCCCGAAATTTAGCATGCGGTTACTGAGGAACCTAGGTAAGTTGTATCGTTTACTGATTTTCCTGGGGTGTCACATCATCCCCCCGTTGATTTGCAATTTCGTCCCGAAATTCCGCAGTAGTAGCTTCAGTCTCAGTAGTGGTTGCATTGGTTCTGAATAACTGGGGGTACTTTTCTGTCATCTGGTCTTCGCGTTCCCAGGTGTACTCTGGGCCACGTTTGGAGTTCCAACGAACTCGGACAAGAAGGATTCTCTTGTGTTTGAGGACCTTAACATCCCGGCCCGTGATTTCAACTGGTTCCTCAACGAACTGCAACCGCTCGTCGATAGTGAGTTCCTTAAAAGGAACTATGTGTGACAACTCGAATTTCCAAGATTTCTATTTCGCATTTATTGCACGTTCATGTATTGTTTAGCTGTTTATTTGCACAATTGATTACTATAGAATTGTATACGTTTTGATACAATGAAGTGTAGTGTGTGATTGTGCATGGTTATGGGTTAATTGTGAAAGACTTGTCAAATATGTAAACTTGGTGGTGAAACTGTGAAATTGATGTGAGATTGTGTGCTTGTGTAAGATTTAGTAATTCAGGGTGTGTAGAGCAATTAGTGAAAACTAAACCATACTTAAACCTAATTCCTTGTTCACTAATCATTTTTCACAAGAATCAAAGTACTGTATCCTCTAATCCCCTAGCAATCATCACCAAATCATTGGCAAGACATTCATCACTTTTGTTTCTACATTTTCTCTAGAATCAACACAAGGTAAATAATTTATGTTTATTGATTGCTTGATTACTATTAATTCTTGATTCTTGTAATTCTTGGTGAAACCCTAATTCTTCATATAAGTATCCTGTGATTTTGATTTGATTCTGAGTATTATGATGATGATGTTGATTAGTGAATGATCATTTACATGATGTTAAGATGCAAGGAATGTTAGAATGATTGCCTGATGATTGATTGCCGCTCTGCGAAGTGTATGAATTAGGGTTTTGATAATATAGAACGTAACTGATTTGATCCTCTTGATTCTGTGAAAAAGGTTGGAATTCACGTATTGTTAATGTCTGAGTTTGTAACGTGTATAATAGTCTGAGTTTTTGAAATGATGAATTGGTCCGAGTATATTCATGAGTCCGAGTTTTATATAAGCAAAAAGGAGTCTGATCTTTATCTATGAAGTAATGCCCGACCTTTCAAACACATGAGGTCCGAGTTTCTTGAAGCTAGCATGTCCGAGTTTCATGAAACCCTTGCCTGATCCGAGTTTAACATGGCAGCCCCACTAGTCCGAGTTTCATACATAATGTATTAGGTCCGAACTTCTTTAATATATGCCTATATGTCCGAGTTTGTCACATTGACAAGCTTGCCCGAGTTTTAACCCCCACCTTTATGGTCCGAGTTTCTTGGCCCTTTCCCCTGTCCGACTTTTAAACAATGGAAGCCCCCCCCCACTTCTTTGTCCGAGTTTTAGGGACATACCTTGTCCGACCTGTGAGTGTTGATAACCTGGACCGAGCTTTCAAATGCTTGTTGTTGCCTAGTTGTTAAGTGATTAACACTATCAGTTTATTATTTATGTGTAACCTAATAATAATACTGGAGGGGATATTGTCTCTATCATGCATGTAATTGAGTTAACCTATGGGTGCAACTTTGTTGAAATGTAACTCATCACATGTGATGATCCAATTGAATTGATTAACTCGGTTAAGCATACTGGTGGATGAAAGTATTAGAATAAACTGTAAATGGCACTTACATGAAACATGAATTGCACGACTTGGTTTATCTGCTTACGTGATACGTGATAATGGCATAAGTACATGTATGACATAGATTTCATGCGTATCATTACAAACATGAACTGATTTATTACACGTGCATGCAATAGGGCTTGACTGATTACTTGTGAACACATAACATACCATACTGAGCAAACCAAGGTGAGTTCACACTCTTACTAAGGCATGGGATTCCCAAGGGCTTGGGAATGGGATTGAAGGAATAAGATGGAATAGATTCGTGCTGACACTAATACTAGACTACCATACCACTGTCCTCGGTTGTGCAGGACACATACTTATGCTATTCACTGTCCTCGGTTGTGCAGGACACATACTTGCAATCTACGTAGACTTATACTTACTACTATCCTCGGTTGTGAAGGATACGCATGTAAAACCTACGTGCATTTATACTTATTACTATCCTCGGTTGTGAAGGATACGCACGTAAAACCTACGTGCATTATACTTACTACTATCCTCGGTTGTGAAGGATACGCACGTAAAACCTACGTGTACCTATACTCACTACTATCCTCGGTTGTGAAGGATACTTATTGTGACAACTCGAACTTTAGACTCACTTTGTGTAACGATACGTGGTTATGAGAACGTTGTTTATTGAATAATTATGTGATTTTGTTATTACGTGTGTTGTGCATATAATATGTGGATGTATGTAAACGAGCCAAACCGCACAAGGCTACATAACTTGAACCGCACAACACCACTCGCACAAGCCCTTTGGGGCCACTCCTTGTTCTCGGGTCCATTAGACAACCGTGTGGGCTCGGCCCACTCCCCACTCGCAACCCACAAAACTGAGTTTAGGGGTTTTGTTTTACCACTTTTGCAAATCACAAACACACACACAAACCCTAGAAGTTTTGCTCTCTCTCTCTCTCGTTTACTTGGAACCCAACGGCGAACAACACTTCTCGGCTCACCCTCTCTTTGATTCCAACCGGTTAGTGTACATTGTTATTTGATTGTATGTGATGATATTATGATCTATGCGTTTACATGATGATTTTATATGATTCTTGAACATTACATGATGTAATTCGGATGATGCTAGTATGGTTGATTGTGATAGAACCGGTTTACATGTGTGCTTTGTTATAAATCAAATGTTAATATGTGTTTCGGATTGTTAACATGTTCATACGGATCGGATGAAACTCGATGAAATCTGTTGTTATGCTATAGGATTCGGATGTTAACTTGTGGATATGCTAAGTTTTGGGCTAGGTAATTAGTCACGGTTACATGCTCATAGAAATAGATTGTTGTTCATATGAATGCAGTTCACGTTGATTCGATGTTCTTGAATGGTTATGAATATGCATGAAATCTAAATCAACTGTTGATGAATTTCTGTGATTGATCTGATTTCGAAACTGCCGTAGATGTTTGCTAGAATCACGGGATAGTCAATGCAGGAATTATGGAAACCAGTTACACACGCGGTTGCGACTCGGCATCACTCGTTGCGAGTCGGAACCCCACTCGAGACCACTAACAGCACCAGCCGGAACCACGGTTGCGAGTCCCGTTGCGACTCGTAACCAGACCATGATGAACCGAGATCTCCATTTGCGACTCGCAACCAGCCGTTGCGACTCGTAATCTCCGGTTGCGACTCGAGATCTCCGTTGCGACTCGAGACCATCGTTTACACGCACACACTGTTGGGCCTTCACTGTCACGGGCCCAACGATTTGAATGGTGGACTGATTATTAATGGACTTGTATGTGATTGCTATTTGGGCCGATTGAGAATCTGGACTGTTTTGGTATTGGGCTGCTTATGACATTGGGCCGGGTATGATTGGACTTAGACAATTGGATCCTCACATGCTATGCCTTATCTGCTTATGTGCGTACATGTTTGCCATGACTATACGTGATTACTGTATACGTGCTATATACGAACCTGACTCGAATAATAACCATGGTAGGACGTGAGTGACCATTTACTTGCTACTTGTACTCTCTGTGTATCTGCCGAGCAAACCAAGGTGAGTTCACACAGCCAAGGCATGGGATTCCCGGGTTGGGAATTGGGTTGGATATGATGGATATGGAATGATTACTCGTACTTACGCATATACCAGACTATAGACCATCGTCCTCAGGTTAGTCAGGACACGTTACGTAAAGCCTACGTAACCCAGTATACTTGCCTTATGTCTCCCGGGTCGGGAGGACACGTTACGTAAAGCCTACGTAACCCAATACCATCTACTGGCTTCCAGGTCGGAAGGCCACGCTGCGTAAAGCCTACGTAGCCCCCACGCGTACCACTGTCCTCGGGGAAGGGCACGTCACGTAAAGCCTACGTGACCCTGTACGTTTTCCTGTTCTCGGTAAAGAAGAACACATGGTCGGAAGTTAGTCTAGTAAGTACCTTTAATGAGAAGCCCTCATTAACCAGGATGAACATGGGAAGCCCCCACCTTTATTACACACTAGTATGGGAAGCCCCCACTAGCTATACTTATGCATTACACTATGAACTTACTTTCTGTGAACTCGCTCAACTAGTTTGTTGATTATTTGCTGCATGCCTTGCAGGACCTTAGGTACATTACGGAGCTTGCACAGGGAGGAGCAGGTCGTTGTGGGATTTGGATTCATGAACGTTATTCGAACTTATAATTACTTTGAGATTACATACTATGCTTCCGCTATTTAAACGATGTTTGGTTTTGGAACATCAATCATGTCATGATGATTTACATTGATTACTTTTATTATTAAATGCTATGTTTGATATGATTGGTGGCTTGATCCTGGTCAGTCACGCTCCCAAGCGGTGGTATTCCGCGGGTGGATTTTGGGGGTGTGACAGATTGGTATCAGAGCCATTGGTTATAGAGAACTTGGTTTTAATATGGGAAAACGTTTTTATTAAAACCGGACTATAACCAGAACAGTGCTCTCAACGATCCACAACGACGCTTCGCTCCACGTGCAAGACTCGACATCTTAGGTAATAAGGTTTATGATTATTGCCTGTTTGCTAGAACTGCTTAGAACTTTGCTCGCATTACGCTTAGATATACATGCTTTGATTACATGAGAACACCTATATGCCTACGCTTTTCTGTCATCGCCCTACTCGCGAACCATTCTTACGTATGCTACTTGTTACTATGAAGATCATGTCTGGACGAATCAACATGACACAAGCCCAGCTAGAGGCTCTTGTTCAAGCTCAAGTTGCTGCGGCAGTTGCAGCAGCTCAAGCAGGTAGTATATCCTGCAGTATAGGCCCACACTAGGATCTTTAGATCCTACATTAACTCCCGTATTTAACTTCGTCCTATTCGTACACAATAGGTCAACACGCGCAGCAGCCAGTCTGCACTTTCAAGAACTTCATGGACTGTCGTCCAAACTCTTTCAGCGGCACAGAAGGAGCGGTTGGACTCCTCCACTGGTTCGAGAAGTTAGAATCGGTATTCGAAATGTGCGAGTGCCCTGAGGCTCGCAAGGTCAAGTTTGCTACTGGTACTTTGGAAGGGATAGCACTGACTTGGTGGAACGCCCAAGTCCAAATCTTAGGGTTGGCAGCTGCTAACGCCACCCCATGGAACGATTTCAAGGAACTTATCAAGCGTGAGTACTGCACGCGGGAAGATATTCACAAGCTGGAAGACGAGCTGTATAACTTGAAAATGGTTGGATCGGAAATAGAGGCGTATACTAAACGGTCTAATGAGCTGGCCGTTTTGTGTCCAACTATGGTGGACCCTCCATACAAGCGCATTGAGTTGTATCTCAAGGGATTGGCGCCAGAAATTCAGAGCCACGTGACGTCGGCTAACCTCGAAAACATCCAGGAAATCCAGCGCCTTGCTCACCGTATCACTGATCAGGCAGTGGATCAGAATAAACTGCCCAAGCGTGTTAATGCTACTGCTAACGTCACCACCTCAGTTACTCCTGCTACATCTGGTGACAGTAAAAGAAAATGGGATGGGGATTCCAGCAAAGGTTCAGCATCTGTCCAGCCACAAGCTCAGCAGCAGAAGATCGATCACTATCAGAGTCCCAGTCAGCAATCCTCTAGTGGTCACAGACAGAGGAGATATCAGGGTAGTCAACCCAGGTGCCACAACTGCAACAGGCATCACCACGGCCCATGTAACAAGGGTCGTTGTCAAAGGTGTCTTAAGATGGGTCACGAGGCCAAAGACTGTAGGAGTCCACGACCTGCGAATCAGAATCAGCAGCCTCAGCAACCAGCTCCACAGAACCAGCAGCAGCAGCAGCAGCCACAGCGTGGAAACCGGGGGTGTTTCCAGTGTGGGGCTGAAGGTCATTTCAAACGCGATTGCCCTCAATTGAACCAGAATCGCAACAACAATAACCAGGGCAACGGGAACAACAACGGTGGAAACAACAACAACAACGGCAATGAAGCTCGTGGTCGCGCTTTTGTGCTAGGTCGAGGCGACGCAGTGAACGATCCCAACGTTGTTATGGGTAAGTTTCTCCTCGACAATATTTACGTTACTGTCTTATTTGATTCGGGTGCGGATACAAGCTATATGTCTGTGAAAATGTGTCAACTGCTAAAACGTGCACCAACACTTTTACCCACCAAACATGTAGTAGAGTTAGCTAACGGTAAAAGTCTAGAAGCCACGCACGTAGTTCAGGGTTGTAATCTTATCCTAGCTGGTCAAGCCTTCTCTATTGATCTCATTCCCATAGTTTTGGGTAGCTTCGACGTCGTGATTGGGATGGATTGGTTGTCCCAACACCAGGCAGAAATTTTATGCAGCGAGAAAATTATTCGTATTCCTCGTTCGGGTCAAGAACCTCTTGAAGTTCAAGGCGACAAGAGTGGTGCTGTGGTTGGCATCATCTCTTTCTTGAAGGCTCAGAAGTGTTTACGTAAGGGGCACACTGCCATTCTGGCACTCGTTACAGACGCATCAGCAAAGGAAAAGAAATTGGAGGATATTCCAATTGTACGTGATTACCCTCAGGTGTTTCCTGAAGACTTACCTGGCTTACCGCCTCATCGTCAGGTCGAATTTCAAATCGAGCTCGCTCCAGGAGCAGCACCCATAGCTCGCGCACCATATCGTCTAGCTCCATCGGAATTGGAGGAGCTGTCAAAGCAGCTGCAAGAGCTCTTGGAAAAGGGCTTTATTCGTCCAAGCTCTTCGCCTTGGGGAGCTCCAGTACTTTTCGTGAAAAAGAAAGACGGTACGTTCAGGATGTGTATCGACTACCGTGAACTCAACAAGGTAACGGTGAAGAACCGTTATCCTCTTCCGCGCATCGACGACTTATTCGACCAGTTGCAAGGGTCGTGTTACTATTCGAAGATAGATTTAAGGTCAGGGTACCATCAGCTGAGAGTCCGGGATGAGGACGTCTCCAAGACAGCCTTCAGAACTCGTTACGGTCACTACGAGTTTCTTGTCATGCCATTCGGGTTAACGAACGCGCCTGCTGTATTTATGGATCTTATGAACAGGGTGTGCAAACCCTATCTTGACAAGTTCGTCATTGTTTTCATCGACGACATTCTGATTTACTCCAAGAGTCAGGAGGAACACGAGCAGCATCTTCGTCTTATTTTGGAACTCCTTCGGAAGGAGCAGTTGTACGCCAAGCTTTCTAAATGCGACTTCTGGCTTCGTGAAGTCCACTTCTTAGGCCACGTGGTAAACAAGGATGGGATTCATGTCGATCCATCCAAGGTAGATTCGATCAGAAACTGGCCTGCGCCACGAACGCCAACGGAAATACGCCAATTCTTGGGTTTGGCAGGATATTACAGACGGTTTATAAAGGATTTCTCGAAGATTGCTCAGCCGCTTACGTTACTGACACAGAAGGGTGTTACCTATCGCTGGGGAGAGCCCCAGGAGACTGCTTTTCAGCACTTAAAGGATAGGCTTTGCAGCGCACCTATTCTCTCATTGCCAGAGGGCACAGATGACTTCGTGGTATATTGTGATGCATCCATTCGGGGACTTGGATGTGTGTTAATGCAGCGCGACAAGGTTATCGCTTACGCCTCTCGTCAACTCAAGGTTCATGAACGCAACTACACGACGCACGATTTAGAGCTGGGAGCTGTCGTTTTTGCGCTTAAGATATGGCGACACTACCTGTACGGTACCAGGTGCACGATTTACACCGATCACAGGAGTCTCGAGCATATTCTTAAGCAGAAGGATTTGAATATGCGTCAACGACGATGGGTCGAGTTACTTAACGATTATGAATGCGCCATCAAGTATCATCCAGGCAAAGCCAATGTTGTGGCTGATGCCCTTAGTCGGAAAGACACCCTACCACGGCGCGTGCGAGCGCTACAGCTTACGATTCAGTCTAGCCTTCCCACACAGATACGAAATGCTCAGACAGAAGCACTGAAGCCCGAAAACGTCAAGGCTGAAGCCTTACGCGGCTCACGACAACAGATGGAACAGAAGGCAGATGGCGCTTACTATGTAACGGGCCGGATTTGGGTCCCTCTCTATGGCGGTCTACGCGAACTTGTAATGGATGAAGCTCACAAGTCTCGCTACTCGGTACATCCAGGGTCGGATAAAATGTACCACGATCTCAGCACTACTTATTGGTGGCCTAGTATGAAGGCCCACATCGCTACGTACGTTGGAAAGTGCTTGACTTGTGCGAGAGTCAAGGTCGAATATCAGAAACCAGCTGGCCTACTTCAACAGCCTAAGATACCTCAATGGAAATGGGAAGAAATTTCCATGGATTTCGTTACAGGCCTACCTAGATCCCAGCGTGGGAACGATACGATATGGGTCATAGTTGATCGACTCACCAAGTCTGCACACTTCCTGCCGATTAAGGAAACGGATAAGTTCTCCACTCTCGCAGACGTATATCTTAAAGAAGTTGTTTCGAGGCACGGGGTGCCCACGTCCATCATTTCGGATCGCGATGCACGATTCACGTCAGAACTTTGGCAAGCAATGCATAAATCTTTCGGCTCACGATTAGATATGAGCACAGCATACCACCCTCAGACGGATGGGCAGTCTGAGCGTACGATCCAAACACTTGAAGACATGCTTCGGGCATGCGTTATCGATTTCGGCAACGGCTGGGAAAAAACATCTCCCTTTGGTGGAGTTTTCTTACAATAATAGTTATCATACCAGCATCCAAGCCGCTCCATTCGAGGCATTGTACGGGCGTAAATGCCGGTCACCACTCTGCTGGGCAGAAGTGGGAGATAGTCAGATCACGGGTCCAGAGATTGTTGTGGACGCCACAGAAAAGATTGCACAGATACGACAACGCATGGCGGCAGCACGCGACCGTCAGAAAGCCTACGCGGATAAGCGTAGAAAGCCATTGGAATTTGAGGTCGGGGACCGGGTTTTATTGAAAGTTTCACCCTGGAAGGGTGTGGTACGTTTTGGCAAACGGGGCAAACTGAATCCGCGATACGTCGGACCATTCGAAATTTTAGAAAAGATTGGCAAAATAGCCTACAAGTTGAAATTACCAGCTGAACTCGGGGCAGTTCACAATGTCTTTCATGTATCGAACTTAAAGAAGTGCCTATCAGATGAAAACCTCATCATTCCTTTCAAAGAACTCACTATCGACGAGCGGTTGCAGTTCGTCGAGGAACCAGTAGAAATCACGGACCGGGATGTGAAGGTCCTCAAACACAAGAGAATCCCTCTTGTCCGAGTTCGTTGGAACTCCAAACGTGGCCCAGAGTACACCTGGGAACGCGAAGACAGGATGACAGAAAAGTACCCCCAGTTATTCGGGAACCAGGCAACCACTACTGAGGCTGAAGCTACTACTTCGGAATTTCGGGACGAAATTCCAGATCAACGGGGGGAGGATGTGACACCCCAGGAAAATCAGTGAACGGTACAGTTCACCTAGCTTCCTCAGTGAGTGCATACCAAATTTCGGGACGAAATTTCCAATTAGTTGGGGATAATGTGACAACTCGAACTTTAGACTCACTTTGTGTAACGATACGTGGTTATGAGAACGTTGTTTATTGAATAATTATGTGATTTTGTTATTACGTGTGTTGTGCATATAATATGTGGATGTATGTAAACGAGCCAAACCGCACAAGGCTACATAACTTGAACCGCACAACACCACTCGCACAAGCCCTTTGGGGCCACTCCTTGTTCTCGGGTCCATTAGACAACCGTGTGGGCTCGGCCCACTCCCCACTCGCAACCCACAAAACTGAGTTTAGGGGTTTTGTTTTACCACTTTTGCAAATCACAAACACACACACAAACCCTAGAAGTTTTGCTCTCTCTCTCTCTCGTTTACTTGGAACCCAACGGCGAACAACACTTCTCGGCTCACCCTCTCTTTGATTCCAACCGGTTAGTGTACATTGTTATTTGATTGTATGTGATGATATTATGATCTATGCGTTTACATGATGATTTTATATGATTCTTGAACATTACATGATGTAATTCGGATGATGCTAGTATGGTTGATTGTGATAGAACCGGTTTACATGTGTGCTTTGTTATAAATCAAATGTTAATATGTGTTTCGGATTGTTAACATGTTCATACGGATCGGATGAAACTCGATGAAATCTGTTGTTATGCTATAGGATTCGGATGTTAACTTGTGGATATGCTAAGTTTTGGGCTAGGTAATTAGTCACGGTTACATGCTCATAGAAATAGATTGTTGTTCATATGAATGCAGTTCACGTTGATTCGATGTTCTTGAATGGTTATGAATATGCATGAAATCTAAATCAACTGTTGATGAATTTCTGTGATTGATCTGATTTCGAAACTGCCGTAGATGTTTGCTAGAATCACGGGATAGTCAATGCAGGAATTATGGAAACCAGTTACACACGCGGTTGCGACTCGGCATCACTCGTTGCGAGTCGGAACCCCACTCGAGACCACTAACAGCACCAGCCGGAACCACGGTTGCGAGTCCCGTTGCGACTCGTAACCAGACCATGATGAACCGAGATCTCCATTTGCGACTCGCAACCAGCCGTTGCGACTCGTAATCTCCGGTTGCGACTCGAGATCTCCGTTGCGACTCGAGACCATCGTTTACACGCACACACTGTTGGGCCTTCACTGTCACGGGCCCAACGATTTGAATGGTGGACTGATTATTAATGGACTTGTATGTGATTGCTATTTGGGCCGATTGAGAATCTGGACTGTTTTGGTATTGGGCTGCTTATGACATTGGGCCGGGTATGATTGGACTTAGACAATTGGATCCTCACATGCTATGCCTTATCTGCTTATGTGCGTACATGTTTGCCATGACTATACGTGATTACTGTATACGTGCTATATACGAACCTGACTCGAATAATAACCATGGTAGGACGTGAGTGACCATTTACTTGCTACTTGTACTCTCTGTGTATCTGCCGAGCAAACCAAGGTGAGTTCACACAGCCAAGGCATGGGATTCCCGGGTTGGGAATTGGGTTGGATATGATGGATATGGAATGATTACTCGTACTTACGCATATACCAGACTATAGACCATCGTCCTCAGGTTAGTCAGGACACGTTACGTAAAGCCTACGTAACCCAGTATACTTGCCTTATGTCTCCCGGGTCGGGAGGACACGTTACGTAAAGCCTACGTAACCCAATACCATCTACTGGCTTCCAGGTCGGAAGGCCACGCTGCGTAAAGCCTACGTAGCCCCCACGCGTACCACTGTCCTCGGGGAAGGGCACGTCACGTAAAGCCTACGTGACCCTGTACGTTTTCCTGTTCTCGGTAAAGAAGAACACATGGTCGGAAGTTAGTCTAGTAAGTACCTTTAATGAGAAGCCCTCATTAACCAGGATGAACATGGGAAGCCCCCACCTTTATTACACACTAGTATGGGAAGCCCCCACTAGCTATACTTATGCATTACACTATGAACTTACTTTCTGTGAACTCGCTCACCTAGTTTGTTGATTATTTGCTGCATGCCTTGCAGGACCTTAGGTACATTACGGAGCTTGCACAGGGAGGAGCAGGTCGTTGTGGGATTTGGATTCATGAACGTTATTCGAACTTATAATTACTTTGAGATTACATACTATGCTTCCGCTATTTAAACGATGTTTGGTTTTGGAACATCAATCATGTCATGATGATTTACATTGATTACTTTTATTATTAAATGCTATGTTTGATATGATTGGTGGCTTGATCCTGGTCAGTCACGCTCCCAAGCGGTGGTATTCCGCGGGTGGATTTTGGGGGTGTGACACTTATGGTTACGAGTAGTCTAGTGGTTATACAACATGGGAAGCCCCCACCAATAGAATGTACTAACGGCCCAGTAGAGCCACCTGTTACAAACGAACTTACTATTACGCATTTACTTTCTGTGAACTCGCTCAACTAGTTGTTGATCCTCTGTTACATGCCTTGCAGGTCGTTAGGTATATGGAGCTTGCACAGGGAGGAGCAGGTCGTTGTGGGCTTGGATCGTGATTGTTTCTTTAAACACTTATGACATTACATTATTAATTATGTTGGGTTTACTTACATGCTTCCGCTACTTAAACAAATGTTGGTTTTGAACATCAATCATGTCTTGTTGAATTATATTATCTACTTCTATTATTAAATGCTATGTTCGATATGATTGATGGCTTGATCCTGGTCAGTCACGCTCCCAAGCGGTGATACTCCGCAGGTGGATTTTGGGGGTGTGACAGATTGGTATCAGAGCCATTGGTTATAGAGAACTTGGTTTTAATATGGGAAAACGTTTTTATTAAAACCAGACTATAACCAGAACAGTGCTCTCAACGATCCACAACGACGCTTCGCTCCACGTGCAAGACTCAACATCCTAGGTAATAAGGTTTATGTTTATTGCCTACATGCTAGAATTGCATAGAACTTTGCTCGTAGTATGCTTACGTTACATTGCTCATTACTTGTTATTGCTTGAGAACACCTATGTGCTTACACTCTTCTATCATCGCACTACTCGCGAACCATTCTCACTTACGTTGCATTTGCTATAAAGGTCATGGCCGGATATATCAAATGACACAAGCCCAGTTGACGGTTCTCATTAACGAACGAATTGCTGCGGCACTTGCATCCATACAAGCAGGAGGTAAACCCTGCAGTCGTAACTAGGGTCTTTAGATCCTACACTCCTAAACCAACTTTTGTGTTTAACCTTGTCCTATTCTTATACACGATAGGTCAACACGCTCAGTCACCTGCTTGCACCTTCAAAAATGTCAAGGATTGCCAACCTAGTACCTTCAGTGGGACTGAGGGGGTTGAAGGCCTCCTCCATTGGTTCGAGAGGCTCAAAACTGACTTCGAGGTGCATGATTGCCCTGAGTCACGTAGGGTAAAGTTTGCTACTGGAACACTCGAAGGTGCTGCATTAACCTGGTGGGAAGCACAGGTTCAGATGTTAGGGCTGGCAGCTGCTAATGCCACCCCCTGGAACGAGTTCAAGGACCTAATTAAGGAAGAGTTTTGTAGTCGTGAAGACGTCCACAAACTAGAGGTAGAGTTCCTCAACCTACAGATGGTGGGGTCTGAAATTGAAGCTTATACGAAGAGATCGAATGAATTAGCCACATTTTGTCCTACTATGGTAGACTCTCCCACCAAACGTATTGAGATGTATCTCAAGGGTCTGGTGCCAGAAATTCAGAGTCATGTGACTGCAGCTAACCTTGGCACTATCCAGCAAGTCACTCGTCTTGCTCATCGTCTCACAGATCAGGCAGTGGATCAGAACAAGCTGCCAAAACGCATCAGTGCTACCACTACTGCTGTCACTACTTCTGCTACTCCCAAAGACAACAAAAGAAAATGGGATGGGGATTCCAGCAAGGGATCAGCTCCAGTTCAGTCACAGGTTCAGCAGCGAAAGACTGACCGTTATCAGAGTCCCAGTCAGCACTCTTCAGGCAACCAGGGGCAGGGTGGATATCGGGGAATTCACCCACTATGTAACAGGTGCAACAGACACCACAGTGGACGGTGTCGCAAGGAACAATGTCAGAGATGCCTCAAGATTGGTCATGAAGCTAAGGATTGTCGAAACTCACGTCCTGTAACCCAAGAACAACAACGACCGCCTCAACCTTCACAGAACCAGCAACTGCAACTACCAGCTCCACAGAACACACAGCAGCAGCCACAGCGTGGGAACGGGGGATGTTTCCAGTGTGGGGCTGAAGGTCATTTTAAACGCGATTGCCCTCAATTAAACCAGGACCAGACTCAAAACCACGACCATGGAAACAGGGACGACAACGGGGAAAGCGTTGGGGGAAGCAATGGAAACCATGACGCCGGGGCAGCGTGTACATGATTGGTCAGGGTGACGCAAGGAACGATCACATCGTAATAAGGGGTAAGTGTCTTCTCGACGACTTTTATGTTACTGTCTTGTTTGTTTTGGGTGTGGATACCAGTTATATGTTCTTGAAAGATAGTCAAATGTCGTAGTGTTATCTTATGATGCAAGTCTAGAGGCCATTCATAGTTCTGGATTGTAATCTTATCCTCGCTGGTCAGACGTTTCCTATCGACCTCATTCCTACAATTCTGGACAGCACCTATAGCTCGCGCACCGTATCGTTTGGCTCCAACTGAACTGGAAGAACTGTCAAAGCAACTACAAGAGCCCTTGGATAAGGGTTTCATTCGTCCAAGCTCTTCGCCTTGGGGAGCTCCAGTACTACTCGTGAAAAAGAAGGATGGCACTTTCAGGACGTGCATGGACTACCGCGAACTGAACAAGGTCACCGTGAAGAACCGCTACTCTCTTCCTCCTATTGACGGCTTATTCGACCAGTTGCAAGGGTCGAGCTACTACTCCAAGATTGATCTAAGGTCTGGTTATCATTAACTGAGAGTCCGGGATGAGGATGTCTCCAGAACAGCATTCAGAACTCGCTACGGCCATTACGAGTTTCTGGTCATGCCATTCGGGCTTACGAACGCGCCTGCAGTCTTCATGGATCTGATGAACAGAGTGTGCAAACCTTATCTTGACAAGTTCGTCATTGTCTTCATCGACGACATTCTGATCTACTCCAAGAGTCAGGAGGAGCACGAGCAGCACTTACGTCTTATCTTGGAACTTCTTCGAAAGGAGCAATTGTACGCAAAGTTTTCTAAATGCGACTTCTGGCTTCGAGAAGTCCACTTCTTAGGCCATGTGGTGAACAGGGATGGGATTCATGTCAATCCATCCAAGGTAGATTCGATACGGAACTGGCCTGCACCGCGTACACCGACGGAAATCCGCCAATTCTTGGGTTTGGCGGGATATTACAGGCGATTCATCAAAGACTTTTCGAAGATCGCACAGCCGCTTGCTATTGTGACGCATCGATACAGGGGCTTGGTTGCGTATTGATGCAGCGGGGTACAGCTATTGCCTATGATTCTCATCAACTCAAGGTTCATGAACGGAACTACACGACGCACGATTTAGAGCTGGGAGCTGTTGTTTTTGCGCTTAAGATATGGCGACACTACCTGTACGGTACCAAGTGCACAATTTACACCGATCACAGGAGTCTCGAGCATATCTTCAAGAAGAAGGAATTGAATATGCGTCAACGACGATGGGTCGAGTTACTAAATGATTACGAATGCGCCATCAAGTACCATCCAGGCAAAGCCAATGTTGTGGCTGACGCTCTCAGTCGAAAAGACACTCTACCTAGGCGTGTACGAGTTTTGCAGCTCACTATTCAGTCTGATCTTCCTGCACAAATACGAGATGCTCAGGTGGAAGCATTGAAACCAGAAAACGTAAAGGATGAAGCTTTGCGTGGCTCAAGGCAACGATTAGAACAAAGGGAAGGCGGCGCCTACTATGTAACAGGACGTATCTGAGTCCCACTCTATGGCGGTTTACGAGAGCTTGTGATGGACGAAGCACACAAGTCTCGCTACTCGGTACATCCAGGGTCGGACAAAATTGTACCACGACATCAGAACTACTTATTGGTGGCCTAGCATGAAGGCCCACATCGCCACCTACGTTGGCAAGTGCTTGTCCTGTGCAAGAGTCAAGGTTGAATATCAGAAACCCGCAGGCCTACTTCAGCAACCCAGGATACCACAATGGAAATGAGAAGAGATTTCCATGGATTTTGTTACAGGCCTACCCAGATCCCAGCGTGGGAATGATACTATATGGGTGATCGTGGATCGACTCATCAAGTCTGCACACTTCCAGGCTATTAAAGAAACGGATAAGTTCTCTACATTAGCAGACACCTACTTGAAAGAAGTTGTTTCGAGGCACGTGGTGCCCACCTCTATTATTTCAGATCGGGATGCACGATTCACTTCAGAACTATGACAAGTGATGCACAAAGCTTTTGGATCTCGATTAGACATGAGCACAGCTTATCACCCTCAGACGGATGGACAGTCTGAACGCACTATTCAAACCTTAGAAGACAAGCTTCGGGCATTTGTCAGCGATTTCGGCAACAACTGGGAAAACATCTCCCTTTGGTGGAGTTCTCATACAATGACAGTTATCACACCAGCATACAAGCCGCTCCATTCGAGGCATTGTACGGACGTAAATGCCGGTCACCTCTCTGTTGGGCAGAGGTGGGGGATAGTCAGCTTACGGGTCCAGAGATTGTAGTGGACGCCACATAAAAGATTGCACAGATACGACAACGCATGGCGGCAGCACGCGACCGTCAGAAAGCCTACGCAGATAAGCGTATGAGGCCATTGGAACTTCACGTCGGGGACCGGGTTTTACTTAAAGTCTCACCCTGGAAGGGAGTGGTTCGTTTTGGCAAACGAGGCAAACTCAATCCGTGGTATGTCGGACCATTCGAAATCACTGAAAGAATAGGCCAAGTAGCCTACAGACTGAACCTACCAGCTGAACTCGGTGCAGTTCACAACGTATTTCACGTGTCGAATCTGAAGAAGTGCCGTCAGATGAGACCCTCATAATTCCTTTTAAGGAACTCACTATCAACGAGCGGTTGCAGTTCGTCGAGGAATCAGTTGAAATCACGGACCGGGATGTTAAGGTCCTCAAACACAAGAGAATCCCTCTTGTTCGAGTTCGTTGGAACTCCCGACGTGGCCCAGAGTACACCTGGGAACGCGAAGATCAAATGAAAGAAAAGTGTCCCCAGTTATTCGGAACCAATGCAACCACTACTGAGGTGAAGCTACTACTACTGAATTTCGGGACGAAGTTCCAAATCAACGGGGGGATGATGTGACACCCCAGGAAAACCAGTGAACAGTACAACTTACCTAGCTTCCTCAGTGAGTGCCTACCAAATTTCGGGACGAAATTTCTTTTATGTTGGGGATAATGTGACAACTCGAATTTCCAAGATTTCTATTTCGCATTTATTGCACGTTCATGTATTGTTTAGCTGTTTATTTGCACAATTGATTGCTATAGAATTGTATACGTTTTGATACAATGAAGTGTAGTGTGTGATTGTGCATGGTTATGGGTTAATTGTGAAAGACTTGTCAAATATGTGAACTTGGTGGTGAAACTGTGAAATTGATGTGAGATGGTGTGCTTGTGTAAGATTTAGTAATTCAGGGTGTGTAGAGCAATTAGTGAAAACTAAACCATACTTAAACCTAATTCCTTGTTCACTAATCATTTTTAACAAGAATCAAAGTACTGTATCCTCTAATCCCCTAGCAATCATCACCAAATCATTGGCAAGACATTCATCACTTTTGTTTCTACATTTTCTCTAGAATCAACACAAGGTAAATAATTTATGTTTATTGATTGCTTGATTACTATTAATTCTTGATTCTTGTAACTCTTGGTGAAACCCTAATTCTTCATATAAGTATCCTATGATTTTGATTTGATTCTGAGTATTATGATGATGATGTTGATTAGTGAATGATCATTTACATGATGTTAAGATGCAAGGAATGTTAGAATGATTGCCTGATGATTGATTGCCGCTCTGCGAAGTGTATGAATTAGGGTTTTGATAATATAGAACGTAACTGATTTGATCCTCTTGATTCTATGAAAAAGGTTGGAATTCACGTATGGCAGCCCCACTAGTCCGAGTTTCATACATAATGTATTAGGTCCGAACTTCTTTAATATATGCCTATATGTCCGAGTTTGTCACATTGATACTTGTCCGACTTTTGACCAAGGACAAGCTTGCCCGAGTTTTAACCCCCACCTTTATGGTCCGAGTTTCTTGGCCCTTTCCCCTGTCCGACTTTTAAACAATAGAAGCCCCCCCCCCCCACTTCTTTGTCCGAGTTTTAGGGACATACCTTGTCCGACCTATGAGTGTTGATAACCTGGACCGAGCTTTCAAATGCTTGTTGTTGCCTAGTTGTTAAGTGATTAACACTATCAGTTTATTATTTATGTGTAACCTAATAATAATACTGGAGGGGATATTGTCTCTGTCATGCATGTAATTGAGTTAACCTATGGGTGCAACTTTGTTGAAATGTAACTCATCACATGTGATGATCCAATTGAATTGATTAACTCGGTTAAGCATACTGGTGGATGAAAGTATTAGAATAAACTGTAAATGGCACTTACATGAAACATGAATTGCACGACTTGGTTTATCTGCTTACGTGATACGTGATAATGGCATAAGTACATGTATGACATAGATTTCATGCGTATCATTACAAACATGAACTGATTTATTACACGTGCATGCAATAGGGCTTGACTGATTACTTGTGAACACATAACATACCATACCGAGCAAACCAAGGTGAGTTCACACTCTTACTAAGGCATGGGATTCCCAAGGGCTTGGGAATGGGATTGAAGGAATAAGATGGAATAGATTCGTGCTGACACTAATACTAGACTACCATACCACTGTCCTCGGTTGTGCAGGACACATACTTATGCTATTCACTGTCCTCGGTTGTGCAGGACACATACTTGCAATCTACGTAGACTTATACTTACTACTATCCTCGGTTGTGAAGGATACGCACGTAAAACCTACGTGCATTTATACTTATTACTATCCTCGGTTGTGAAGGATACGCACGTAAAACCTACGTGCATTATACTTACTACTATCCTCGGTTGTGAAGGATACGCACGTAAAACCTACGTGTACCTATACTCACTACTATCCTCGGTTGTGAAGGATACTTATGGTTACGAGTAGTCTAGTGGTTATACAACATGGGAAGCCCCCACCAATAGAATGTACTAACGGCCCAGTAGAGCCACCTGTTACAAACGAATTTACTATTACGCATTTACTTTCTGTGAACTCGCTCAACTAGTTGTTGATCCTCTGTTACATGCCTTGCAGGTCGTTAGGTATATGGAGCTTACACAGGGAGGAGCAGGTCGTTGTGGGCTTGGATCGTGATTGTTTCTTTAAACACTTATGACATTACATTATTAATTATGTTGGGTTTACTTACATGCTTCCGCTACTTAAGCAAATGTTGGTTTTGAACATCAATCATGTCTTGTTGAATTATATTATCTACTTCTATTATTAAATGCTATGTTCGATATGATTGATGGCTTGATCCTGGTCAGTCACGCTCCCAAGCGGTGATACTCCGCAGGTGGATTTTGGGGGTGTGACACTATGAGGGTCTCATCTGACAGGCACTTCTTCAGATTCGACACATGGAATACATTGTGAACTGCACCGAGTTCAGCTGGTAGGTTTAGTCTGTAGGCTACCTTGCCTATTCTTTCAGTGATTTCGAACGGTCCAACATACTGTGGATTGAGCTTGCCTCGTTTACCAAATCTAACCACACCCTTCCAAAGTGAGGCTTTAAGTAAAACCCGGTCCCCGACCTGAAATTCCAATGGCTTCCTACGCTTATCCGCGTAGCTTTTCTGGCGATCGCGAGCTGCCGCCATGCGTTGTCGTATTTGTGCTATTCGTTCCGTAGCATCAACTACCATTTCTGGACCTGTAATCTGACTATCCCCCACCTCTGCCCAAAAGAGAGGTGGCAGGCATTTATGTCCGTACAATGCCTCGAATGGAGCTGCTTGTATGCTGGTGTGGTAACTGTTATTGTACGAAAACTCCACTAACGGGAGGTGCTTTTCCCAGCTGTTGCCGAAATCGATAACACACGCCCGAAGCATGTCTTCTAGAGTTAGAATCGTGCGCTCAGACTGCCCATTCGTCTGAGGGTGATAAGCTGTGCTCATGTCTAATCGAGAGCCAAAAGGTTTGTGCATTGCTTGCCATAGTTCTGAAGTGAATCGTGCATCGCGATCCGAAATGATAGAGGTGGGCACCCCGTGCCTTGAGACTACTTCTTTCAAGTATATATCTGCTAATGTAGAAAACTTGTCTGTTTCTTTGATTGCCAAGAAGTGAGCAGACTTGGTGAGTCGATCTACGATCACCCAGATGGTATCATTCCCACGCTGGGATCTAGGAAGGCAAGTGACAAAATCCATGGAAATTTCTTCCCATTTTCACTGTGGTATCCGGGGTTGTTGCAGTAGGCCCGAGGGCTTTTGGTACTCTGTCTTGACTCTTGCACAAGTCAAACATTTGCCGACGTAAATTGCAATGTGGGCCTTCATGCTAGGCCACCAATATGTAGTTCTGATGTCGTGGTACATTTTATCCGAACCTGGATGTACCGAGTAGCGAGACTTTTGAGCTTCGTCCATCACAAGTTCTCGTAACCCGCCGTATAGTGGGACCCAAATACGTCCTGTTACATAGTAGGCGCCGTCTTCCTTCTGTTCTAATCGTTGCCTTGAGCCGCGCAAGGCTTCAGCCTTGACATTTTCTGGTTTTAATGCTTCCACCTGTGCATCTCGTATCTGTTCAGGAAGACTAGACTGAATGGTGAGCTACAAAGCTCGTACACACCTAGGTAGAGTGTCTTTTCGACTGAGAGCGTCAGCCATAACATTGGCTTTGCCTGGATGGTACTTGATGGCGCATTCGTAATCGTTAAGTAACTCGACCCATCTTCGTTGACGCATGTTCAATTCCTTCTGCTTGAAGATATGCTCGAGACTCCTGTGATCGGTGTAGATAGTGCACTTGGTACCGTACAGGTAGTGTCGCCATATCTTGAGCGTGAAAACAACAGCTCCCATCTCTAAATCGTGTGTCGTATAATTCCGTTCATGAACTTTGAGTTGACGAGAAGCGTAGGCAATAACTTTATCCCGCTGCATCAATACACAACCAAGCCCCTGTATCGACACGTCATAATAGACCACAAAATCGTCTGTGCCCTCTGGCAATGAGAGAATAGGTGCGCTGCATAGGCTATCCTTTAAGTACTGAAAAGCGGTTTCCTGGGAAACTCCCCAACGGTATGTGACACCTTTCTGTGTCAGCATAGTAAGCGGTTGTGCAATCTTCGAAAAGTATTTAATGAATCGTCTGTAGTAACCCGCCAAACCCAAGAATTGGCGTATTTCAGTTGGTGTACGCGGTGCAGGCCAGTTCTGTGACATTTGTGCTTGTAATCATTGTAAACAGTTCGGTTATCAATGAAATAAAGCTTTTTGATCCCAATGTTTGTTTATTCATGTTTGATGTTTTTCATGTTTTGGCTTTATTCGATTTCAAACTCTATATCGCTTTCTGGAGAATTTTACGCAAACTGGTACGGAAACGTAATCAGTTATATGCAACAAATACTCCGGAACATCATTTTATGCTTAACATACCTTAAATAACCTTTACATAACTTAGAAATAAGTTTCGAAGGCTTTGGTATGGCAAAATTCAGTTAATTCGCTTACAGGGACTAAAACTGACAAACTGCGAAAGTATGCCGATTTGAACTGTAACGAACATTCCGGAACATGATCATAAGTTAAACACACCTTAAATATCCTTTACATAGCTTAGAAATAGGCTTTGAGGGGTTCGGTGTGCTAAAATAAACTTTATGCTCATTCAGGGACTAAAAGTGTCAAAAAGTGCATAAGTTTGCACTTTCGCGCATATCTTACGTTCTGATTACTTCCGGACATCCAAAAATTTATGTAAGCATTAAAATATTATGTTTTAATGTTTGGCATGAGAAAAATCCATTCGTCGCGCAATTTGGATCGTTTTTCGCGCTTATGCGCATTCCGTCGTAATTAAGCGAACATCGCGATCGTACGACCAAACGAACCGACATCCGAGATATTTTTGAGCATGTTTTGAGTCCCCTATACTTTAACTTCATTTTAGAGCCTTGAAATGAGGTTAACGGGGCTTAAACGTGTCAAAAATGGGCCAAAACGCATGTTTCTAAGCTGCAGGGACCAAAACTGACAAATCTGTCAAAGTTTGCTCAGGCGGGGCGCGTAAGGATTCCCCCAAACTTTAGGCGGGCCGCGTGAGGTCCCCAGAACTGCAAAAACAGTTTTAACAGCTGCTAACAGCTGTTATGCACTCAAAAACCCATTGCAAATGGTATTTTCGAATCAGGGGACTGAAATAATGGGCTCAAATGGTTTTTGAAAACTATGGGTACACATGGATGGCCAAGATCGAAGCACGCTTTGCGAGGAACGATCTTAACGGTTCACCAAATCCTATATATACCCCTCCATGTCTTGCCCATTTCCCTCACACTTGAATTCAGAGGTTGCTCTCTAAGTTGGGGTGCTTTGACACTTCATACCTGAGAGTACTCGGAATTCAATCTTGCGGGGACCCGTTGTAAGTATTCTTTCGTTCTTTTATTGCTTTTCGAGTCCGAAAGTCAAAATTTGTTTGACTTTCTGCATTGACCAGTTTATGGTCAATGCGAAGTTCGTTTGAACTTCATAACGTGAGCGTAATCACGTTGGTTATAGTCCCTAGCGACTATACCTACTGATTACCACGTTATCTAGGCTTAGTGACGAGCCGTAGTTTCGGTCAAAATGCGTTTTCTTGCGCATTTTGTAACCAAACTACTTTAGGGTATTAAAACCGTTTGTTTTAATACCAAAACCTGTTTTCTAAACATGTTCTAGCATGTTTAGCTCGTCGCTTTTAGTTTTGTGCTTGTTTAGGGTCGTAAGGGTAAGCGATCTAATCAATCGCTTATACTTACGAACCCGACCCATTTGGTCGATCATTAGGATCCGACCAAACACTTTCGGTGACCATAGTGTATAGGGAATAACCTTTCAAGGTTATACCTTATGGTCACGCCATTTGAGTAGTTGTATGACAAGTGGTTCTTATGCTTTAGGTAAATTACCAAAATGCCCTTTTTACACTAAAATTCATTTTAAACTTATGTAACATAAATTTTGACACCTAAACTGATTTAGCAACAATATTAAGTGTGTTAAGGCATATCTTGCTTGTCATAGGGCTAGTTAGGCGTTTCAAGCGCGTTTTACGCAAACGACGCGTTAAAGTAGCATAAGCTACCTAAGCGGGTCGTAACGGGTCAAAAGCACTTAGGATAAGTTTCGTTTTAGTATGTAGGCTTTGTCAAACCATATTACATAAGTTCCCACACTTATTTGGTTTGCGAACCCTCGTACTACCCGATCCTCCGATAGGTCCGTTTATTAATGTAGGTGCCTTTATAGGTGCTGTTTGATTCCGTGATCTTCTAACATTGCTTGGTGGTTGTTCTACGACTTCTAAGCAATCTCAAGTGAGTACATAGTCCCCTCTTTTACTGTTTTCCAAACATTTTGGGGTGAAGCACATGTGCCTTCTTGTTACTTTCATTCTTTTCATGCTTTCATATCATATACTTGCTATGTTCATTAATACATCGATTTACATGACATTTTACGTTACGTATGTTCGTTTAGCGCATACTTAGTACATTGTTTTACATGACATTTTCACGCTATGTATGTTTATCATACTTAGTGCATTGTTTTACATGACATTTTCACGCTATGTATGTTCATCATACTTAGTGCATTTGTTTTACATGACATTTTCATGCTTACATTTTGGGTATGACATTTGGTTTGTTTAAGTGGGACAATATACATTCATTAACATTGATCACGCCGCTCGTTAGTAGGTAATGGTACCATAGGAATTGACAACTCCCGTTCCTGAAATCCTGGGTATGTTTGGATTGGAAGGAATGACCGAATTCGATTAAAACATTTAGACAGATAGACCTTTAATTTGTTTAAAGGTTTATCACCACAGTTGCAAGGCTTGGATGTATGCATTTTCACAATACCGCATAAATGTCTGTATTCATTATAGCATGCATTTTCCACAAAACATAGCGTTGATTTAAACCATGTTTTACTTCAATACACTGTTTTGTGCATTTTTCCTATGGTTTAGTTGATACATATTTCACTAACCATACATTGACATTTTGATTACACATTACATGATTATATTTGACATAGACAATGTTGATATTGATATATACATTTTGACATGGTTTTCACAATAACATTGGGCAAATGATTTAGACATGGGCAACTTTCATTGGGTGGTTTATTTAAGTCATTCAACTTGGACTTATTCATTTTTCTTACAAATAACATATTTTTCACAAAACATTGATTTACAACAATGTTTGATATATATATATACAAACTCATTTTACTTAATTATTCATTTAACCTTACATTACTTTTTCACATATCATCTACTTATTCATCGCTTTTCAAATGATTTATAAAACAAAATATGTTACAAGGATCATGACTGACTTTCTTAAACAACCCTTTTCTAAAACCTAAGTCATGAATCCTATTTTCACAAAACCTATGTTACTCACTGGCATTTTTATGCTAACGTACTTTATTTTCACATGTGTTTCAGGAGCAAATGCGTAGGATGATCGTGACACGCTAGGGTGGACTTGGGCCTTAGTGACTATAAAATGAAGCTAGACATAGTTTAAATTTCGTCATGTGCTCTTTATTTCGGTAGTTTTTAAGATAATGTAGCTTGTTGGTTCTTGTTTGAACAATGAATTCCACCCTCGGGTGATGAATAAGATAATATTTTAATTACCTTGGTTGTGGAACAATAATTCTGTTACAACACTCCCCGATGTTTCCGCCACGATTTGATGTTTTACGTGGTCGGGGTGTGACAAGTTCCTGATCGAATCAACTTTGGATGGATCGACATGGATCCCATCCTTGTTTACTACGTGGCCTAGGAAGTGGACGTCACGAAGCCAGAAGTCACATTTTGAAAACTTTGCATACAGTTGCTCCCTTTGAAGAAGTTCCAAGATAAGTCGTAAGTGTTGCTCGTGTTCCTCCTGACTCTTAGAGTAGATCAGGATGTCGTCGATGAAAACAATAACGAACTTGTCTAGATAGGGTTTGCACACCCTGTTCATAAGATCCATGAAAACTGCAGGCGCGTTCGTAAGCCCGAATGTCATCACTAGAAACTCGTAGTGACCGTAACGAGTTCTGAATGCTGTCTTTGAGACGTCCTCATCCCGGACTCTCAGCTGATGATACCCTGACCTTAGATCAATCTTGGAATAGTAGCTCGACCCTTGCAACTGGTCAAATAAGTCGTCAATGCGTGGAATAGGATAACGGTCCTTCACTGTGACCTTGTTCAGTTCGCGGTAGTCTATGCACATTCTGAAAGTGCCATCCTTCTTTTTCACGAATAGTACTGGAGCTCCCCACGGCGAAGAGCTTGGACGAATGAAGCCTTTATCCAAGAGCTCTTGTAGTTGCTTTGAAAGTTCTTCTAGTTCAGTTGGAGCTAAACGATACGGTGCGCGAGCTATAGGTGCTGCTCCTGGGGCTAGCTCGATCTAAAATTCAACATGACGATGAGGCGGTAAACCGGGTAAATCTTCAGGAAACACCTGAGGAAAGTCGCGTACAACTGGAATATCCTCCAATTTCTTTTCCTTTGCTGATGCTTCCGAAACAAGAGCCAAAATGGCCGTGTGACCCTTTAGTAAGCATTTCTGAGCCTTCAAAAAGGAGATGATGCCAACCTCAGCACCACTCTTGTCGCCCTGAACTTCGAGAGGTTGCTTACCCGAACGGGGAATGCGAACTATCTTCTCCTTGCATAGGATCTCTGCGTGATGTTGGGATAACCAATCCATCCCAATAACGATATCGAAACTACCCAAAACTATGGGTATGAGGTCGTTGGAGAAGGTCTGACCAGCTAAGACGATGTTACAACCCTTGACTACATGTGCGGCTTCTACACTTTTACCATTAGCTAACTCTACGACATGTTTGGTGTTTAGGGGTTTTGGTGTACGTTTTAACATTTTACTCACTTTTAACGATATATAACTTGTATCAGCACCCGAATCAAATAAGACAGTAACATAAATATCGTCGAGAAGAAACTTACCCATAACCACATTGGGATCATTCATTGAATCTCCTCGACCCAGCACAAAAACACGACCCCGAGCTTCGTTGCCATTGTTGTTGTTGTTTCCCCCGTTGTTGTTGTTCCCATCGCCCTGATTGTTGTTGTTGTCGTTGTTGTTGCGATTCTGGTTCTGGTTTAACTGGGGACAATCACGCTTGAAATGGCCTTTAGCCCCACACTGAAAACATCCCCTGTTGCCCCGCTAATGCTGCTGCTGATGCTGGTTCTGTGGAGCTGGTGGTGGGTGTTGCTGATTCTGATTTGCAGGTCGCGAACTCCTTCAGTCTTTAGCTTCATGCCCTATCTTGAGACATCTCTGACAACGCTCCTTACGACACCGTCCACTGTGGTGTCTGTTGCACCTGTTATCCACCCTGCCCCTGATTGCCTAAAGAGTGCTGACTGGGACTCTGATAGCTGTCAGTCTTTCGCTGCTGAACTTGTGACTGAACTGAAGCTGATCCCTTGCTGGAATCCCCATCCCATTTTCTTTTGTTGTCACTGGGAGTAGCAGAAGTAGTAACAACAGTAGTGGTAGCACTGATGCGCTTCGGTAGCTTGTTCTGTTCCACTGCCTGATCCGTAATACGATGAGCAAGGCGCTGAATAGCTTGGATATTATCAAGATTAGCTGATATCACATGGCTCTGAATTTCTGGCGCTAACCCCTTGAGATACAACTCAATGCGCTTGACTGGAGGGTCCACCATAGTTAGACACAACACGGCCAGCTCATTTGACCTTTTAGTGTAAGCTTCAATTTCTGACCCAGTCATCTTCAAATGGTAGAACTCATCTTCCAACTTGTGAATATCTTCACGTGTGCAGTATTCCCTTTTGATCAATTCCTTGAAATCATTCCAAGGGGTGGCGTTAGCAGCTGCCAACCCTAGGATCTGTACTTGCGCGTTCCACCAAGTTAACGCGATCCCTTCCAAAGTACCAGTGGCGTACTTGACCCTGCGAGCCTCAGGGCATTCACACATCTCGAATACCGACTCTAGCTTCTCAAACCAATGGAGGAGTCCCACTGCCCCCTCAGTGCCACTGAATGTGCTTGGACGACAGTCCATGAAGTTCTTGAAAGTGCATACAGGCTGATGAGCGTGTTGTCCTAATGTGTAAGAACAGAACGTGGTTAAACATAGGAGTTGTCTAGGATTGTAGGATCTAAAGATCCTAGAATGAGTTACGACTGCAGGGTATACCTCCTGCGTTTGCAGCTGCAAGTGCCGCAGCAACTTGTTCATTGATAAGAGCCGTCAACTGGGCTTGTGTCAAATTGATACGTCCGGCCATTGATCTTCACATCAAAGGTAGCATAAGTGAGAAAGGTTCGCGAATAGTGCGATTACAGAAGAGTGTAAGTACATAAGTGTTCTCAAGCAGTAACAAGTAGTGAGCAATGTAATCTAAGCATACTACGAGCAAAGTTCTATGCATTTCTAGCAAGTAGGCAATAAATATAAACCTTATTACCTAGAATGTTGAGTCTTGCACGTGGAGCGAAGCGTCGTTGTGGATCGTTGAGAGCACTGTTCTGGTTATAGTCTGGTTTTAATAAAAACGTTTTCCCATATTAAAACCAAGTTCTCTATAACTAATGGCTCTGATACCAATCTGTCACACCCCCAAAATCCACCTGCGAAATATCACCGCTTGGGAGCGTGACTGACCAGGATCAAGCCACCAATCATATCGAACATATCATTTAATAATAATAGTAGATAGTGTAATTCATCACGACATGATTGATTTTCAAAACCAAACTTTGTTTAAGTAGCGGAAGCATGTAAATAAACCCGACATAAATAATAATGTGTGAAATGACATAAGTGTTTAATTAAGCATTCATGATCCATGCCCACAACGTCCTGCTCCTCCCTGTGCAAGCTCCATGTATCTAACGACCTGCAAGGCATGCAGCAGAGAGTCAACAACTAGTTGAGCGAGTTCACGGTGTATAGTTCAGTAATGGTAAGAGTATGAGTAGCATTATGTTTGTTCGTTAAGTCATGTATCGTATTAGTTTCCATCGCGGGCCTCTCGGCATGTATGCGAAGATTTGGGGTAATTCTCCCAAACATCCTAGACTATGTATATTTGTATCGCGGCCACCCTGGCATTACTTGCGAAGTTTTAGTATCTATAGTTCGCGGCCTTCCCAAGGCACGTGTGCGAATGATTAGTCATAATATCGCAGCCAACCCCTGGCGTGTGTGCGAAGATCAGTTCAAATGGGTATACTAGTATAGCCGTAGCTTATCTTTACTCTTCCTCTCCCGAGGACCATATCATTAGGTTCGATTAACTAAGTATGTACGAATAAATCATTCAAACCCATTCCCACCCTAGGAACCCCATGCCTTGGCTGTGTGAACTCACCTTGGTTTGCTCGGTATGCTAAGTTAAGTGCTCACAAGAAATCAGTCAAGTCCTAGAGTGTACACGTATATTCAATCAGTACATGTTCGTAAGGTTTCGCATTCAATCACCAAATCATCATTTGACATCAGTTACATATCTCATAATTTCTATATGTTGCAACGTCTACAATCATACAGCCAACCAACTCATGTATAACTTCAGCAAGTTATTCATTCACATGGACAATCACATGTCTACTGTCATAAATCACCCACTATCTTATTGAACGCAATATATTACTACAAGCATTCCAGATCATAAAATCAACCTAACTCAGTCAGTTCATCAGCATGTCGGATCATTTATCAAGTAATCAGTTCAGACTGTGCATTTAACATAAAACTCAGGCTAGGTTATCATGCATAAGAGTCGGGCTAGGTAATCATATAAGTCGGACCCCCTTATCAACACAAAAGTCAGCCTTCACAAGCTCTAAAGAACTCGGACCTCACTCAACAAGCATAAACTCGGATGGTAGCAAATTAAATAAAATTCGGATAAGATATTACATCTAAAAGTCGGACAAAAGGGAGGGGCTACCCCCCTTCTAAAACTCGGACTCCCCAAGTCCACACAAAGGTCAGACCAGGGGTAATGGGCCAAAACTCGGACCTTGTGTTGTTGTTAAAAGTCGGACAACATATGGGAGGTTAAAACTCGGACATATATGTGGTTATTAAAAGTCGGATCATAGGTTTTAAGCATAAAGCTCGGACAAGCACACATCATGTAATACTCGGACACTATGTTATAAAATCAAAACTCGGATCACATCTTTAATTTAAAGATCGGACCTTTTACTCTCTTACAAAAGTCAGACATATCTTCTTAACAAAACTCAGACTATCACGTACATTATTCAAACATTCATATGCACTGACAGTTACATTCATTGTTTTCACGATCTGGAAATCCTAAATCACATATTTAGCAGAGCAGAATTCAATTATCAGTCAATCATTCTAACATGTCTTGTGTCTTAACATCAGGCAAAAGATCATACACTCAATCAATCATCATAATCCCAATGATCAGCATCACATTAAAGCACAGAACCATCATGTGAAAGCTAGGGTTTACAAGTATTACAATAATCAAAATTGATACAATCAACCAATCATATAGGGTTTACAAGTAATACAATAATCAATAAACAATTACCTTGAATGATTCTCGAGAAAGAGAGGAATCAAGAGTGATGAATATCTTGTGCCAATGATGATGGTGATGATGATTACTAGAGAAACTCAGAGGATTGCAAGTACGTGTTTTGTTTTGTGTGAAAATGATTAGTGAAAAGGGATTAGGGTTAAGTATAATTTAGGTTTCACTAATAACTCTATACACCCTTAATTATTATATTTTACAATAGTGCACCATCTCAAATAATTTCACAGTTTCACCACCAAGTTTATGCATTAGACAAGTCTTTCACAATTAACACATAACCATGCACAATCACACAATACACATCATTGTATCAAGACGTTACAGTTCCACAACAAATCCATTGTGCAAATAAACAACTATACAACAATAAGCGTGCAATAAATGCGAAATAGGAATCTTGGAAATTCGAGTTGTCACAGTAAGTTTCTTCTCGACGTCTTTTATGTTACTGTATTGTTTGATTCAGGTGCGGATACCAGTTATGTGTCTCTAAAAGTTAGTCAAATGTTAAAACGTACACCAACACCCTTAAACACCAAACATGTCGTAGAGTTAGCCAACGGTAAATGTTTAGAGGCCACACACGTAGTCAAGGGTTATAACCTCGTCTTAGCGGATCAAGCTTTCTCCATCGGCCTCATTCCTATAGTTCTGGGTAGTTTCGACATCGTTATTGGGATGGATTGGTTATCCCAACAGCAAGCAGAGATCTTATGCAAGGAGAAGATAGTTCGTATTCCTCGTTCTGGGAAAGAACCTCTTGAAGTTCAAGGCGACAAGAGTGGTGCAGTGGTTGGCATCATCTCCATTTTGAAGGCTCAGAAATGTTTGCGAAAGGGTCACACTACTATTTTGGCATTTGTTACAGACGCATCGACAAAAGAGAAGATATTAGAGGATATACCAGTTGTACGCGATTTTTCTCAAGTGTTTCCTGAAGACTAACCAGGTCTACCGCCTCATCGCCAGGTCGAATTTCAGATTGAACTAGCTCCAGGAGTAGCACCAATAGCTCGTGCACCGTATCGCTTAGCTCCCACTAAAATTGAAGAATTGTCTAAACAACTACAAGAGCTCTTGGATAAGGGCTTTATTCGTCCTAGCTCTTCGCCTTGGGGAGCTCCAGTACTTTTTGTGAAGAAGAAAGACAGTACCTTTCGTATGTGCATAGACTACCGTGAACTAAACAAGGTGACCGTGAAGAATCGTTATCCTCTTCCACGAATTGATGATTTATTTTTGATCAGTTGCGAGGGTCGAGCTACTACTCAAAGATAGACCTGAGGTCAGGTTACCATCAGCTGAGAGTCCGGGATGAGGACGTATCCAAAACAGCATTGAAAACTCGCTACGGCCACTACGAGTTCCTTGTCATGCCTGTCGGGTTAACAAACGCACCGGCAGTCTTCATGGATCTTATGAACAGAGTGTGCAAGCCTTATCTTGACAAGTTCGTCATTGTTTTCATCGACGACATCCTGATATACTCTAAGAGTTAGAAGGAACACCAGCAGCATTTACGACTTATCTTGGAACTTCTTCGAAAGGAACAATTGTACACCATGTTTTCAAAATGCGACTTCTTGCTTCGTGAAGTCCACTTTCTAGGCCATGTGGTAAACCAGGATGGGATTCATGTTGATCCATCCAAGGTAGACTCGATCAGGAACTGGCCTGCACCACGTACACCAACGGAAATACGCCAATTCTTGGGTTTGGCGGGTTATTACAGACGATTCATCAAAGACTTCTCAAAGATTGCACAGCCGCTTACATTACTGACACAGAAAGGTGTTACTTATCGTTGGGGTAATACACAGGAAACAACTTTCCAACACTTAAAGGATAGACTATGCAGCGCACCTATTCTCTCATTGCTAGAGGGCACAGACGATTTCGTGGTCTATTGCGACGCATCGATTCAGGGTCTTGGTTGTGTATTGATGCCAAGGGATAAAATCATTGCCTACGCTTCGCGACAACTTAAAGTTCACGAACGGAACTACACCACACATGTTTTGGAATTGGGAGCTGTCGTTTTCGTGTTTAAGATATGGCGACATTACCTGTACGGTACCAAGTGCACTATCTACACCGATCACAGGAGTCTCGAGCATATCTTCAAGCAGAAGGAATTGAACATGCGACAACGTAGATGGGTCGAACTACTTAATGATTACGAATGCGCCATCAAGTACCATCCAGGCAAAGCCAATGTTGTGGCTGACGCCCTCAGTTGGAAGGATACTACGCCTAGACGCGTGCGAGCATTGCAACTCACTATTCAGTCTAGTCTTCCTGCACAGATACGAGACACTCAGGTAGAAGAATTTAAACCAGAAAACGTAAGGGCTGAAGCCATACGCGGCTCAAGGCAACGATTAGAAGAAAGGGAAGACGGCGCCTACTACGTCACAGGACGCATTTGGGTTCCCCTTTATGGCGACTTACGCGAGCTTGTGATGGATGAAGCTCATAAGTCCCGCTACTCAGTACATCCAGGTTCGGATAAAATGTACCACGATCTCAGAACTACATATTGGTGGCCTAGTATGAAAGCCCACATAGCAACTTACGTCGGCAAATGTTTGACCTGTGCGAGGGTCAAGACAGAATATCAGAAACCATCAGGCCTGCTTCAGCAACCTAAGATACCACAATGGAAATGGGAAGAAATTTCCATGTATTTTGTTACTGGCCTGCCCAGATCTCAGCGTGGTAACGATACTCTTTGGGTGATCATGGATCGACTCACAAAATCTGCTCAATTTTTGGCTATCAAAGAAACGGATAAGTTGTCTACCTTAGCAGACGTATACTTGAAAGAAGTTGTCTCGAGACACGGAGTGCCAACCTCCATTATTTCGGATCGTGATGCACGATTTACTTCAGAACTGTGGCAAGCGATGCACAAATCTTTTGGCTCTCAATTGGACATGAGCACAGCTTATCACCCTCAGACGGATGGGCAGTCTAAGCGCACTATCCACACTCTAGAAGACATGCTTCGGGCATGTGTTATCAATTTCGGCAACAGCTGGGAAAAGCATCTTCCGTTAGTGGAATTCTCGTACAATAACAACTACCACACCAGCATCCAAGCCGCTCCATTCGAGGCATTGTACGAGCGTAAATGCCGATCACCTCTTTGTTGGGCAGAGGTGGGCGATAGTTTGATCACAGGTCCTGAACTTGTAGTTGATGCTACTGAACGAATCGCACAGATACGACAACGCATGGCGGCGGCTCGCGGCCGTCAGAAAAGCTATGCTGATAAGGGCAGGAAACCACTCGAGTTCCAGGTTAGGGATCGAGTGCTACTCAAAGTTTTGCCCTGGAAGGGTGTAGTTCGTTTTGGCAAACAAGGCAAGCTGAATCCGCGGTATGTCGGACCATTCGAAAACATAGAAAGAATAGGCAAAGTGGCCTACAAACTGAACCTACCAACAGAACTCAGTGCAATTCACAACGTTTTCCACGTGTCGAATCTGAAGAAGTGTTTGTCAGATGAGACCCTCATAGTTCCTTTGAAGGAACTCATTATCGACAAGAAATTACATTTCGTCAAGGAACCAGTTGAAATCACGGACCGGGATGTTAAGGTCCTCAAAAACACCACAACACCTCTTGTTCGGGTTCGTTGGAACTCCCGTCGTGGCCCAGAGTATACCTGGGAACGAGAAGACCAAATGGAACTCAAATATCCCCAGTTATTTCTGAACAATGCAACTCCTACTGAGGCTGAAGCTACTACAGAATTTCGGGACGAAATTCCAAATCAACGGGGTGATGATGTGACACCCTAGGAAAACCAGTAAACCACACAACACAACTAGCTTCCTTAGTAACTATGAACTAAATTTCGGGACGAAATTTCTTTCAAGTTGGGGATAATGTGACAACTCGAGTTTCCAAGATTCCATCTTCGCATTTAATTGCATGTAATTGTTTAAGTTGTTTGTTTAAACGGCTTTTTTGTTTCACAGCGGTACACGTTTATAATACGTTAAATCGTATTGTGGTTGTTATGATATACGGTGTGCCTTATAAGTGAGTATGTTAACATATGGTTTGTAATGATATGGTTGTATAATTAACAAAATGGAACTTTGTCTAATACCCAAAACACCCACCTCTTATAAGTTAGGGGTGTTTAGTGTTAATAATGAAAATAAAACAAAACCTCTCAACCCTAATCATTCTCACCAATTCCAATCATACGACAGTTGCAAGTTCTCTAATCATTTAGGGTATCACCAGCATCTAAACTCTTGATCTTTGATCTCTCAATTCTTCCAGAGCAAACCCCACATCAAATCTAAGGTAATGTTTATATTATACGTTGTTATTCTTATCCAATTGATCTCATGCAAACCCTAGTTCTCCAAACAATGGTTTTGTAGTATTAATCATTCTGATTGTTTGTACAACGGTTTATGAGTAGTTGCGTAATCCTTTGCCTGTCACTATGATGCCTGATATACTAGAATAGTTAGTTTGTTTCTTTGATTACAACACTGGCAATGATTGGGATTAGGGTTTTTGGATCGTGAAATGAACTGTTTTATTGAAAGCTATAAATTGGTTTTGGAAATCACGCATGTTGTTAACTCGGAGTTAAGTGTCAGGGTTTTGTGAAGTCACAAGTCCGAGTTTGTAACATGACACTTGCCTCCGAGTTTATTAAAGAAAAACAAGGTCCGACTTTATTATAAGGACTCCTTGAGTCCGAGTTTTGTAAAGGAAACACATGGTCCGAGTTTCACCTAAGTTGTATGGTCCGAGCTTTTTGATTGATATAAGGTCCAAGCTTCACCTAGGATGTTTGGTCCGAGTTGTTGATTGTTGTATGGTCCGAGTTTTGTTGTTGTTTGGTCTGAGTTTCACCCAAGGACTAGATGTCCGAGTTTGATATGTGTGTGTAAGTGCCGAGTTTATTGTAAACACAAGTATTAGAGCTCAATGTTAACACTAGGGATCCGAGTTTACTTATAATGCTAAGTTCAAAACCCTTTTAGTGTTTTATGAAGAACACCTTGCATGCCACTTTGTGTTACTGTATGTATGTGCAGTCTATGTCATGTCAATCTGTAAACAATTATCACACGGAACACAGTTGTTTGGACACCAAGGAATTGTAAACCTTAGTTGAACGTAAACACTTACATTGAGTTTATGTGCAATGTACCTTAGGTCGCGTGTAACGGACCTAACCATTAATTAACACTAGAAGCACAATAACAAACCGAGCAAACCAAGGTGAGTGCACACTCTTACCAAGGCATGGGATTCCCGGGTTAGGGAATGGGATTGGATGATTATCTGTATTTATGTTGTTATTGGGAATTATGAATTACTGACCTCGGTTGGGAAAGGTCACTTATAGATACTGCTAGACTAGTGATACATGGGGAAGCCCCCACTACTCTTTGCACACATGCCTGTAATGGCCGCGATACTGATACTGATCTTCGCACACATGCCTGGAATGGTTGCGATACTGATACTAAACTTCGCACACATGCCTGGAGGGCTGCGATACAAATAAAACTAGTCTACAATACATGGGAAACCCCCACTAATCTTCGCAAACATGCCTGGAGGGCCGCGATGGAATTATATACAATACATGGATTTCTAAATAAACAAACGTTTTACGAAATGAACACTATTACTAAACAATCCACTGTGAACTCGCGCAACTAGTTGTTGTCTCTCTGTTACATGCCTTGAAGGTCGTTAGGTATACATGGAGCTTGCACCGGGAGGCGCGGTCGTCGTGGACAAGGATCGTGAATGCTTTGATTAAACATTATGACATTTTATACTCATACTTATGTTGGGTTATATTTTTGCTTCCACTAAACATTGATATTATACTTATGTTTTGAACACCTTTCATATTGGTTTGATTGAATTAAATTTACTTCTACTTATTACTTACATGTTCAATATGATTGGTGGCATAATCCTGGCCAGTCACGCCTCCAAGCGATGGTACTCCGCGTGTGGATTTTGGGGGTGTGACATGCAAACCAGCTGCTGTTTAAAAAAATAGTTTGCTGATCTGGGTAACTCACGCGGCCCACATAAGCATAGCCCTTAGGCTACGTGACCTGCCTAAGCATTTTTCTAGAAATTGCAATTTGGTCCCTGCACTTGAGAATCTTGCATTTCGGCTTATTTTTGGCACGTTTAAGTCCCGTTAACCTCATTTCAAGGTTCTAAAATGAAGTTAAAGTATAGGAAACTCAAAGCATGCTCAAAAATATCTCGGATGTTGGTTCGTTTGGTCGGACGGTTGCGTTGTGTGACACTCTAGGTTTTTCCGAACAAACATCTTGTATTATTATTGTGTATATATAGTATTAAATGGAAACGTGACTTTTTGCATGATATGTGTTGTATGTATATATTATATATATATTTATGCGTATAAACTAGTGAGTCGAGACCACGACTCGAGACCACTCGGTCTCGAGTGGGCCGTAACCGGTTTGGGCCGAAACCCCCTAAGCCTATTTTGAAACCTTATATAAAATCCCAAACTTTCCCCACTTCCTTCATTTTTACACACACACATACACACTCCTTTCTCCCTCACTAGAAAACCCCAAACAACACCCCATTCTCTTCCAACTTTCGGTTCAAGTTCGGATCTCACAAGGAAACACGGTCAAGATCATCATCACTCGGGCACTCCATCTTCTCGGTTCCTTTCCTTTGTTTCGGCTCCTTCTTCACAACCGGTTAGTGTTATATATGTGTACTAGATGCCTTGTATGCTTGATGAATGAAATGTTTATGACTTGACCTCTTTTTACATGATCTTGATTTACTTAAATGAGTAGAAATCATGAGAAACATGAAGATTGTTGTGGTTTGTTTATGAGCATGCTAACTTGACATTTGAATAAATAAAAGAATGATATTTTAGGAATGTTTAAACCAATCTAGTCATGTCTAAAGTTGCAAAATGTATGTTTTCTTGTTCTTGCATGATGATCTTGTTAAAATATGTGATTTTGGTTCATAAAAGTGTATGATTATGTTAAGATGAAAACCCTAAAAATTGATGTACTTGTGATGAACTTGTTGAAGATGACTTGAAGGTTTATAAAGGGCAATGTTTGATCCATGTTTACTAATGGTCAGATTAGGAAAATTGTTAGTTGCAACCTTATTGGTTGTTTCCTGATTTGGGCCTGATGCTTGGTACAAATTAGCCTGACTAAGTCTGAATCAACACGTGAAGACAGCATTGCAACTCGAGACCACACGGTTGCGACTCGCAACCACAGCGTGACAACTCGAGACCACAACGGTTGCGACTCGCAACCACAGCGTGACAAGCCGAAACCTCCCGGTTGCGACTCGAAACTAGCCAGCACAAGCCGAAACCCCTGGTTGCGACTCAAGATCACCTGGTTGCGACTGGGCTGTCCACTTGGGTTATTGGCCATGATGAGTCTTATATGGGCTACCTGTTGACTGGACTATGTGTTGCTGTTTGGTTGTGTGAATGTTAGGGCCGACCCAATAACCCACTGTCTAATTTTATGCATGCTACGTGTTAATTATGTGTAGATTATACGCGATTGATTGTACCCCAAACCTGACCTATACTGGTAACCATGTTAGGACGTGGTGACCAACGTGTTTGACAAAGTAACCTAATCTGCCGAGCAACCTAAGGTGAGTTCACACACTAAAAGCATGCGTCCCGCAGAGGGACACGAACAAATTACCAACTTTGGGGAAAAACACTGTTGGACCATTACTTCCGGGGGAAATCAGAATGGGTAACCACTATCTCCGGGGGAGATACGTTTGGATATTATTTATGAATCACAACTAGCCATGCTAAACGAAACTCTATCACTTTAAGTCCCTGCTTACAGTACCGATTAATCGCCGGGGGCGAACGGGTTATTAGTTGATAGCGCTATTAGGTTTGACAACCTCACACCGTGACCGGGGGAGATCGGGCGTGAACTAGTAGACCTTGCATCTTGGTCAATGACGATAGACATTGACTCGGGGCACAACAACTTTCCGTCAACAGTTTCGGTATCTACAGTTTAGTGAGATTACAGATGGGGTAGCTCCCCGCAACGTGATTATAAATGCTTTATCTAAACAACTTATGTTTTCAAAAAAAACTAAAACTGGACAACTAGTGAACTCACTCAGCATTTTTGTTGACACCTTACTGCATGCTTTGCAGGTACCCAGTAACTCAGGAGCTTGCATCTTGCGGATGTGTAGTGGTCGTCTAACCCGTGTGTTGGGTTCTTAACAAGCTAGAACTAAGAAACTTGTTTTTAAAATATTTTGTCTATGCTTCCGCAACTTATCTGAACTGTTACTTAAACTTATAACTTTTGAAACTTTAACTACGATATTTACTAACATAGTGGTTGGTAAGTATGACTTATGTTATGAGTTAAACTGCTCAGTATAATTGGTGGCTGGATCCTGGTCGGTCACGCCTCCAAGCGGTGGTGTTCCGCAGGTGGATTTTGGGGGTGTGACAGATTGGTATCAGAGCCATTGGTTATAGTGAACTTGGTTTTAAAAAGGGGAAAATCTTTTTGAGAAAAACCAGACTATAACCTGTGACTCGCGACGACACTACACTCCAAGTGCAAGGCTCAACACATTAGACCTCATAGCTCGGACTAGTGTTTACTTGCTTGTCTACCTTATGTTTCCTTTTTTGCTATACGTACTAGTGTGCCTAACTAGATAGATACACCTCTCTCTTCTATTTTATTCTCGCTACATTACGACATCACGCTCACACTATGTTTTCTGATTATGAAGACAATGAGTGGACGCGGAAGAGGAAACATTAACATGACTCAGGCTCAATTCACTAACATGCTTAACACGGTGGCTGTAGCTTTCGCAGCTCACCCTGGAGGTAAATTCGTTATCCTAGGATGTTTAGATCCTACCGCCGCATCGCCTAAATCTATATGCTTCGCTTCTCACAAACAGGTCAGCATGCACCTGCGCAACCACCCGTGTGTACCTTCAAAACTTTCATGGATTGCAAGCCTCTCCCTTTCAATGGCACTGAGGGTGCCATAGGCCTTCTGCACTGGATTGAGAAAGTTGAAGCGGTCTTTGCTGTCTGTGAGTGTCCCCCTGTGAATTGGGTGAAGTTTGATACTGCTACGGTTGAAGGAAACGCGCTCTCCTGGTGGAATGCGCAGATTCAGATGTTTGGATTGGAAACTGCTAATGCTACTGCGTGGGAGGATTTCAAGGACATGATTAAGGAGGAGTACTGTCACCGGGATGACATTCACAAACTCGAAAACGAGTACTTTGCACTTAAGATGGTTGGGTCAGAGATTGAGACCTACACCAAGCTGTCCAATGACTATGCTGCTCTTTGCCCAAACATGTCTCGACCTATGTATCGAAGAATCGAATTGTACATCAAGGGTTTGGCTCCAGAAATTCGAAGTCATGTGACCGCAGCCAACCTCACTGCCATTCAGCCGATCGTTCGCCTTGCTCACAAACTCACTGATCAGGCCGTAGAAGAGGGTAAGCTGCCCAAAAGAATCAGTGCTACTGCCGGAACTTCTAGTGACAACAAGCGTAAGTGGGAAGGAAATCAAAGTAAGGATGCTAACCCCACTCAGGCCCCAGCACTGCAGAGGAAAACTGAAAACAACAAGGGCACTCAACAACAGGGTGGCTATCGCGGTAACCACCCCAAGTGCAATAAGTGCAATCGACATCACAGTGGGCCTTGTGGGAAAAGTCAGTGTCAGCGATGTAACAAGATGGGGCATGAGGCCAAAGACTGTAGGAGTCCGCGTCCCGTGGGGCAGAACCAGCAGCAGCAGCATCACGGTAACGCTTCCAGTGTGGAGCTGAGGGGCACTTTAAGAAGAATTGCCCTGAACTGAACCGGAACCGCAACAACGATCAGGGAGCTGGAAACAACGCTCAGAACAACAATGCTGGGAATGGTGCAAGGGGAAGGGTTTTTGTGATTGGAGCTGGAGAAGCGAGGAATGATCCCAACGTTGTGACGGGTAAGTTCCTACTCGATGATCGTTGTGTTTCTGTATTATTTGATTCTGGAGCCGATGCTAGTTATGTATTCCTACGTATTAGTAAGAAGCTTAAGCACCCACCTACACTATTAAGTTCCAAGCACATTGTTGAGATAGCCAATGGTAGAAACATCGAGGCCTCGCACGTGATCCACGACTGCAAACTGGAGTTGTCTGGCCAAACGTTCAGTATCGATCTTTTCCCTGTCAAACTGGGAAGCTTCGACGTCGTCATCGGTATGGATTGGTTATCCAAACATCGCGCTGAGATCCTCTGTCAAGAGAAAGCAGTTCGTATTCCTCGTCGTTCTGGCAAACCCCTCATTGTTCAAGGTAGCAAAGGTGGAGAAGTCACAGGCATTATCTCGCTCCTAAAAGCCCAGAAATGTTTACAAAAAGGGCACACCGCTATCCTAGCACTCGTTACCAACACGCAGGAAAAGGGAAAGAGGATTGAAGATTTTCCAGTAGTACGTGACTACCCCGAGGTATTTCCTGAAGAACTACCTGGACTCCCTCCCCACCGTCAGGTCGAATTCCAAATCGAGCTAGCTCCCGGAGCAGCGCCCATAGCTCGTGCGCCTTATCGACTCGCCCCCGCAGAATTGAAGGAACTCTCTACGCAACTACAAGAACTATTGGATAAAGGGTTTATCCGCCCCAGTTCATCACCATGGGGAGCACCAGTACTCTTTGTTAAGAAGAAGGATGGCACGTTTCGAATGTGCATCGACTATCGTGAGCTGAACAAAGTTACCATCAAGAACCGCTACCCTCTCCCGCGAATCGACGACCTATTCGATCAGTTGCAAGGATCGAGCTACTACTCTAAGATCGATTTACGATCAGGCTACCATCAGCTGAGAGTCCATAATGAAGATATCTCCAAAACTGCATTCAGAACCCGTTATGGTCACTATGAATTCCTCGTCATGCCCTTTGGAATGACCAACGCGCCCGCGATATTCATGGACCTCATGAACCGAGTGTGCAAGCCTTACCTCGACAAATTTGTAATTGTGTTTATCGACGACATCCTGATCTACTCGAAAAGTCAAGAAGAGCATGAACAGCACCTACGCCTTATCCTCGAACTCCTTCGCAATGAGAAACTGTATGCCAAGTTCTCGAAATGCGACTTCTGGCTTCGAGAAGTCCATTTCCTTGGGCATGTGGTGAACGAGGATGGAATTCACGTCGACCCAGCTAAGATCGACTCAATAAAGAATTGGCCTACCCCTAAGACTCCGACCGAAGTCCGCCAATTCTTAGGACTAGCAGGGTACTATCGAAGATTTATCATGGGATTCTCAAAGATTGCTCAGCCTCTCACGGCTCTTACTCAGAAGGGTATGGTTTATAAATGGGGTGAAGCTCAGGAAACCGCGTTTCAGAAACTAAAGGATAACCTCTGTAGTGCTCCTATTCTCTCGTTGCCTGAAGGCACTGACGACTTTGTGGTTTACTGCGATGCATCCATCCATGGGCTCGGTTGTGTGTTAATGCAACGCAAAAAAGTTATTGCCTACGCCTCTCGACAACTTAAGACTCACGAAAGAAACTACACTACGCACAACTTGGAACTAGGAGCAGTGATCTTTGCGCTTAAGATATGGAGACACTACCTGTACGGTACCAGGTGCACCATTTACACCGATCACAGGAGTCTCGAGCATATCTTCAAGCAAAAGGAATTAAACATGCGCCAACGTCGATGGGTCGAAATCCTGAATGATTATGAATGCGCAATCAAGTATCATCCGGGCAAGGCCAATGTCGTGGCAGACGCCCTCAGCCGAAAGGACACTACGCCCAAGCGCGTGCGAGCGTTGCAACTTACTATCCAGTCTAACCTCCCCACTCAGATTCGGAATGCTCAGATTGAAGCTCTGAAACCGGAGAACATCAGTAATGAGTCCCTGCGAGGATCGAGGCAACGACTGGAACAAAAAGAAGATGGCGCTCACTATGTGGCAGGGCGTATTTGGGTCCCACTCTACGGTGATCTGCGTAAACTAGTGATGGACGAAGCCCATAAGTCCCGTTATTCAGTACATCCTGGTTCAGATAAGATGTACCATGACTTAAGGACCACGTACTGGTGGCCTGGCATGAAAGCCCACATAGCAGCCTACGTTGGCAAATGTTTGACCTGCGCAAGGGTCAAGACTGAGTACCAGAAACCAGCAGGCCTACTCCAGCAACCAGAAATCCCGAAGTGGAAATGGGAACAAATTTCCATGGATTTTGTTACGGGGCTACCTCGATCCCAACGCGGGAATGACACTATTTGGGTGATAGTAGATCGATTGACCAAGTCTGCACACTTTTTGGCCATTAAGGAAACAGACAAGTTTTCTACTTTGGCGGAAGTTTACTTAAAAGAAGTAGTCTCAAGACACGGAGTGCCAACTTCCATTATTTCCGACCGAGACGCTCGTTTTACTTCCGAGTTGTGGCGAGCTATGCACAAATCCTTTGGCTCACGTTTGGACATGAGCACCGCTTATCACCCACAAACGGATGGGCAGTCTGAACGCACCATCCAAACCCTGGAAGACATGCTTAGGGCATGTGTGATCGATTTTGGCAAGAATTGGGAGAAGCATCTACCGCTGGTGGAATTCTCCTACAATAACAGCTACCACACTAGCATTCAGGCGGCACCTTTTGAGGCATTGTACGGTCGTAAATGCCGATCACCTCTCTGCTGGGCGGAGATCGGTGACAGTCAAATCACAGGCCCAGAACTAGTGGTAGACACAACGGAAAAGATCGCCCAGATCAAACAACGCATGGCGGCAGCTCGTGACCGTCAGAAAAGCTACGCTGATAAGGGTAGGAAACCGCTAGAATTCCAGGTCGGGGACAGAGTTCTGCTTAAAGTCTCACCCTGGAAGGGTGTGGTTCGCTTCGGTAAACGGGGCAAGCTGAATCCGCGATACGTTGGACCATTCGAAATTACCGAGAGAATCGGTAAGGTTGCTTATAGATTGAACCTGCCTGCAGAGCTGAGTGCAGTGCACAACGTTTTTCACGTGTCTAATCTGAAGAAGTGTCTGTCAGATGAAACGCTCGTAATTCCCTTCAAGGAACTCACTATTGATGAACGGCTACACTTTACTGAGGAACCGATTGAGATTACGGATCGAGAGATCAAAACCCTCAAACGTAGCCAAATCCCTCTCGTGCGAGTTCGATGGAACTCACGACGTGGCCCAGAGTTTACCTGGGAGCGGGAAGACCAGATGAAGTGCAAGTATCCCCAGTTGTTCCCAAACGAAAACCCCAGCACTGAAGCTACAACCGAATTTCGGGACGAAATTCCAAACTAACGGGGGGATGATGTGACACCCCGTTGACACACGCTAGCTTGGCAGTGGCTGCCTTAACTTTCGGGACGAAAGTTCTTAAAACTTGGGGATAATGTGACACTCTAGGTTTTTCCGAACAAACATCTTGTATTATTATTGTGTATATATAGTATTAAATGGAAACGTGACTTTTTGCATGATATGTGTTGTATGTATATATTATATATATATTTATGCGTATAAACTAGTGAGTCGAGACCACGACTCGAGACCACTCGGTCTCGAGTGGGCCGCAACCGGTTTGGGCCGAAACCCCCTAAGCCTATTTTGAAACGTTATATAAAATCCCAAACTTTCCCCACTTCCTTCATTTTTACACACACACACACACACTCCTTTCTCTCTCACTAGAAAACCCCAAACAACACCCCATTCTCTTCCAACTTTCGGTTCAAGTTCGGATCTCACAAGGAAACACGGTCAAGATCATCATCACTCGGGCACTCCATCTTCTCGGTTCCTTTCCTTTGTTTCGGCTCCTTCTTCACAACCGGTTAGTGTTATATATGTGTACTAGATGCCTTGTATGCTTGATGAATGAAATGTTTATGACTTGACCTCTTTTTACATGATCTTGATTTACTTAAATGAGTAGAAATCATGAGAAACATGAAGATTGTTGTGGTTTGTTTATGAGCATGCTAACTTGACATTTGAATAAATAAAAGAATGATATTTTAGGAATGTTTAAACCAATCTAGTCATGTCTAAAGTTGCAAAATGTATGTTTTCTTGTTCTTGCATGATGATCTTGTTAAAATATGTGATTTTGGTTCATAAAAGTGTATGATTATGTTAAGATGAAAACCCTAAAAATTGATGTACTTGTGATCAACTTGTTGAAGATGACTTGAAGGTTTATAAAGGGCAATGTTTGATCCATGTTTACTAATGGTCAGATTAGGAAAATTGTTAGTTGTAACCTTATTGGTTGTTTCCTGATTTGGGCCTGATGCTTGGTACAAATTAGCCTGACTAAGTCTGAATCAACACGTGAACAAGAAAAGGACAGCATTGCAACTCGAGACCACACGGTTGCGACTCGCAACCACAGCGTGACAACTCGAGACCACAACGGTTGCGACTCGCAACCACAGCGTGACAAGCCGAAACCTCCCGGTTGCGACTCGAAACTAGCCAGCACAAGCCGAAACCCCTGGTTGCGACTCAAGATCACCTGGTTGCGACTGGGCTGTCCACTTGGGTTATTGGGCCATGATGAGTCTTATATGGGCTACCTATTGACTGGACTATGTGTTGCGGTTTGGTTGTGTGAATGTTAGGGCCGACCCAATAACCCACTGTCTAATTTTATGCATGCTACGTGTTAATTATGTGTAGATTATACGCGATTGATTGTACCCCAAACCTGACCTATACTGGTAACCATGTTAGGACGTGGTGACCAACGTGTTTGACAAAGTAACCTAATCTGCCGAGCAACCTAAGGTGAGTTCACACACTAAAAGCATGCGTCCCGCGGAGGGACACGAACAAATTACCAACTTTGGGGAAAAACACTGTTGGACCATTACTTCCGGGGGAAATCAGAATGGGTAACCACTATCTCCGGGGGAGATACGTTTGGATATTATTTATGAATCACAACTAGCCATGCTAAACGAAACTCTATCACTTTAAGTCCCTGCTTACAGTACCGATTAATCGCCGGGGGCGAACGGGTTATTAGTTGATAGCGCTATTAGGTTTGACAACCTCACACCGTGACCGGGGGAGATCGGGCGTGAACTAGTAGACCTTGCATCTTGGTCAATGACGATAGACATTGACTCGGGGCACAACAACTTTCCGTCAACAGTTTCGGTATCTACAGTTTAGTGAGCTTACAGATGGGGTAGCTCCCCGCAACGTGATTATAAATGCTTTATCTAAACAACTTATGTTTTCAAAAAAAAACTAAAACTGGACAACTAGTGAACTCACTCAGCATTTTTGTTGACACCTTACTGCATGCTTTGCAGGTACCCAGTGACTCAGGAGCTTGCATCTTGCGGATGTGTAGTGGTCGTCTAACCCGTGTGTTGGGTTCTTAACAAGCTAGAACTAAGAAACTTGTTTTTAAAATATTTTGTCTATGCTTCCGCAACTTATCTGAACTGTTACTTAAACTTATAACTTTTGAAACTTTAACTACGATATTTGCTAACATAGTGGTTGGTAAGTATGACTTATGTTATGAGTTAAACTGCTCAGTATAATTGGTGGCTGGATCCTGGTCGGTCACGCCTCCAAGCGGTGGTGTTCCGCAGGTGGATTTTGGGGGTGTGACACGTTGTTCGGTTAATTACGATGGGAGTCGTAACGTACGCAAAAACGATCCAAATCAAGCGACGAATGGAATTTTCTTATGCCAAACACTAAAATAAAATATTTTAATGCTTACATAAATTTTTAGATGTTCGGATATCTTCAGTATGAAAGATATGCGTGAAAATGCAAACTTGTGCACTTTTGACGCTTTTAGTCCCTATTGATCAATAAAGTTTATTTTCGCATACCGAACCCCTCAAAGCCTATTTCTAAAATATGTAAAGGTTATTTAGGATATGTTTAACTTATGATCAAGTTCCGTAATGTTCGTTACTATAGAAATCGGTATAGTTTTGTAGTTTGACACAAATAGTCCCTTCGATAGAACAAACTTGATTTCAACACACCAAGCCATCCAAAGCTTATTTCTAAGCTATGTAGAGGTTATGTAGGGTATGTTAAGCTTATGTCACTATTCCGGAATGTTTGCCACGTTATACTGACTGCGTTTACGCACCAGTTTGCGTATAACCTTCCAGAAAGCGCTTTAAAGCCTGAAATCGGAGTTGAATCAAATTGTAAAATCACCAAACACAATTACACATATAATAACACTAAAACACATATAATAACACCAAAGCACATTGTTTTATTAATAATTGAACATTGTTTTACATTATACATCGATTACATAACACAGTTGTCACACCATATACGGTAAAGACAATCAAGGATATTTTTAAAATCCATATTTTAAGAAAAGGAAACACAATTCTGAAGATTTTTCTATAAAAACATATCCTTAGTTTTGTATTGATACTTATTGCTCAGAAGTACATATATATTTCATGTAGAAAGAAAAACTATGACGGACAATTCTTCTTATTACACTTATCATGTGGGAAGCACTTGCGCTCATCAGTGCAACAACAAGAAACAAGAGGGCTCCCTGGATAACACATTAATTTATCACAGTAATTCGAAGCCGCTGTTTGATGAGTTTCAATCCCAATTGCTTTGAAATCATTAACATTTTTTCTACTTATAATCGGTCGGACCTTGCAGTTGTAACATGGCAACACAACTAATGTTAGACAAAAGACTAACATATATGACACCACAAGCTTTACCATTGTATTACTTTCTTTGAGATTTTAAATAGATATCCAGTTACAACATATATTTATATTCATATATTGATAGCATGGTGTTAAAGTCTTACCCTAACGTGTACGTGTATAAAATTAGGTATAAAATTAGGTATATAATTAGGTATAAAATTAGGTCGTGTCATTATTCATAGTATTTTATATGAAGTGTTTCTTTGATATGTTGTAACTTCTTCTTATATATTTGTAGTTAGATATATTGTTATGGGATATTAGCCTCTAATAATCCAAAGTACACGTCATTGGTCATTGGCGGTCCCACCTTTTTTATTCTCCCTGGCAGTCCCACTTTTCAACTATTTTTCCTGCACAGTTCCACTGTTAAAAAAACTTGGGGAATTGGCCTGTAATAATCCCAAGTAGATGTCATTGGCCATTGACAGTCCCACCTTTGAATATTCCCCCCACCAGTCCCGCCTTTCACCTATTTTGCCTACACTGTTCCCCGTCAAAAAAAACTTAACAGAGTGGAGTTTTTTTTCCAATTTACAACAAGTTTTTTTGGGCTTTTGATTAGAACAATGTTATAAGTCCATTGATGTAAAACTTACCTCGAAATGGTGCTCCAAATGACTTTATTTTTGCTAATGGGAAATTTAAACACCCGAATTGAAGCGCCATTTTCATCGTTTGGTGCACGGTTTGGAGGTGAGTTTTACATCAATAGACTCGTAGCATCGTGATCAAAAGTGGTAAAAACTGTTTGTAATTTGGAAAAACAAAACTTCGTTAAGTTTTTTTCATGAGAGACCGGTGTAGGAAAAATAGGTGAAATGTGAGACTGGTAGAGGGAATAGTTAAAGGTTGGATAGTCAATGGCCAAAGTCCTCTAGTTGTGATTAATACAGGCCAACCTTATACCCTTCTATTAAAAAAACACGGATACATTAGGTTTCACATCCATTTCAAAACATTTCAAAATCGCCGCTTCCCTGCTCCTCTCTCTCTCTCTCTGGCGATTCGAGATCTGTATCTAGGTTTTTTCTCCAAACATACATTCTTATGAAATCAGAAAGATGAACCTTCGGTGTAGTTGCAGTCGGTGGAAAAAAGATCCAGGTAGTTTTTTTTGCTGAATTTTTCTTAGATCTACCGGACCACCATCAACTTTTAGCGTATTTTGTTGTTTTGTTGTAGCATTGCAGATCTGAGTTTTTAGCCACATTCAAGAACGGTACAAACAACATTCTTGCGTCAATCAGAAGGATGAAGCTTCGGTGTATTGAAATCAGGTAGGTTTTTTCTATTTCTACCGAAGGTTTTATCAGATCTACCGGGCTACCCTTAATTTTTGATGTTTTTGGTTGTTTTGTTATAGATGAAGATGGCAAGCAAAACTTTGCAGATCTAAGACTTTTTCTTTCTCTAATAACTTTGCAGGAAACAAGCACGGCTAGGAAGATAACAAGCTCGGATATGATAGGTTTGCTTTGGTATAGTTGCAATCGGTGGATGAAGACTTGATGGAAGTTGTTTTGGTTTGCTAGGGTTCTGTCACGAACCCAGGCAGTGCTGACGCCTTAGAAGAGCCCGATAATGATTAGGGGTTGATTCCAGGTACGTTAAATGTATCTGTTTTTATTAAACTTTCATAGCCCTTTGAACTTATGGTTTGTGGTTTCAGGTTATGTTGCAGTTGGGCGGTATACATAAAAAAAACAACTTTCATACATGATAAAACAAGGGGAAGGTTTATCGTATGCTAAAAACCAGCCAAGCCCAAGCCTAAAAAATTGTTTATTCAATGAGCCCCGGCTTTCCAGATTTGTCAATTTTCAACAAATCCGACTACGATGTTGGTGGCTAAGATTCCATAAAGGGCTTTCCAGATTTGTCAAGTTTCAACCTTTAAACGGGTTCATTCAGAAGTTTACTGTCCATGTTAGAGTCCGAACAAGTTTATATTAGTCTAGTTTTAGGTTTCAGTGATTCTTATATTGTAAATCTTTAAAACACTATAAAATGTATCACTTTTAACCAATTAACTAAACAAGAACACCTTTCATCTCAAATACAATGAAGTCGAGTTGATCTCAAATGATAGTTTAATCTTCATAGTTAAAAAAAGTTATGTAAAGAATTATCTGGATAAAAAAAATCTTATTATCGAAAAGAATCAACAAGGAGATTAAGACAAGAAGTTTCTTGTGGGTGAAAAATAGATCAAAACTCCTATCCTTATAAAGGTCTCATTGGTGTGATTGTAACTTTCATAGTATCTCAAGCGGACAATGTAATGTTTTGGTCAGAGCCGACTCAACGCTTTGAGAGGCCAAAAGTGAACTCTAGATGCGAAGCCTTTTTCGGGTTTTAATTGATATTATTTTTTTGTTGCTGTAAATCAAGTGTATGGTGGTATTCTTAATTTCTTATAAGTAATGTTTTATAAAAGGAAACTAGATTATGATGTTATTAGGAATATATATACGTACTTGAAAAATAAAAAAAACTTAGTAAAATAACTTAAGTACTGTACAATATATCACGAGACGACTGATAAACAAACGCTAAACGAGTATCCTATTATAAATCACCACCACCGCTGCATTGCGCGGGTAAATGGCGATAAAGTTTTACCCTAACGTGTACGTGTTAACTACATGCTCAAATACAAACATGTGTAATTGTACTAAACATACGACTAGCTATGGTAATTTTCATTTGAATCGGAATAACTTTATTCCTCTAGTTTTAGCTTTTTGAACCATAGTAAGTTATTGCGTTACAGTAGCGGCTATGGATTCCACATCTAAAAATAATACATGTCACTCTTTAATAAACCTTGGACCTGAATTGCAATAACGGCTATGGATTCCGAAAAATAATCCAAGACACCAGTTTTTTTGAGCCATGTATACTCGAAATCAATTTGAAACAAGTTACCATGTATAACCATCCGAGAGAACATAGGGGTTTGATGCGTTTTTTCTTACCTTTAAACCGAATGAACCTTCAATTTTAACATCAAGACAGATCCAAAACTCTTCAAAATATCTTGAATATGGAATGAGAATGTACCACAGCCGCCTCTATCCGATTCATGATCCTCAAAAAGTACCCAAAATATGCATTATGGGTATTAGCAACTATTAACTAAATTTTTGTCCCTTGATATTTCTTAAAACTTGGGGTGTTACATTGAGGAGCGAGAAGAAACCAAAATCATTAAGTTTTTTTTATTAATAGCTTATTTAGTTTTAAAAGTTTTACTTTTTGCATATAAATGCCTATGTTACATGTATAAAAACTCACTAAATTAATATACTTATTGGTTATTTTAACATTTAACTTCTTTCCTAGACATGTTAGATTATGTGTTAGTAATATTCATTCACAGAATTTACACATGTGTAGGTTGTAAAAATAAATAAAATTATTCTGGTTCAATTGAAAACCCATATTTAAAGTGAGAACTCTAAAACTACTTATTTAAAAAGGGAATGGAACTTTTAATAAAGAAGGGGCCATATTGGTTTAGGTTTTGGTTTTGGTATTAGTTTAGCATTGGGTTAGGTTTTTGAGGGGTTTAGGTTTCGGGTTTTGTTTTTAGGTTTTCTTTTTTTAGGGGGGGGGGGGTTGTGGGGGGTTGGGTGTGGGTGGTTTAGGATTTTCTTATTTTTAAGTTGTTTTAAATCTTAAAAATGCTAGATTTACTGAGGAAAAAATGTTCAAAAAATAATAATAATTATTGTGTTTTTTAGATTTTTTTGGGAGTTTTCGACTTCTCTCCATAAAAGGAGTTTTTGCTTGAACACTCCTTCATATATATATATATATATATATATATATATATATATATATATATATATATATATATATATATATATATGAGAGGTAAACCATCATTGATTGCAGGGCCAGCCATCAAAATTTCGAGCTCCAAAAAATGTGCCCTTAGGCCATAACAAAATTGGGTATTCGGCTCACTAAAGGTCTAAACCTAATGCCAATAGGCTAATAACTAATCTAAACCATAAGAATAGTTTTGTAAATGGGTTATGTTGGTGTTTGTATGGGTATATCCTATTAACTTTTCTCTGGTACTGATTTCCGTTTCGCACTTTGTATTTTGAAGTAACTTGCATATACGCTACTTGAATGGTCGATATATTATTTTCTTTTTGTTAAATGTCTACTAATGATTATACGTGATATGTGAATGTTGTTTGTATTATAAGCTAGTCGCACAAAGGTTCAAATCGCACACCTGCTCAACGACCACACACTCCATCGCACTATTCTCGGCCTAAATTCCTTCTCGGCCCAAGATCTCCAAGGACCAGAACTAGAACTGGCCTCGGCCCGTCTCTTTCTTTTGCGCATATAAGCACCCTCGTATATGGTACCTAATTATTTTGCAAAACATTAGAACTCCAAAACCCTAGGCTTCCTCCTCCTCTCCTTTGAAACCCGATGGCAGCTCTCTTTCATTCCGAAGTCCCTACCAACTCAATCTTGATTTCCGTTCGGTTAGTATAATCTCGCTCTTGCTTGGGTGTTTATACGTTCTTTTCATGCTTGGTGGTTTCGATGCATGTAATGTGTTTGTTCATATATTACATATGTTACATGATGGTGGGGTGATATATTAACATGATTCTTAGTGAATAACTTATAATACCAAAATTGTTGTAATCATGGTAGGAATATATGTGACAACCCTAGTTCTCAGTGGTCTTTCCCCGACACGTTACTTGTTACAATTCTGTTTTCGTAATTTGGTTATGTTACAACGTGTATATTGATTGATGTCACACCCCGACCACGTAGGACAACAAATCGTGGCGGAAACGTCGGGGAGTGTTGCAACAGAAGCTATTGTTTCATAATCATGGATACAAAAAGTGTTTCGTTTTATTGATAATATTAAACATTACATTGTCTTAACACATAGAACAAACAAGTTTTATATCGTCTATCATAGTTATTAAGTCACTAAGGCCTCGTCCAGATCCTATGTGACGCATGCACCCTAGTAGTCATTCAAGCATCAACACCTGAAACATATGTAAAAACTTAGTCAGCAAAGAAATGCTGGCGAGTACATAGGTTTTAAAGGAGTGTCGAATTCATGGCTAGTTTAGGTGTTGCAATACTTTAATAAAAACTTTGTTTTGAAAAGAGTATAATATTGCCACTTAATTAACCAACTCAAATCAAGCGGTTTATAGTTTATAAAACCCCGTAGCCATGATTCTTAACCCAAAAACATTTGCTTTAGAAAACTAACATGTAACATCTTGTAAAAACTCGTTAAAAGCTCGTATAGTTTATAACTCTTGGAAAAAAACCATCGTTGTGTGATATCGTTTCAAAATCGTTTCCTCGGTGAGCTAAATAACGACGTGCAATGTAATATGATAGAAGCACTTATATATAAGATGTACCAGTGGCGCATCTACCATGATGCTATCATACTACACCCGCCCCATTAGCTAATTATTGCTCAAAACCAATCGTTTAATTTGTTTACTCGTTTCACCTCGTGTATCTCGTTTCAAATTGTTTAACTCGTCTCAAATTGTATTCGTTTTGATAGTGAAACTACTTTTGGTCGTCTCGTTAATAACATTCAAACCTGTGTGACTCGTTTATTGTTCAACTCGTTTTCGCATTAACAAACCTCAAAAGGGTAAGTTAACAATCATCAGATTCAGTCGTTACCCACAACCCCCACACATAACCATGGGTGTAGTGCAATAACGGGATTTGTCAGATCCTATGGTACCATAACCTAATACTAGTCGGCTTGATCAATGCTAATGAATGTCATTCGTTATGTAATTACAACCAACAAGTCGTGTACACCTTATCGAAATCGTTATTAGTTTTGTATAAACCACCTTAATCGTTTTTGAAGTCATCGTTTAAACCTTGAAATTCGTTTTGTACATATGAATTACCCCAAAACAATTGAAAACAGTAAAAGAGGGGACTATGTACTCACATGTAGTGCAAAGTATCCTCTATCGAATAGAATTTCAACAAACTCGAGCAAACCAGAGAGATCAAGTAGCTCCTAGTAATCGAACCACTAGTTAAACAATAAACGCCTAAATCGGGAGATCGGACAGAATGAGGTCTTGTAAACCAAATGAGTGTTGGGACTCATGTGATATGGTTTAACAAAGCCTACATCCTAGATCGGAACCTAACCTAAGTGCTTTTCGACCCATCGCGACCCATTAAGGTAGCTTACGCTACTTTAACGTGTCGTGCACGCAACAGCGCGTTCGAGACGTCTAACTAGTCCTATGACAAGTATTATATGCGCATACACGTTTAATTATGTTACATAATCAGTTATGTGTAAAAAGTTTAGGTTACATATGCTTAATTACCAATTATGTATGAAAAGGGTATTTTGGTAATTTACTAAAGACATTAACTACCTATCATGCGACTAATTAAACCTAAGTGACCATAAGGTATAACCTCGAAAGGTTATTCCCTATGCTACTATGGTCACTAAACATGTTTGGTCGGATCCTATCGATCGACCAAACGGGTCGTGTTCGAAAGTCTAAGCGGGTGTTTAGTCCGCTTGACTTACGACTCTACACAAGCACAAAACTAAAAAGTGACGAGCTAAACATGTCAAAACATGTTTAGTTAGGTTAGAAAACAATTTTGGATATCAAAACAAACGGTTTTGATATCCTAGAGTAGTTTGGTTACAAAATACGTGTGAAAACGCATTCTGGCCGAAGCTACGACTCGTCACTGAGCCTAGATAACGTGGTAATCAGTAGGTATAGTCACTAGGGACTATAACCATCGTGATTACGCTCACGTTATGAAGTTCAAACGAACTTTGCGTTGACCATAGACTGGTCAAAGCAGAAAGTCAAACGCAGTTTAACTTTAACGAAGAAAACGAATGAAAAGAACGAAAGAATACTTACAAAAGGTCCCCGCAAGCTTTGATTTCCCAAGTATTCTCAGGTATGAAGTGACTAGCACTTCAACTTAGAGAAATCTCAGAAAATCAAGTGTGGGTTTTTGCAAGTAAAGGCAATGGGTATTAATAGGAAAACAAGAGCCGTTAGGATCGTTCCTTGAATCCCGAGCTTCGATCTGGACCGTACAAGTGCACCCACTGATTTAGAAAACCTTGGGCACCCCTAAACCAGCCCATAGTAGGCTAAAAACCATTTGCACAAGAGGGAAACAGCTGGAACAAGCTGGATTGCAATGTTTTCTGAACTGGGCATCTCACGCGGCCTGCTTAAGAAATGCACAAAATCTCACGCGGGCCGCCTGGGCAAAGTTTGACAGATTTGTCAGTTTTAGTCCCTGCAGCTTAGAAACTTGCGTTTCGGCTCATTTTTGGCACGTTTAAGCCCTGTTAACCCCATTTCAAGGCTCCAAAATGAAGTTAATGTATAGGGAACTTAAAACATGCTCAAAAATATCTCGGATGTCGGTTCGTTTGGTCGTACGGTTGCGTTATTCGCTTAATTACGACGGAAGTCGGAACGAACGCAAAAACGATCCAAATTAAGCGACGAATGCAATTTTATCATGTCACACACTAAAACATAATATTTTAATGATTACATAAATTTTTGGATGTCCGGATATATTCAGAACGTAAGATATGCGCGAGAATACAAACTTGTGCACTTTTTGACGCTTTTAGTCCTTATTGATCAATAAAGTTTATCTTAGCATACCGAATGTGACAACTCGAACTTTAGACCTACTTTGTGTAACGCTACGTGCTGATGCTTCGATTTAATGAATGCTATGTTATTACGTGTTTACATGTATGTATGTATGAATATATAAACGAACCAAACCGCACAACACTAGCTCAACGCACAAGCCCTTTGGGTCGCATAGATTGCAATCGGACTTCAAGGGCAGCCCAAGTAAGGGCCGGCCCATTGCTCTTTCTCTTATGCGTACAACACACAATGGGGGGTAGTTCCTCAATTGTTTTTGCTAAGCACCTTCACACACAAACCCTAGTACTCTCTTTCTCTCCTCTCACTTGACGGCAAGCATACCCTCCTCACCGAAGACTCTTGTAATCGGATCACCCTCTATCTTCGGTTAGTGCTTTGGTTTATGACTTCATGTTGATTGATGTTATGATTCACTGGTTTTACTATATCGATTAAGATTGTATATGTGATGATAAGCTAGAACCGATACGTTGATGCTTGGCAAAGTATTGTTAATGTTCATAAAAATCAGATTGCTCAGGTTGTGTGATGACCGAAGGGATGCATGTAATTGACTTGTATATGTGTTTTGAAATATGCTCATATTAATCAGATGTTATGCTATAGATTCGAGTGTTAGTATTGATCGGTTATGAGGTTGTTATGTTTAATCCGATTGAATGTATTAGGATGTGTTCTTGAACTATGATGAATTGCATGTCACAAAGCTTGTTTGAATCGGTTTAGGGCTCTTATGAGTTAGTCTATAATTACATTGTTTGATCGAAAACGGATTGGCCTTGAAATTGTTAAGATGTTAATTGATAGAATGTAAATTTGGAAACCATTTAATTAGTTGTAACCGATTGTGCATAATACCTGGAAATACTTAATCAATCGCACATCATGGCTGAATCACACAAGCCCTCTGATCGCACAAGGTGGTCCACTCGCACAAGGTCCCTTGGATCGCACAAGTTATTTAATAAGTGGGCTGGGTATACGTACTGGACTGGGCTGGTACGGGTCACACAAGCCCAATCCCAATCGCACAAAATGTCCAGATTGCACAACCCAACACGGTCGCACAAGCTAGCTGGACCGCACAAGATTGTTAATTGCTTAATTATTTGGGCCGTATGTTAGTTATTGGGCTGGACTAGTTCCTATCGCACAACCCGATCGTACAAGACCAGTCGGATCGCACAAGGCCTTTATATGGGCCGAGTATGTTTATGTTTGGACTTCTCTTCTGTTGGGCTTAAGTATAGTTGGGTTGCGGATTTGTTGGATCGCACAACATGTTGTCCATCGCACAACATGTTGGGCCAATTACATTTGGGCTAATAAGTTAAACGCACAAGTATGATTTCATTGTACTCTTGACTGTTTACGTGTTATACGTGTTTGCTATGATTATTACGTGCACGTTATCTGCTAGCTTATGTGACACATACGTGCATTACTTGAGTCAAAACCTGACTTGTGTGGTAACCCTGTTAGGACGTGGTTGACCACCCTTAGTTCAAGAAACCCTCTTTGTGTATCTGCCGAGCAAACCAAGGTGAGTTCACACAGCCAAGGCATGGGATTCCTGGGTTGGGAATTGGGTTGGAATGTTGGATATGGAATGATTACTCGTACTTACGCAATCACTAGACTATAGACCATCGTCCTCAGGATAGTCAGGACACTTACGTAAAACCTACATAAACTAGCATCTTCCATAGTCTCCCGGGTCGGGAGGACACTTACGTAAAACCTACGTAAACTAATACCTACTACTGTATTCCGGGTCGGAAGGACACTTACGTAAATCCTACGTAAACCCCACACGTACCACTGTCCTCGGGGAAGGGCACTCACGTAAATCCTATGTGACCTTGTACGTATTCCTGTTCTCGGATTAAGAAGAACACATGGTTGCAAATAGTCTTGTAAGTACAATATGGGAAGCCCCCATTATAGAAGATAAATGTGAGAATCCCTCACCAGTAGTATATACTTGTATGGGAAGCCCCCACTAGATGAACATACGCATTATTAATACGAACTTACTTTCTGTGAACTCGCTCAACTAGTTGTTGATTGTTTGCTGCATGCCTTGCAGGACCTTAGGTACTTATGGAGCTTGCACAAGGAGGAGCAGGTCGTTGTGGGCAAATGGATCGTGATTACTTATTAAACACTTATGACGTTTCAAACATTAATAGTTATGTTGGGTTTTACTTTAAAGCTTCCGCTACACTTAATTATGTTGGTTTGATAAACACCTTTCGTATTAATTGATAATTATTACTATTTATTACATGTTCAATATGATTGGTGGCTTGATCCTGGTCAGTCACGCTCCCAAGGGGTGGTACTCCGCGTGTGGGATTTTGGGGGTGTGACAGATTGGTATCAGAGCCATTGGTTATAGAGAACTTGGTTTTCATATGGGAAAACGTTTTATTAAAACCAGACTATAACCAGAACAGTGCTCTCAATGATCCACAACGACGCTTCGCTCCACGTGCAAGACTCGACATTCTAGGTAATATGGTTTATATTTATTGCCTGTATGCTAGAACTATGTAGAACTTTGCTCGTAATGCGCTTAGATACACATGACACTATAGCATGAGAATCCCTACGTGCTTACGCTTTTCTGTCATCGCCCTACTCGCGAACCATTCTTACTTACGCTATCTTTTGCACTGAAGATCATGTCTGGACGAATTAACATGACTCAAGCCCAGCTAGAGGCTCTCGTTCAAGCTCAAGTTGCTGCGGCACTTGCAGCTGCTCAAGCAGGTAGTATACCCTGCAGTATAGACTCACACTAGGATCCTTAGATCCTACATTAACTCTCGTATTTAACTTCGTCCTATTCGTACACAATAGGTCAACCCGCGCAGCAGCCTGTCTGCACATTCAAGAACTTCATGGACTGTCGTCCAAGTACCTTCAGTGGCACGGAGGGAGCGGTTGGACTCCTCCACTAGTTCGAAAAGCTCGAGTCTGTGTTCGAGATGTGTGAATGCCCTGAGGCTCGCAGGGTTAAATATGCCACTGGCACCTTGGAAGGAATCGCGCTAACCTGGTGGAACGCGCAGGTACAGATTCTTGGGTTGGCAGCTGCTAACGCCACACCCTGGAACGATTTTAAGGAACTTATCAAAAGGGAATATTGCACACGTGAAGATATTCACAAGTTGGAAGACGAGCTGTATAATTTGAAAATGGTTGGGTCAGAGATTGAAGCGTATACTAAAAGGTCGAATGAACTGGCCGTGCTGTGCCCAACTATGGTGGATCCTCTAGTGAAGCGCATTGAGATGTATCTCAAGGGGTTGGCACCAGAAATCCAGAGCCACGTAACATCGGCTAATCTTGACAACATCCAGGCTATTCAACGCCTCGCTCATCGCATCACCGACCAGGCAGTGGATCAGAATAGGCTGCCTAAACGTGTCAACGCTACTGCTACCGTCACTACTTCAGCCACTCCTGCTACTCCTAGTAACAGCAAAAGAAAGTGGGATGGGGATTCTAGTAAAGGTTCAGCATCCGTTCAGTCTCAAGCTCAGCAACAGAAGACGGACCACTACAAGAGTCCTAGTCAGCAATCCTCTGGTGGTCATAGACAGAGAAGATATCAGGGATTTCACCCCAAGTGTCACAACTGCAACAGGCACCATAGCGGCCAGTGTAACAAGGGTCGTTGTCAAAGGTGTCTCAAGATGGGGCACGAGGCCAAAGACTGTAGGAGCCCGCGGCCTGCAAATCAAAACCAGCAACCTCAACTACCAGCTCCGCAGAACCAGAACCAGCAGCAGCAGCCACAGCGTGGAAACCGGGGATGTTTTCAGTGTGGGGCTGAAGGTCACTTCAAGCATGATTGCCCTCAATTGAACCAGAATCAGAATCACAACAACAATCAGGGCAACGGGAATAACAACAACGGAGGAAACAACAACAACAGCAACGAAGCTCGTGGTCGTATGTTCGTGCTGGGTCAGGGCGACGCAAGGAACGATCCCAACGTCGTTATGGGTAAGTTTCTCCTTGATAATATTTATGTTACGGTTTTATTTTATTCGGGTGCCTATACAAGCTATATGTCTGTGAAAATGAGTCAACTGCTAAAACGTGCACCAACACTTTTACCCACCAAACATGTAGTAGAGTTAGCTAACGGTAAAAGTCTAGAAGCCACACACGTAGTTCAGGGTTATAATCTCATCCTAGCTGGTCAAGTTTTCTCTATCGATCTCATTCCCATAGTTTTGGGTAACTTCGACGTCGTGATTGGGATGGATTGGTTATCCCAACACCAGGCAGAAATCTTATGCAGTGAGAAGAAGATTCGCATTCCTCGTTCTGGTCAAGAACCTCTCGAAGTACAAGGCGACAAGAGTGGTGCAGTAGTTGGCATCATCTCTTTCTTGAAGGCGCAGAAATGTTTACGAAAGGGGCACACTGCCATTCTGGCACTTGTCACTGACGCATCAGTAAAGGAAAAGAAGCTGGAGGACATTCCAGTTGTACGTGACTTTCCTCAGGTATTTCCTGAAGACTTACCTGGATTACCGCCTCATCGTCAGGTCGAATTTCAGATCGAGCTCGCTCCAGGAGCAGCACCCATAGCTCGCGCACCATATCGTTTACCTCCATCAGAATTGGAAGAGCTGTCAAAACAGCTGCAAGAACTCTTGGAAAAGGGCTTTATTCGTCCAAGCTCTTCGCCTTGGGGAGCTCCAGTACTTTTCGTGAAAAAGAAAGACGGTACGTTTAGGATGTGCATCGACTACCGTGAACTCAACAAGGTGACGGTGAAGAACCGTTATCCTCTTCCGCGCATCGATGACTTATTCGACCAGTTGCAAGGGTCGAGTTACTATTCCAAGATAGATTTAAGGTCAGGGTACCATCAGCTGAGAGTCCGGGATGAGGACGTCTCCAAGACAGCCTTCAGAACTCGTTACGGTCACTACGAGTTTCTCGTCATGCCATTTCGATTAACGAACGCGCCTGCTGTATTTATGGACCTTATGAACAGGGTGTGCAAACCCTACCTAGACAAGTTCGTCATAGTATTCATCGACGACATTCTGATTTACTCCAAGAGTCAGGAGGAGCACGAGCAGCACTTACGATTGATTTTGGAACTTCTTAGAAAGGAGCAATTGTACGCCAAGTTTTCTAAATGCGACTTCTGGCTTCGTGAAGTCCACTTCTTAGGCCATGTGGTGAACAAGGATGGGATCCATGTCGATCCATCCAAGGTAGATTCGATCAGGAATTGGCCAACACCGCGTACACCGACAGAAATACGCCAATTCTTGGGTTTGGCAGGTTATTATCGGCGGTTCATCAAAGACTTTTCAAAGATCGCTCAACCGCTCACATTACTGACGCAGAAGGGTATCGTTTACAAATGGGGTAATACGCAGGAAACTGCTTTTCAGTACCTAAAGGATAGGCTTTGCAGCGCACCTATTCTCTCATTGCCAGAGGGCACGGATGACTTTGTAGTATATTGTGACGCATCAATACAGGGTCTGGGTTGCGTATTGATGCAGCGGGATAAAGTTATTGCCTACGCTTCTCGTCAACTAAAGGTTCATGAACGGAAGTACACGACGCACGATTTAGAGCTGGGAGCTGTTGTTTTCGCGCTTAAGATATGGCGACACTACCTGTACGGTACCAAGTGCATGATTTACACCGATCACAGGAGTCTCGAGCATATCTTTAAGCAGAAGGAATTGAATATGCGTCAACGACGATGGGTCGAGCTACTTAACGATTACGAATGCGCTATCAAGTACCATCCAGGCAAAGCCAATGTTGTGGCTGACGCCCTTAGTCGAAAGGACACCCTACCGAAGCGCGTGCGAGCGCTACAACTTACCATCCAGTCTAGTCTTCCTGCTCAGATAGAAGCACTGAAACCCGAAAACGTCAAAGTTGAGGCCTTACGCGGCTCAAGGCAACGAATGGAACTAAAGGAAGACGGCGCCTACTATGTAACAGGGCGTATCTGGGTCCCACTCTATGGCGGTTTACGAGAGCTTGTGATGGACGAAGCACACAAGTCTCGCTATTCGGTACATCCAGGGTCGGATAAGATGTACCACGATATCAAAACAACATACTGGTGGCCAAGTATGAAAGCTCTTATCGCCACCTATGTCGGCAAATGCTTGACCTGTGCGAGGGTCAAGGTTGAATATCAGAAACCAGCGGGCCTACTTCAGCAGCCTAAGATACCTCAATGGAAATGGGAAGAAATTTCCATGGATTTCGTTACAGGCCTACCTAGATCTCAGCGTGGGAACGATACGATATGGGTGATCGTGGATCGACTCACCAAGTCTGCACACTTCTTGGCTATAAAGGAAACGGATAAGTTCTCCACTCTTGCAGACATCTATCTCAAGGAAGTTGTCTCAGGCACGGGGTGCCCACCTCTATCATTTCGGATCGGGATGCACGATTCACGTCAGAGCTATGGCAAGCGATGCAAAAAGCGTTTGGCTCACGATTAGACATGAGCACAGCGTATCATCCTCAGACGGATGGGCAGTCTGAGCGAACGATCCAAACTCTTGAAGACATGCTTCGGGCATGCGTCATTGATTTCGGCAACAGCTGGGAAAAGCACCTCCCTTTGGTGGAGTTCTCGTACAATAACAGTTATCACACCAGCATTCAAGCCGCTCCATTCGAGGCATTGTACGGGCGTAAATGCCGGTCACCTCTCTGTTGGGCAGAGGTGGGAGATAGTCAGATCACGGGTCCAGAGATTGTTGTGGACGCCACGGAAAAGATTGCACAAATACGACAACGCATGGCGGCAACACGCGATCGTCAGAAAGCCTATGCGAATAAGCGTAGGAAGCCATTGGAATTTCAGGTCGGGGACCAGGTTTTACTTAAAGTCTCACCCTGGAAGGGTGTGGCTCGTTTTGGCAAACGAGGCAAACTCAATCCGCGGTATGTCGGACCATTTGAGATTATAGAAAGAATAGGCCCAGTAGCCTACAGACTGAACCTACCGGCTGAACTCGGGGCAGTTCACAATGTCTTTCACGTGTCTAATCTGAAGAAGTGCCTGTCAGATGAGACCCTCATCATTCCTTTTAAGGAACTCACTATCGACGAGCGGTTGCAGTTCGTCGAGGAGCCTGTAGAAATCACGGACCGGGATGTGAAGGTCCTCAAACACAAGAGAATCCCTCTTGTTCGAGTTCGTTGGAACTCCCAACGTGGCCCAGAGTACACCTGGGAACGCGAAGACCAGATGGCAGAAAAGTACCCCCAGTTATTCGGGACCAATGCAACCACTACTGAGGCTGAAGCTACTACTGCGGAATTTCGGGACGAAATTCCAGATCAACGGGGGGAGGATGTGACACCCCAGGAAAACCAGTGAACAACACAACTTACCTAGCTTCCTTAGTGAGTGCATACCAAATTTCGGGACGAAATTTCTTTTTAGTTGGGGATAATGTGACAACTCGAACTTTAGACCTACTTTGTGTAACGCTACGTGCTTATGTGATGCTTTGATTTAATGAATGCTATGTTATTATGTGTTTACATGTATGTATGTATGAATATATAAACGAACCAATCCGCACAACACTAGCTCAACGCACAAGCCCTTTGGGTCGCATAGATTTCAATCGGACTTCAAGGGCAGCCCAAGTAAGGGCCGGCCCATTGCTCTTTCTCTTATGCGTACAACACACAATGGGGGGTAGTTCCTCATTTGTTTTTGCTAAGCACCTTCACACACAAACCCTAGTGCTCTCTTTCTCTCCTCTCACTTGACGGCAAGCATACCCTCCTCACCGAAGACTCTTGTAATCGGATCACCCTCTATCTTCGGTTAGTGCTTTGGTTTATGACTTCATGTTGATTGATGTTATGATTCACTGGTTTTACTATATCGATTAAGATTGTATATGTGATGATAAGCTAGAACCGATACGTTGATGCTTGGCAAAGTATTGTTAATGTTCATACAAATCAGATTGCTCAGGTTGTGTGATGACCGAAGGGATGCATGTAATTGACTTGTATATGTGTTTTGAAATATGCTCATATTAATCAGATGTTATGCTATAGATTCGAGTGTTAGTATTGATCGGTTATGAGGTTGTTATGTTTAATCCGATTGAATGTATTAGGATGTGTTCTTGAACTATGATGAATTGCATGTCACAAAGCTTGTTTGAATCGGTTTAGGGCTCTTATGAGTTAGTCTATAATTACATTGTTTGATCGAAAACGGATTGGCCTTGAAATTGTTAAGATGTTAATTGATAGAATGTAAATTTGGAAACCATTTAATTAGTTGTAACCGATTGTGCATAATATCCGGAAATACTTAATCAATCGAACATCATGGCTGAATCACACAAGCCCTCTGATCGCACAAGGTGGTCCACTCGCACAAGGTCCCTTGGATCGCACAAGTTATTTAATAAGTGGGCTGGGTATACGTACTGGACTGGGCTGGTACGGGTCACACAAGCCCAATCCCAATCGCACAAAATGTCCAGATTGCCCAACCCAACACGGTCGCACAAGCTAGCTGGACCGCACAAGATTGTTAATTGCTTGATTATTTGGGCTGTATGTTAGTTATTGGGCTGGACTAGTTCCTATCGCACAACCCGATCGTACAAGACCAGTCAGATCGCACAAGGCCTTTATATGGGCCGAGTATGTTTATGTTTGGACTTCTCTTCTGTTGGGCTTAAGTATAGTTGGGTTGGGGATTTGTTGGATCGCACAACATGTTGTCCATCGCACAACATGTTGGGCCAATTACATTTGGGCTAATAAGTTAAACTCACAAGTATGATTTCATTGTACTCTTGACTGTTTACGTGTTATACGTGTTTGCTATGATTATTACGTGCACGTTATCTGCTAGCTTATGTGATACATACGTGCATTACTTGAGTCAAAACCTGACTTGTGTGGTAACCCTGTTAGGACGTGGTTGACCACCCTTAGTTCAAGAAACCCTCTTTGTGTATCTGCCGAGCAAACCAAGGTGAGTTCACACAGCCAAGGCATGGGATTCCCGGGTTGGGAATTGGGTTGGAATGTTGGATATGGAATGATTACTCGTACTTACGCAATCACTAGACTATAGACCATCGTCCTCAGGATAGTCAGGACACTTACGTAAAACCTACGTAAACTAGCATCTTCCATAGTCTCCCGGGTCGGGAGGACACTTACGTAAAACCTACGTAAACTAATACCTACTACTGTCTTCCGGGTCGGAAGGACACTTACGTAAATCCTACGTAAACCCCACACGTACCACTGTCCTCGGGGAAGGGCACTCACGTAAATCCTACGTGACCTTGTATGTATTCCTGTTCTCGGATTAAGAAGAACACATGGTTGCAAATAGTCTAGTAAGTACAATATGGCAAGCCCCCATTATAGAAGATAAATGTGAGAATCCCTCACCAGTAGTATATACTTGTATGGGAAGCCCCCACTAGATGAACATACGCATTATTAATACGAACTTACTTTCTGTGAACTCGCTCAACTAGTTGTTGATTGTTTGTTGCATGCCTTGCAGGACCTTAGGTACTTATGGAGCTTGCACAAGGAGGAGCAGGTCGTTGTGGGCAAATGGATCGTGATTACTTATTAAACACTTATGACGTTTCAAACATTAATACTTATGTTGGGTTTTACTTTAATGCTTCCGCTACACTTAATTTTGTTGGTTTGATAAACACCTTTCGTATTGATGGATAAGTATTACTATTTATTACATGTTCAATATGATTGGTGGCTTGATCCTGGTTAGTCACGCTCCCAAGCGGTGGTACTCCGCGTGTGGGATTTTGGGGGTGTGACACCGAACCCCTCAAAGCCTATTTCTAAGCTATGTAAAGGTTATTTAGGGTATGTTTAACTTATGATCAAGTTCCGGAGTGTTCGTTACTATACAATTCGGTATAGTTTCGCAGTTTGACACAAATAGTCCCTGCGATCGAACAAGGTTGATTTTAACACACCGAACCATCCAAAACTTATTTCTAAGTTATGTGGAGGTTATTTAAGGTATTTTAAGCCTATTTCACTATTCCGGATCATTTGTTGCATTAAACTGGTTATATTTACGCATTAGCGCGCATATAACCTTCCAGAAAGCGAGTTAGAGCTTGAAATTGGAATCGAATCGAATTGCACAAATCACCAAACACAAATACACACATAATACATCAAAACACATATAATAACACCAAAGCACATTGTTTTATTAATAATCAACATTGTTTTACATCGTACAGAGATTACAGAGCACAGTTGTCACAGTCTCCCCTACTTCAGGAAATTTCGTCCCGAAATTTTAACTAGAGGAAGCTTGTGAAAACAAATGTGGATATTTGGTTAACATCTGATCCTTACGTTCCCAAGTAAATTCTGGGCCACGTTTGGATTCCCAACGGAGTTTAACCAAATGAATCCGTTTGTTCTTCAACTGCTTGAATGCACGGTCCACTATCTCCACGGGTTTCTCGACAAAGTGCATCGTTTCATCGATTTGGATCTCGTCGAGAGGTATGTGAAGATCAGCGTCAGCTAAACACTTTCGCAGATTGGACACGTGAAAAGTCGGGTGAATATTTCCAAGCTCTGGAGGTAGCTCTAGTCGATAGGCAACTTTCCCAACTCTTTCCACAATCTTGAATGGTCCCACATATCGAGGTGCAAGTTTTCCTTTCTTTTCAAATCTCACGACTCCTTTCCAAGGTGAAACCTTGAGTAGGACACGGTCTCCGACTTGGAATTCTAAGGGCCTGCGTCCTGAATCCGCATAACTCTTTTGACGGCTTCTAGCTGTCACAAGATTATCACGAATTTTCTTGATTTTGTCCGTTGTTTCCAGAACGAGCTCAGGTCCAGTAAGCTGAGCTTCACCGGCCTCGTTCCAACAGACAGGTGAACGACATTTTCGACCGTAGAGAGCTTCGAATGGTGCCATTTTAATGCTAGTGGTACGTGCGCGACTACACATATTTTTACAATGAAATTACACACGATTTGGTTTTAAATTTATAAAAGTGATTATTACTTTTACATCAAAACACACACGAAAGGGCAAGTGTACCCCGTCATATATGTAGTAAAGTATCGGTAAGAACCAAGTATCGATCCACGGAAATGGGCGGAGAAATAATACTAGACCTTTATCACTAAATTACCGGTAAAAACATAATTTGTTTTGGTTTTAACTAAACTAAAATAAGCATAAATAAATACTTATAAAACATAGTAGATTATATATAAATAGCCTTGCTTAATACACAACCATAGCATGTCAACTAAGTCAGTTTTGGCACTAGAAGCATTCGGTCAATTTTCCATTTCGAGACAATTAGTATCCCTTTCAGGAATCCTAACATGACAATCATTCGGAAAGTTAAAACGATAAACACACTTTAACCACCTAAAATTGTTCTTTAACGTGCAATTGATAAATGTCTATGAAAATCTCCTAAAAATAAGTTAGTCATCCGTTAGGAGTTTTCTAACCTCACTTAATCAAGGAAAGCAACATCGATAAACACAATGCAACCACCGAGACAAGCATAAACTAGATTAAATCACAACCGAGTTCATTTTACAAATCTTACGCATAAATTCACCAAGATAGCAATTTTGGCCGAAACTACTAACTAGGCTAACAAATCATGGCAAGAATTCGTAACAACACCATCTAACAGTTAGAGTCCTTCCGTGAAGGCAAGCTTTCTTGATTAACAATAATTACATTTTATTAAACCACTAACCCGTTAGAGTATCATGGTGCCCACATTTTAACCAAGTTAAAGTAGTTAACCAACTCAAAAGTTTACTAATACATGATTAAATAAGCTTCATTTTTCAACTATCTTACCTAACCAAGCACCAATCATCCAATACAATTACTTATAATCAAGAAATCAATATCAATAACAAGGTTGCAAACTAATCATCAAAGATAATCATAGAAAATACTTCAAAGTGTCATTACAAACAAAGATTAACATACTAATGATTATAATCAAGTAAGGGATTGTTGTGTTTTTGCCCAAAGGCTACAATAATACATAAATATTAATCTAAATGCTTGAAAGATTAACAAAACTATGGAAAGATTAGAAAACCCAACCATAAACAAGCACAAGATTAAGAATCCGGATAGTAAATGAGCAAAACCGGGCAATGTGGCTTGAATCCGGGCTAAAGCTGATGCTTCCGGAGCCTGAAAATCGCCTATGGAGCTCTCCAAAATTCCAGAGTTACTAATAAAATGGCTCTGTTCTGTTTAAATGCTTTTTCGAAGTTGCACGGCCGTTCTCCCGATCGCACGACCGTGCACTTTAAGCATTATTGGTGGTGGGCCACCATACCGCATGACGTCACAGATCGTTGACTGGTCTTCGCATATGCACGGGCGTTCTTGATCTGGCACGGCCGTTCCACACCGGCATTTTGTTGCACGCCTTGACTTGTGGTCGTTCAGCTCCGAGGTGTTCCTGGAACGTCGGATCCGCACGACCGTTCCTGATATGGCATGACCGTGCCTTTTCGGGTTGGCCTGCAATGTCTTGCACGGTGAGTTGCACGCTTGGTTCACTGCCGGGTCTTCTTGGTTTGTCGGATATGCACGGTCGTGCATGAGGTCGCATGACCGTGCCAAACGCCCAGGTCAGTTTTCTTCACAGAATCTTCGCAGCTTCGTCGTTTTGTCCGGAAAGTCCTCGTTTTCGCTATCATCTTGTCTGGTATGCTTTTTTAGGCTTGTAAACAAAAATGTAGATAATTAAGTATCCGGATGACGCTTTTACGGCCGAAAACGCATAAAATAGGGGTAAAACGGGGGACTAAAATATGTGTAAATTAGCGAATATCAAATCTCCCCACACTTGAACCTTGCTTGTCCTCAAGCAAGCTGAACTAAAAAGCAATAAAAGACGGAAATAAACAAGAACGATAATTTACACACTATTTTATTGAAAACTACTATAAACGGTTAGCCGGTTTGTCGAAAGACAACATCAAAAGACTCAAACCCAACAAGCATATGCAATTTAAAAGCGACAACCAAAAAGCCGTGACTTCACATTTAATTGACTCACATGCTAATCTTCACACGACTCACAATGTTCACACACTCGGTTTTATTTATGAAACATACATAAAAGGTGTATGTGTAAACACTCAACGCCTAGTCAATGAAATGTGCAATATCATAAGCTTGTCATAAGATCTCGTCTCCACCAACTAACATGCAAACAAGTGTAAATCCAGAGGTCTTTACGGGTTGTAACGTTAGGCTTGGGCGAAGGGTAGGGAAGTAGACATTCAAAGTGGCGAAAATGGTTAAAACTCGGTTTTAGCGTTTAACTAGCAACAACGCACACAACTATACATACAAATGCCTTAAAAAGGCGACTATTGCGCGATCGAGGTTATCAACGAAATTTTAACATTTAAGTGTTCAAAATTGCTCGATTTTATCAACTTCACCCTATTTTAGGGTGTTTTATTTTCTGTTTTTTTTTTCAAGCAAACTATACAATAAACTGAAACAAACGCTAGTTAAACGATTATTTTGTCCGAGTTTCAACACTAAAAAGGGTTTAAAACATACAAAGGCTAAATTTGGCTAAGTGGGCGATAATATGGGTAAACAAAGGTAAACGGGAAGGCTCGACATGGTTAATCCTAAAGGGTAATATAAGGTGAACGGGAAGCACAACACAAAGAACAAGGTTTACAACAAAGGGGTAATCTAAGTGCCTCTATCACTTTTACACAAATTCACAAGTTCATGGTTTTAACAAGCATACTAGTGACAAGTTCTATATTACACATAACATCTGGCTCACTCCTATATCCGAAATGAACAAATATATAACAATAGCCTCAAATATGCTCACGTAACGGATGGAATGGGTAAAAGTGTGAAAACTATCATGTAAGTCTTTCTTTGTTTGTCACGCTTTCCGGTTTCCTTTTTCAAAAATATTTTGCTTGTCGAGTTTTTATCAAGTCCGATGCTTTCTAAAACACAATCAACCGGTTTATTTACTAAAATATATACAAAATACAGGTATTTTTGAATGATTTTTCTGATTTTTTTTTAAGATAAATATGAGGACAAACAAAGTTAACCCCCTCCCCACACTTGAACTTCGCATTGTCCCCAATGCGAAACCCGAAATATAGAGAAAAAGGATAATAATACTCCCCTCAAGATGATATCTGATGAATCGAGACTTCCAAAGCTACGTCTGTCATATGCTCCGGTCAAAGACTTGATAGCCACAATATGCAAATATGTCATATGGTACAGCACAACAGAAAAGTAACAGAATAATCACAAATAAACCATAATGTACATAAATACTACTAGTCCAAACAAAGACACAACATAAAGTAAAGAGTTTTAAAATACAATACAATCCGAGGGTGTTCGAAATAGTATGCAAAAAGAACACCCGAAATAACAAGTACTAAAATAATAATAAAAACCACAAACGAACATCACCACCAAATCCTACTCGTCGTCACCGTCATCGTCTCTCGTGATGGATGGGCCTGCACCACCATAACCAGGTGGGTTCCACGGTGGGAACTGTGGAGGGTGCTGGAAGTAGTCGGGATATGCATGGTGCATCTCCCCGAATAGGTACGAAAACCCGGCACTCACCCCCTGGTATAAGCTCTCCTGGCTCTGCCTCAGCTGATCCTGCGTGGCCCTGAGCTGATCCTGACTAGCCCGGATCTGGTCCTGGCTGGTCCTAATCTGATCGATGTACGTACCATGTTGTTCCTGCGTAACACGCATTTGCTGGAACTGCTGATAAAATTCAGGCCAATCCTGATGCTGGTAGTACTCATGGTGTTGCGGCTGGTGTGGCGGTGTGTGGTGCGGTGGTGTGTGTGGCTGGTGCTGCTCCTGCATCTCTACACCCTCTTTCTCTTCCTCTGCTGGGAGCGGGGATAACGGGTCCCAGACCTCGTTATTCAGCCCCCTCAACCTATCCCCGTGATCAGTCTCAACAATAACCCCCATCGCCTTCAGTGACCTGATGTCAACATGAACCCCCTCAGTAATCAGGGTGAGACTCCGAAGTACCTCATAAGTCATAAGGTGTTCGTTGTATGCAAGTTCGGTCACATATTGACCGCCATGTATCTGACTGCTAGGAGTCCTCCCTGAGCACTTCGCAAAGTATTCAGCCATTCGCGCCGCTAAGTTAATGGGCGCCTTCTCCACCAATGCGTATAGAAAAATCAAGTCTGGTGTTGGACAGTTACCAAGACTGTCCATGCGCCCGCATATAGTGTGGCTAAACACATGGTGCATCACTCGCACCAGAGGGTCTCTAAGTCGTGAGGCTTTTGAAATCCTTGGGTTGTATGGGTCCCCAATGGCATTTGCAGCCCAAAACTCATCCCTTGCTGCATCAGACGGGAAGGTGAACTGATCTGTTAAGACATTGGGATCATCCATGTCTTCCCTAGTGTAGATCCCGAGTCTCCTTCCCAAACGACCAACCGACCACCTGTGCCATCTTCCACACAATCTGAAAGTTATCCGCTCCTTGTGGCGGAATTTGGGTCGTCGAGCAGCAACTGGCTTTTCGTAGGCATATGATGCAAAGAACTCAATTGTCAGTTCCCTGTAAATGGGTCGGTTGCAACCGACCAGATTCGTAAGTGGGCGGCTCATCATGTTTTCGAGTCGGTCATACTGATTGAGTTCTTGCATTACCTCCCAATCCAGCCATCTAGGGACTCCGAACTGCCCCCTCCGGGCCCATAACTCGTCTCTTTTTGGAATGCACAAAGCTTCACGCTCGTCGTTTGGATCGAACTGTAGGAAGGGATGGTCCATCTGTAATGGGGAACAGTGTTAGAAAGACAGAAACAGGAGAAAATTGAATTGAAAACAGTCGAGCAGCAATTTATGAAGCTTCTGTCCAACTGAACTGGGCAAATGGCACGGTCGTGCGTATCTGAGAACTAACAGTCAAGCCCAGCGATTGTCGGAACCGCACGTCCGTTCCTCAAACGGAACGACCGTGCAACATCGAACAACCTGTTGCACTACCGTGCAACACCGATCAACAACAGATATCATGAAAAAGTAGGAACTGCACGACCGTTCCATCTAAGGAACGACCGTGCGACACAGTTTCTGCAGTTTTCGACCCCTGTACTTAGAACAACCTGATTTTTGTAAAATTTTAACAAGTATTGGGTCAACAGGGGTCTGAAAGTCAACCGGGTGTTCACGATACTTCGATTCAACAAGGGTTAGGGTTTTGATTTGTTTATGAAGAGAACCCTAATAAATCCCTTGTTGAATCAGATGAAATCTACCTAGAAAGCAAGAAAACAAGAAATCTAACACTAGAGACGTACCGTGCGAAGTTGGGTGCGAGATCGTGCGAAAAAAACGTGCGATTTGGTGTAAAAACCGCTCTGGAACGGCTGCAGTTGCTAGGGTTCGCGAATGAGGGATTTTGCAGCAGATGAGGGTATATATAATGTGCAAAATTACAAAAATGCCCTCAGCCTGACGCACGGTCGTGCGACCTTTGGCACGGTCGTGGCAATCCGACGACTTTGTTTTTCTCGGTGATGCACCGAGGGTGCGATCCACTGTTCCGTGTTGCTCGGAATCGCACGGTCGTGCAGATCCTGGCATGGTCGTGCATCAGCTGCAGATCAGATTTTTTTGCAGAACCCATTTCCAGTAACTGTTTTGGCCGTTTTTCGCCGTTTTTTCGACACACCAACTGTTCTAACAATATTGCAATACAGAACCTTCGCCCGGCACAATTAGAAACTGTACAAACAAACGGAAACTACCTAACTAACCTATATTACGCTAAAACTATAAAAACATAAAAACGAACAATTTTGCCCCTATAGCGCCAAAGACGCTCCTGCTACATTTTTGTCGGCGAGTCAGTAGCGTAGACTCATGCTAAATTTTTGTCGACGAGTCGATAGCAAGACTCCAAGCTAAAACTAGAAAATAAATCCTAATTGACTAAACTACCCCTAAAGCGCAAAATACGCTCTTGCTGCATTTTTGATCCACGAGTCAGCAGCGTAGACTCTCTCCTCCCCACACTTATGATGTGTGCGGGGTTTGGAGTTCAATGACCTCCATCACCGACTCTGTCGGCCCGGCAACGTATAACTTCAAGCGATGCTGATTTACTTTGAAAATAACGTCATCCGCGTTCTCTATTGCAACAGTCCCATACGGAAATACCTCTTTAACCGTGTATGGGCCCGTCCAACGTGAATGAAGCTTCCCGGGAAATAAGCGCAACCGCGAGTTGTAAAGAAGAACAAGATCGCCCGTTTGGAATTCTTTGTGGTCCTTCAAGCGTTTATCGTGCAACCTCTTCGTGCGCTCCTTGTACAACACGAAGCTCTCATAAGCGCATTGTCGCAACTCTTCCAACTCATGAATCTGGAGAAACCGGGCTTCACCTCCGGCTTTTAGGTCCAGATTTGCGGTTTTTAACGCCCACGTCGCTTTATGTTCCAACTCAACCGGTAAATGGCATGCCTTTCCGTAAACAAGCCTAAAGGGAGTGGTCCCAATAGGCGTCTTGTAAGCCTTACGGAAGGCCCACAACGCTTCATCGAGCTTATCTGACCAGTCCTTGCGGTTTGCACCTACTGACCGCTCAAGGATTCTTTTCAGCCCTCGGTTCGTGACTTCCACCTGCCCGCTTGTCTGTGGATGATAGGGCGTGGATAGATGGTGATGCACACCGTAACGGGACAAATCTCTCTCAAGCTAAGTATTGCAAAAATGCGTCCCTCTGTCACTGATAAGCGCTTTCGGAGCGCCGAACCGGGCAAATAAGCTTTTCAAAAATCTCACGACCACCCTGGCATCATTGGTGGGTAAGGCCTGTGCCTCCGCCCACTTCGATACATAGTCAACCGCAACCAGGATGTATTTATTACCTCGTGAGGGGGGAAATGGTCCCATGAAGTCTATCCCCCAGATATCAAAGACTTCACAAACCTGAATCCAGTTCTGAGGCATTTCATCACGTGCCGATATATTTGTCGCCCTCTGGCAAGCATCGCATGCTCTAACCCAACTCTGTGCATCACGAAATATAGTCTGCCAATAAAACCCGGAGTCCAACACTTTCTTGGCGGTAAAGTTGGCTCCATGGTGGCCTCCGGTAGGTCCCTCGTGACAATGGCGTAGAATATCGGTCGCCTCTTTCCCTGAAACACATCTCCTAATCACCTTATCAGCACCAACCCGAAACAAGTAAGGGTCATCCCAAATGTAGTGCTTGACATCCGAAAAGAATTTCCTCTTTTGCTGGTGAGTCAACCCTTTAATCAGAATCCCGCAAGCAAGGTAGTTCGCAAGGTCTGCGAACCATGGCGACTCATCGCATATCTCAACACTCATCAAAGACTCGTGTGGGAAGTTGTCATTTATGGAATCCCAACGCGCGTCCACGATGTCTCCATGCTCTAACCGAGATAGATGGTCAGCCGCTACATTCAACGCACCCTTTTTATCTTGAATTTCGATATCGAACTCTTGCAGCAACAAGATCCACCTGATCAGACGTGGCTTAGCGTCCTGCTTGCTGAAGAGATATCGGATGGCAGCGTGATCAGTATATACAACGGTTTTCGAAAGCACCAAGTACGATCTAAATTTGTCAAATGTGAAAACGACCGCCAAGAGCCCTTTTTCAGTCACGGTATAATGCTCTTGAGCGTCGTGAAGAGTTTTGCTCGCATAATAGATCGGGTGAAAGTGCTTTTCTCTCTTTTGACCAAGAACGACCCCTATGGCGTAATCACTCGCGTCGCACATAATCTCAAACGGCAAACTCCAGTCAGGTGCAACTAAAATAGGGGCCTCAATCAACTTTTGCTTGAGAAGGTCAAAGGCTCTCAAGCAATCATCTCCGAATATGAACGGAGCGTCTTTCTCCAACAGACGGGTCATGGGTCTGGCGATTTTTGAAAAATCTTTAATGAATCTTTAATGACCGAGAAAGCTCCGTATCGCTCTAACTGAGGTGGGAGGCGGAAGTCGTGAAATGGTATCCACTTTGGCTGGATCGACCTCCATACCAGCAAGCGAAATCTTGTGTCCCAGTACTATGCCCTCCTTCACCATGAAGTGGCATTTCTCCCAGTTCAGGACCAGATTCGTCTCCTCACACCTCTTCAACATCTTCCTCAAATTTTCCAAGCAGTGATCGAAGGAATCCCCAAATACCGAAAAATCATCCATGAAAACCTCCATGCAATCCTCGATCATGTCATGGAAAATTTCAACCATGCGTCTCTGGAAGGTCGCTGGTGCATTACACAACCCAAAAGGCATCCGCCTGTAGGCGAATGTGCCGAAGGGGCATGTAAAGGTAGTCTTCTCCTGATCCTCAGGAGCGATAGGGATTTGAAAGTACCCGGAGAATCCGTCAAGGAAACAGTAATACAACTTCCCCGACAGACGTTCCAACATCTGGTCGATGAATGGAAGCGGGAAGTGATCCATGCGAGTAGCATCATTGAGCTTGCGGTAGTCAATGCAAACTCGCCACCCAGTGACGGTACGGGTAGGAATTAGTTCATTCCTATCATTCGAGACTACAGTCATACCACCTTTCTTAGGTACAACCTGCATCGGACTCACCCACACAGAGTCAGAAATAGGATAAATCATCTCGGCATCCAACAATTTAATCACCTCCTTCTTTACCACGTCCTGCATATTTGGATTTAAACGCCTCTGATGCCGTGCACATGGTTTGTACTCGTCTTCCATCAGAATCTTGTGAGTACAAAAAGAAGGATTGATGCCCTTGATATCCATGATTTTCCATGCAATGGCTCTCTTATGAAGTCTCAGAACCTTGAGAAGCTGATTTTTCTCATCCTTTTCCAATGATGCCGAAATTATGACCGGTAAGCGACGCTCCTCGTCCAGAAATGCATACTCTAGATGTGGTGGGAGTTCTTTCAACTCCAAAGGCGTCGGATCTTCAACCGAAGGCTCTGCTTCCTCCTTTTTCACATGGTCAATTTCAAGAAATCTCTCCGGACTCTGGGAACCATCGTCACCAATCTGATAGACTGGCTGCTCGAAATCGTGGCCCTCCTGCGTAATGCCAATCAGGTCCCCACATGACAGACGTAATAAAGCTTGTCATCGTGACATTGCGGATGCTGCATCGATCTTTTGACATCGAATGTCACGTGCTCATCATTCACTCGGAGTGTGATTTGGCCAGCTGCCACATCAACAATCGTCCTCGCTGTATTGAGGAAAGGGCGTCCAAGTATCAAAGGTACCCTTGAGTCTTCGTCCATGTCAAGGATAACAAAGTTCACGGGGAAAACAAATTTATCGATTATTACAAGCATGTTTTCCACAAATCCGCGCGGATACTTTATTGAGCGATCTGCCAACCGAATGCTCATCCTAGTGGGTGACGGCTCACCCAGATCCAGTTTAGTAAAAACCTTATACGGCATAAGGTTAATACTCGCTCCCAAGTCAGCCAATGCATGGCTAACAGACATGTTTCCAATCAAACACGGGAGCGTGAAACTACCAGGATCTCCCATTTTCGTGGGCAGACGGTTTTGCAGAACGGCGGAACAAGTCTCATTCATCACCACACATGATATATCCTCGAGCTTCTGTTTATTCGAGAGGATATCCTTAAGGAATTTCGCATACTTTGGCATCTGGGCCAAGGCTTCAACAAACGGTATATTGATGTGTAGTTGCTTAAACAACTCAAGGAACTTACCGTATTGCTCTTCATTCTTCTGCTTCTTCAGCCTGCCTGGATAAGGTACTGGAGGAGTGTAATCTTTGATCGGCTCCTGGACTTGTGCTGTACTTGCTGGGCGCAGCCTGGCTTGCACCTCGTCCGGTGTGTCAGTCGGGACCGCTTCAGTGATCGGTGCTGCGTCTGATATGACGGGTCCGGTAGTTTTTCCACTCCTGGTCATGATTGCATTCACGTGCCCGCCCGGGTTCGGTTCTGTATTACCCAGAAGACCGCCTTGGGGCCTTTTGGACATCATCTGTGCCAGCTGACCAACCTGATTCTCGATATTCTGAATCGAGGCTTTCTGACTCCTTATTTCTCCCTCGTTAGCTAGAAAACGATCTTCTCTTTGTTGGTATCGTTTTTCAGAGCTACAGAGAAGCTGAGCCATCATATCCTCCAGCTTGGAATTTGAGTGAGGCCTGTTGCTGGGAGCTACTCCCAATGCCCTGATTCTGGTACGAATATGGACGTTGCTGGTAGGGTTGGTTGTACTGCTGGTACTGCTGACCCTGCTGAGGCGCTGGAGCACGCTGAGTGAACCCCAATGGGTTCTGATTTCCTGCATTCGCTCGCCACCCAAAATTTGGGTGATTTCTCCAACCGGGATTATAGGTGTTGCTGTACGGGTTGTTCTGCGGCCTTACCTGATTACTCACGAAATCTACTTCTTCGTGGCCCTCATATACGACTCCCTGAAAACATGCCCCAGGCTCGTGTGACACTCCGTACTGGTCACATCCCGAGCCAGCATGCGCAATCATCTGGGACCTGTCGAATCTCGATGTAAGAGCCGAGATTTGTGTAGTAAGTGTCGTGTAGTCGTCCACAGCATGAACTCCTGCGCGAGATGATGATGATGCCTGACCTCTATCTCCGTCCCGACGCGAGCTGGATTTCAACGCAGCTTTTTCGATAATATCATACGCTTCAGTCGGCGTCTTAGTTCCAAGATCGCCTCCCGCGTTCACGTCTAATCGCTCCTGCGTATTATAGCTGAGCCCCTGATAGAACGTCAAAACCAGCTGTCGCTTGGAGAAGCCATGATGTGGCACATCAATCAACAAATCCTTGAATCTCTCCCAAGCTGCATGCAACGACTCGCCCTCGTCCTGGCGAAAGGAAATAATCCGGTTCCGTAGCTTGTTCGTTTTCTCAGGTGGAAAATATTTCTGCATAAACTGCTCCGCCAACTGATTCCAGGTCCTGATGGACCCGGCAGGAAGTGACATAAGCCAAGCTCTAGCTTTGTCACGTAACGAAAACGAAAACAACCTCAACCGAATCGCATCCTCCGAAACACCTGTCATCCTAAATGTCGAACAAATAGCAAGAAAAGCAGCGATATGCCTCCCGGGATCCTCATGCTCACGTCCGTCGAACTGTACTGAATTCTGCACCATGTTAATAACACTAGATTTAATTTCAAAATTAGGTGCGTCTATAGTGGGCTGAAGGATACTCGGCTCCAGGCCTGCCCTTCCGGGCTGGTTCGTTTCATTCAATGGTCGGTCGTCGTCTGCCATGACGACTCTCTCCTCGTCCTCTGAGCTTTCGTCTTCAGAAACAATCACCGGCTCGTCAATTGCATTTGCAATGCGTTGTGCAATGACAAGCGACCTTTCGCGTAACCTCCTACTTCTTCTAAGATTATGCGCTGGTTCGTCAGTCGGCTCAGCAATAGCGGGCGCGGGAGTTGAGGACATCAACATGCAAACGAAAAACTGACACAATGAATATTTTAGTAATATAATAATGCTGTTTTTTTTTTTTTTTTTTTTTGCTGAATAGAAGCAGAATATATGTAAATATGGGCTGTAAAATTTATAAAAATCCGAAAATGGGCCGAAATTTTTATAAAAATTAAAGCAACGAACATAATCGAATCGGCTAGTACAAAAATGATTTTTAAGAGCCGAAAACCCAGAGAATAAATGAATAAATAAATCCGGATTTGAACAAATAAATAGAATAAAAATTTACAAATGTACAAAAGAATCACGAAAATGAATAAATTGAATTAAAAGCAGGAAATATTAACAAATAAATCAACAAATAAGCAATCATGAAAATATACACAAATATTAACAAGTATATACACCGATAACACAATGACTCGGGTCGTTCCTAAACCTCGCCATTCCCCGGCAACGGCGCCAAAAACTTGGTACGTGCGTGACTACACATATTTTTACGATGAAATTACACACGATTTGGTTTTAAATTTATAAAAGTGATTATTACTTTTACATCAAAACACACACGAAAGGGCAAGTGTACCCCGTCATATATGTAGTAAAGTATCGGTAAGAACCAAGTATCGATCCACGGAAATGGGCGGAGAAATAATACTAGACCTTTATCACTAAATTACCGGTAAAAACATAATTTGTTTTGGTTTTAACTAAACTAAAATAAGCATAAATAAATACTTATAAACCATAGTAGATTATATATAAATAGCCTTGCTTAATACACAACCATAGCATGTCAACTAAGTCAGTTTTGGCACTAGAAGCATTCGGTCAATTTTCCATTTCGAGACAATTAGTATCCCTTTCGGGAATCCTAACATGACAATCATTCGGAAAGTTAAAACGATAAACACACTTTAACCACCTAAAATTGTTCTTTAACGTGCAATTGATAAATGTCTATGAAAATCTCCTAAAAATAAGTTAGTCATCCGTTAGGAGTTTTCTAACCTCACTTAATCAAGGAAAGCAACATCGATAAACACAATGCAACCACCGAGATAAGCATAAACTTGATTAAATCACAACCGAGTTCATTTTACAAATCTTACGCATAAATTCACCAAGATAGCAATTTTGGCCGAAACTACTAACTAGGCTAACAAACCTGGCAAGAATTCGTAACAACACCATCTAACCCGTTAGAGTCCTTCCGTGAAGGCAAGCTTTCTTGATTAACAATAATTACATTTTATTAAACCACTAACCCGTTAGAGTATCATGGTGCCCACATTTTAACCAAGTTAAACTAGTTAACCAAATTAAAAGTTTACTAATACATGATTAAATAAGCTTCATTTTTCAACTATCTTACCTAACCAAGCACCAATCATCCAATACAATTACTTATAATCAAGAAATCAATATCAATAACAAGGTTGCAAACTAATCATCAAAGATAATCATAGAAAATACTTCAAAGTGTCATTACAAACAAAGATTGACATACTAATGATTATAATCAAGCAAGGGATTGTTGTGTTTTTGCCCAAAGGCTACAATAATACATAAATATTAATCTAAATGCTTGAAAGATTAACAAAACTATGGAAAGATTAGAAAACCCAACCATAAACAAGCACAAGATTAAGAATCCGGATAGTAAATGAGCAAAACCGGGCAATGTGGCTTGAATCCGGGCTAAAGCTGATGCTTCCGGAGCCTGAAAATCGCCTCTGGAGCTCTCCAAAATTCCAGAGTTACTAATAAGATGGCCCTGTTCTGTTTAAATGCTTTTTCGAAGTTGCACGACCGTTCTCCCGATCGCACGACCGTGCACTTTAAGCATTATTGGTGGTGGGCCACCATACCGCATGACGTCACAGATCGTTGACTGGTCTTCGCATATGCACGGGCGTTCTTGATCTGGCATGGCCGTTCCACACCGGCATTTTGTTGCACGCCTTGACTTGTGGTCGTTCAGCTCCGAGGTGTTCCTGGAACGTCGGATCCGCACGACCGTTCCTGATATGGCATGACCGTGCCTTTTCGGGTTTGCCTGCAATGTCTTGCACGGTGAGTTGCACGCCTGGTTCACTGCCGGGTCTTCTTGGTTTGTCGGATATGCACGGTCGTGCATGAGGTCGCATGATCGTGCCAAACGCCCAGGTCAGTTTCTTCACAGAATCTTCGCAGCTTCGTCGTTTTGTCCGGAAAGTCCTCGTTTTCGCTATCATCTTGTCTGGTATGCTGTTTTAGGCCTGTAAACAAAAATGTAGATAATTAAGTATCCGAATGACGGTTTTACGGCCGAAAACGCATAAAATAGGGGTAAAACGGGGGACTAAAATATGTGTAAATTAGCGAATATCAGCTAGCATGATAACTATTTTTGTAAGAGAACTCGATCATTGGCAGATGAGAATCCCAATTACCACCAAAGTCTATCACGCATGCTCTAAGCATATCCTCCAAAGCTTGAATTGTCCTCTCAGATTGACCATCTGTTTGGGGATGATAAGCAGTGCTTAGATTTAGTTGGGTTCCCATAGTAGATTGCATAGTTTTCCAGAAATGAGATGAAAATCGAGCATCACGGTCAGAAATGATATCCAAAGGAACACCATGTCGTGAAACAATCTCATCAACATAAATCTTTGCAAGTTTATCAGCAGATAGGTCTTCGCGAATCGGGAGAAAATGAGCTGACTTCGTTAATCGATCGATAACAACCCAGATAGCATCATGACCTTTAGAAGTACGCGGTAGCTTAGTGATGAGATCCATCGCAATGCTCTCCCACTTCCAAACCGGTATCTCCGGTTGTACAAGCAATCCAGAAGGTCGTTGATGTTCAGCCTTGACCTTGAGACAAGTTAGGCATTTTGATACATACAAGGCAACATCTTTCTTCATACCAGGCCACCAGAACTTAGTACGAAGATCCTTGTACATTTTATCAGCACCAGGATGGATAGAATATCGGGACTTGTGAGATTCGTCCATTACTAGGGTGCGGAGATCATCTTGTTTTTGAGACCCACAAACGATCCTTAAAATAAAGCAAACCATCGCTTTTTGCTTCGAGTTTAAGCTCAAGCTGATGTGGTAATTCCATACCCATCAAATTTTGTGAAACACAAAATTGCTGAGCTCGAAGAACACGGGATTGAAGATCAGATAGAGTTTGAACGGAATGAAGCTTGACTCGCTCTTTTCGACTAAGCGCATCGGCCACGACATTCGCCTTACCAGGATGGTAGCGAATTTCGCAATCGTAATCGTTCAAGAGTTCAACCCAACGTCGTTGCCTCATGTTCAGCTCTTTCTGATTAAGAATATGCTGGAGACTTTTGTGGTCTGTGAAAACCACACACTTCGTTCCATAGAGGTAGTGTCTCCAAATCTTGAGCGCGAAAACCACAGCTCCTAACTCGAGATCATGAGTCGTATAGTTCTTCTCGTGGATTTTCAGCTGTCGAGATGCATATGCAATAACTTTACCTCGTTGCATGAGGATGCAACCAAGGCCTAAGTTGGATGCATCGCAATAGACAACGAAATCATCGTTTCCCTCAGGCAGAGATAGAACAGGAGCATTACATAACTTCTGCTTCAACGTTTGGAACGCTTCTTCTTGCTTGGGTCCCCACTCAAAAGGCTTATTCTTCTGAGTCAAAGCAGTGAGTGGAACCGCAATCTTCGAGAAATTAGAAATGAATCGACGATAATAACCAGCAAGACCAAGAAAAGATCGAATCTCTGTCGGCATCGTCGGTGTACTCCAATCCTTAATAGCAGCAATCTTGGATGGATCCACATGAATACCCTGCTCGTTGACTATATGACCTAGAAACTGGACTTCTTTAAGCCAGAATTCACACTTGGAGAATTTAGCGAAAAGTTGTTCCTTCTTAAGGAGTTCCAACGTTAAGCGAAGGTGTTGTTCGTGATCGGCTCGAGTCTTCGAATAAATGAGGATATCATCGATGAACACAATAATGAACTTATCTAAATAAGGTTTACAGACCCTATTAATTAAGTCCATAAAGATAGCTGGAGCATTCGTCAAGCCAAAAGGCATGACTGTGAACTCGTAATGCCCATATCTCGTGCGGAAAGCAGTTTTGGGAATATCTTCTTCGAGAACACGAAGTTGATGATACCCAGAACGCATATCGATCTTAGAAAAACATGAAGCACCTTGCAGCTGGTCAAAGAGATCATCAATTCGCGGTAGGGGATATCGATTCTTGATGGTAAGCTTATTAAGCTCACGATAGTCGATACACATTCGAAAAGACCCATCTTTCTTTTTCACGAAGAGGACAGGAGCTCCCCAAGGTGAATAACTCGGACAGATGAATCCTTTATCAGATAACTCTTGAAGCTGTTTCGATAACTCTTGCATCTCTAATCGTGCAAGACGATAGGGTGCTTTTGCAATCGTGTTGGCATTAGGTACAAGGTCGATATGAAACTCAACTTGACGAACTGGAGGCAAACCAGGCAGTTCATCGGGAAACACCTCTGGATAATCCCGAACAATAGGAGTATCCTGAATACTCTTCCTTTTGCTTCTCTCCTCGGTGACATGTGCTAGAAAAGCAACATATCCCTTTCTTAAATATCTTTGGGCCTTCGTACACGACATAAGCTTCAATCCACCTGAAGGCTTCTCGCCACGAACTTCCAAAACATCGCCAGACGGAAGAGGAATATGAACAATCTTATCGAAACAAACCACCTCAGCGTGGTGTCTGGTTAACCAATCCATTCCAATGATAATGTCGAAGCTTCCAAGATGCATTGGTGTGAGGTCAATAGGAAAAAGATGGTTATCAAGGTTCAACTGACAATCACGAATAACAGAATCGAGAACAAGAGGTTTACCAGAAGCAACTTCGACAGATAAGGGCTTCCTTAGTTTAGTTCTAGGTATCGCAAGCAACGGTTCAAAAGATAACGAAACAAAACTTCGATCGGCACCAGAATCAAAAAGAATAGATGCGGGTTGATTATTAACAAGAAACGTACCATTGACAACCTCGTTGTCGGCCCTCGCTTCGATTGCATTCAAATTGTAAGCTCGCCCTCGAGCAGGATTCACATTGGCGTTGACGTTCGCATTCAGATTCGCATTGGCATTTGCCAGCCTCGGACAGTTGTTGCGGAAGTGGCCAAACTCTCCACAATTAAAACATGAACCTGGTGGGAATCTAGCAGCATTCCCTTGTGCCGGAGTTTGAACCTGGGCGACCTGATTTTGTCCTGAACGACAAACATTGGCTAAATGCCCAAATCTACCACACACCGTGCATTGCTTACAAGCATGTTGTGCAACATGATGACCGTTGCAGCGAGCACAATGAGGTGCAGTACCAGCATACGCCTTTTTCGAGCCGGTGTGTTCTGTTCAGCCTGAGTCGTAACAGCAAAGTTATGTGCACCCTTTCGCTTCCTTGATTTCTTTGACGACTCACCTTCTTTACCTTTACCCTTCTTCTTGTCTTTCACAGAATCAGATGATTTCTTCTTGTCAACCTTGCGGGTGAGTTTACCCTTTCTGGCTTGGGATTCAGTCAAGGTAGCAGACAACTCGATCGCTTGACGAAGGGTAGAGGGTTTAACAGCGGTCACAATATCCAGCATAGAATCGGGTAGACCATCGATATATCTTTCGATTGCTTTGTCTGGTGGGGTAACCATGGTGGGACACAATAGACTGAGTTCCTCAAAGCGATCCGTGTACGCACGGTGCTCAGCCCCATCTTGTTTTAAGTCGTCAAACTCTCGCTTCAAAGCTCGAATCTCGTGACGGGGACAGAACTCTCTCATCATGAGAGCCCGAAGCTCATCCCATGTTTGTGCCAATGCCACTTCGGCACCCCTATCGCGCATAATACCATTCCACCAAGTAAGCGCTCGCTTCTCAAACACGCTTGAAGCAAATTCAACCTTTCGTTCATTCAGACACTGCACATGCCTGAATGTGTTCTCAATACTCTCGAACCACTGTAGGAGCGCAGTTGCTCCTTGCGACCCAGAAAACTTCAGAGGCTTAGCGGAATTGAAGTTCTTGAAATTACACCGCGCATTGTTGTGGTTATTATTGTTATTGTTGTATATCTCATGAACTTGAGTTACAACACCGGGAAGCACAGCGGCCACTTGCTGAGAGACCAGGGCTGCGATTTCTTCGATGGTGAAAGACTGTGCTTCACGTCGTGGAGGCATTGTCTAACAAGGAAATATGAGAATCGAGTGAGGTTGATAATTAGGAAAAGTAAAAGATGTATCGACAAAGCACAAGGAAGGCGATCATTTGTTCGTTACCTCGGACAAACAAACGACACGCGGTGACTAATCAAAGTAAATGAATCAAAATAATGCATCACGAAGACGTGCTCGCCTATAAGTCAACACTCACCCCAAGAGTTCCCAGGTAAGAGTGACTGGTCCGATTATGTGAATTTGTACGAACACTCTAACCTTAGACAGAAAACTCAGGGTACAGGCATTCACTCTTCCAGTTTGCACGTGTTCACATTATTTTAACCCAAACTTTGACGAGATTTTGAAAATTCAAAAGGCACTAAGCCAGATATGAATCAAACTGGAAGGGTTCAAAACCTAGCAATCAATCATCCTAGAACGGATGATTAATTTTCGAAGCAGATTCGGATTTGAGTTCTCGTTGTGGTTATCACCTAAGGATAGGTGACGCTATTGTTTTAAAAATCTAAACACAAGTAAACTTGTGTTAGGGTCCTAAAGTTATAGTCTAGGTCAAAGCATTACTAATAACCTAATTCCCTATAACCATTGGCTCTGATACCAACTTCTTCTGTCACACCCCGACCACGTAGGACAACAAACCGTGGCGGAAACGTCGGGGAGTGTTGCAACAGAAGCTATTGTTTCATAACCATGGATACAAAAAGTGTTTCGTTTTATTGATAATATTAAACATTACATTGTCTTAACACATAGAACAAACAAGTTTTATATCGTCTATCATAGTTATTAAGTCACTAAGGCCTCGTCCAGATCCTATGTGACGCATGCACCCTAGTAGTCATTCAAGCATCAACACCTGAAACATATGTAAAAACTTAGTCAGCAAAGAAATGCTGGCGAGTACATAGGTTTTAAAGGAGTGTCGAATTCATGGCTAGTTTAAGTGTTGCAATACTTTATTAAAAACTTTGTTTTGAAAAGAGTATAATATTGCAACTTAATTAACCAACTCAAATCAAGCGGTTTATAGTTTATAAAACCCCGTAGCCATGATTCTTAACCCAAAAACATTTGCTTTAGAAAACTAACCTGTAAAACATCTTGTAAAAACTCGTTAAAAGCTCGTATAGTTTATAACTCTTGGAAAAAAACATCGTTGTGTGATATCGTTTCAAAATCGTTTCAAAATCGTTTCCTCGCTGAGCTAAACAACGACGCGCAATGTAATACGATAGAAGCACTTATATATAAGATGTACCAGTGGCGCATCTACCATGATACTATCATACTACACCTGCCCCATTAGCTAATTATTGCTCAAAACCAATCGTTTAATTTGTTTACTCGTTTCACCTCGTGTATCACGTTTCAAATCGTTTAACTCGTCTCAAAGCGTATTCGTTTTGATAGTGAAACTACTTTTGGTCGTCTCGTTAATAACATTCAAACCTGTGTGGCTCGTTTATTGTTCAACTCGTTTTCGCATTAACAAACCTCCAAAGGGTAAGTTAACAATCATCAGATTCAGTCGTTACCCACAACCCCCACACATAACCATGGGTGTAGTGCAATAACGGGATTTGTCAGATCCTATGGTACCATAACCTAATACTGGTCGGCTTGATCAATGCTAATGAATGTCATTCGTTATGTAATTACAACCAACAAGTCGTGTACACCTTATCGAAATCGTTATTAGTTTTGTATAAACCACCTTAATCGTTTTTGAAGTCATCGTTTAAACCTTGAAATTCGTTTTGTACATATGAATCACCCCAAAACAATTGAAAACAGTAAAAGAGGGGACTATGTACTCACATGTAGTGCAAAGTATCCTCTATCAAATAGAACTTCAACAAACTCGAGCAAACCAGAGAGATCAAGTAGCTCCTAGTAATCGAACCACTAGTTAAACAATAAACGCCTAAATCGGGAGATCGGACATAATGAGGTCTTGTAAACCAAATGAGTGTTGGGACTCATGTAATATGGTTTAACAAAGCCTACATCCTAGATCGGAACCTAACCTAAGTGCTTTTCGACCCATCGCGACCCATTAAGGTAGCTTACGCTACTTTAACGTGTCGTGCACGCAACAGCGCGTTCGAGACGTCTAACTAGTCCTATGACAAGTATTATATGCCCATACACGTTCAATTATGTTACATAATCAGTTATGTGTAAAAAGTTTAGGTTACATATGCTAAATTACCAATTATGTATGAAAAGGGTATTTTGGTAATTTACTAAAGGCATATAACTACCTATCATGCGACTAATTAAACCTAAGTGACCATAAGGTATAACCTCGAAAGGTTATTCCCTATGCTACTATGGTCACTAAACATGTTTGGTCGGATCCTAACGATCGACCAAACGGGTCGTGTTCGAAAGTCTAAGCGGGTGTTTAGTCCGCTTGACTTACGACTCTACACAAGCACAAAACTAAAAAGTGACGAGCTAAACATGTCAAAACATGTTTAGTTAGGTTAGAAAACAATTTTGGATATCAAAACAAACGGTTTTGATATCCTAGAGTAGTTTGGTTACAAAATACGTGTGAAAACGCATTCTGGCCGAAGCTACGACTCGTCACTGAGCTTAGATAACGTGGTAATCAGTAGGTATAGTCGCTAGGGACTATAACCATCGTGATTACGCTCACGTTATGAAGTTCAAACGAACTTTGCGTTGACCATAGACTGGTCAAAGCAGAAAGTCAAATGCAGTTTGACTTTAACGAAGAAAACGAATGAAAAGAAGGAAAGAATACTTACAAAAGGTCCCCGCAAGCTTTGATTTCCCAAGTATTCTCAGGTATGAAGTGACTAGCACTTCAATTTAGAGAAATCTCAGAAAATCAAGTGTGGGTTTTTGCAAGTGAAGGCAATGGGTATTTATAAAAAAACAAGAGCCGTTAGGATCGTTCCTTGAATCCCGAGCTTCGATCTGGACCGTACAAGTGCACCCACTGATTTAGAAAACCTTGGGCACCCCTAAACCAGCCCATAGAAGGCTAAAAACCATTTGCACAAGAGGGAAACAGCTGGAACAAGCTGGATTGCAATTTTTCTGAACTGGGCATCTCACGCGGCCCGCTTAAGAAATGCACAAAATCTCACGCGGGCCGCCTGGGCAAAGTTTGACAGATTTGTCAGTTTTAGTCCCTGCAGCTTAGAAACTTGCGTTTCGGCTCATTTTTGGCACGTTTAAGCCCTGTTAACCCCATTTCAAGGCTCCAAAATGAAGTTAAAGTATAGGGAACTTAAAACATGCTCAAAAATATCTCGGATGTCGGTTCGTTTGGTTGTACGGTTGCGTTATTCGCTTAATTACGACGGAAGTCGGAACGAACGCAAAAACGATCCAAATTAAGCGACGAATGCAATTTTATCATGTCACATACTAAAACATAATATTTTAATGATTACATAAATTTTTGGATGTCCGGATATATTCAGAACGTAAGATATGCGCGAAAATGCAAACTTGTGCACTTTTTGATGCTTTTAGTCCTTATTGATCAATAAAGTTTATCTTAGCATACCGAACCCCTCAAAGCCTATTTCTATGCTATGTAAAGGTTATTTAGGGTATGTTTAACTTATGATCAAGTTCCGGAGTGTTCGTTACTATACAATTCGGTATAGTTTCGCAGTTTGACACAAATAGTCCCTGCGATCGAACAAGGTTGATTTTAACACACCGAACCATCCAAAACTTATTTCTAAGTTATGTGGAGGTTATTTAAGGTATGTTAAGCCTATTTCACTATTCCGGAGCATTTTTTGCATTAAACTGGTTATATTTACGCATTAGCGCGCATATAACCTTCTAGAAAGCGAGTTAGAGCTTGAAATTGGAATCGAATCGAATTGCACAAATCACCAAACACAAATACACACATAATACATCAAAACACATATAATAACACCAAAGCACATTGTTTTATTAATAATCAACATTGTTTTACATCGTACAGAGATTACAGAGCACAGTTGTCACAATTGATTAAGTTAGTGTTATGTATAGTTGTAATAAAAACTTGGGTTTAGGTTATGTACTGCATGTGTTTTTCGCCAAACCCCTTCGATGAAACTCTGCTTGAGGAAACATTGAAGTTTCGCCATCATTGAAGTTTCGTCATCATCATGGTTGGAGTTTAGTCTGGCATGCTCTTTCGTCGATTGATTTGTTCGCAGTTTGGGCTTTGGGCCCAAGTGTAGCCCAGTCACACTATTCAAGCTATTTAACGTAAGTCTAACCCTAATCCTCCTTATTTCTCTTCTTCACGTCGACGGCAACCCCTTTCATCGAATCCCCTTTCATTCTCGGTTCTAACCTCCGGCGCGCACACACACCTCACTCGGTTAGTATGTCCTAATCCGTACTCATTGTAGTTCTTTGTTGTACAAATTGTATGAGTACATATTGATGTTTGAGATGTGAGAATGATTTAGGGTTCCAATGCGAACTCAAATATAACTCGACGTAACATGGAGTAATATTTTATAGGATTGGTTTGATTTGATGGTACTGATTTGTTGGTTGACTGATAACTTTTGCATGTTATGTGGGTTTTGATATGTTACTGCTTTATTCATTAGATTTATAACACGTATATTAGGAATCTGATGTTTTATGGTTAGTCATGCTCACTTCACAACTTTGATGATCTTGTTGCTATATGAATATTATGTTATTGGAGTGCATTACTGTGAATAAATCGGAGCTATAAGTGTTTAAGGTTATTGATGTTCATGATGAACTGTGAGGAAGAAGATGGGTTCCGGCGAAATACCTTATCGACGAAACCTATGTAGTTTCGCCACCCATCTCCTCGACGAAAACTATGTAGTTTCGCCACCCATCTCCTCAACGAAACCTATTATCTTTCGCCAGGAGTTTCGCCACCCAGAATGTGGTTTGCAATAGGTTGTAGTTTAAAACAAGTGTGAGAATAAACAAGTATATGTTGATTTTATTATGACTAAGGAAAACATAACTTGCGTATGTTGAAAAACTCACGTAACTATTAAGTGATATTACGAAACATGCAAGCGGACTGTGGATATGTATGAGCCTGGATAACTGTTTATGTGTTAATCGGAAACTGTTGCTTGATTTCACACCATGAGTACAATCTATACGCGAACCAAGTGATTGGAAACTGATTTCGTGTACATGCATATCATAGGCTTTGACTGATTTATTTGTGAGCAAGTAACTAATCATACCGAGCAAACCAAGGTGAGTTCATTTCTCTTGAGCATGCGTCCCGATCGTTGGGATAGTCTTTGGGTATCCCTAGGAGGGATAGGTATTGGGTAACTCGTTTGGGTATTCCTGAGAGGAATACGTCTTGTTGTAAATCGGTAATGTTGGATAATATACTCATCCTATCACCATTAAAGTCCCTCCGTGTTATTTGGTTACCTGAGAGGTAATAAGGTATTAGTTGGTAGCGCTACTTAGGTTTGGCAACCTCACCCAGTACCAGAGAGGATGGGTGTTGAACTAAAGACCTAGTCATGACCAATGCTTTGATAGGAGCATTGGAGAAAAGGGCAATGTAATTCAAGAGCCGTCTTATATTCAGGATATTATCAACATTAAATTCAATGGATTAAACTAAACACTTGGTAACCAACGTTTTCGTAAAACTATGAACTCACCAGCGTTGTCAGATACACTTGTTGCATGTTCGTAGGTCATTAGGTACTTTGGATGGGAACTTGCTATCTGGATGGCTAGAGTGGTCATGGGTCGCAGTGCTTAGTTACGCGTGTCTTGTTTACTGAATTTTTATACATTGGGTTTTGAAACATTTAAACAATGAATTGTTATTTGCTTCCGCTGTCACGATTTAAATTGAATTATATTCTATGAACGTTTTTATTTAATGAATGGAATTTTGTTAAACATATTATGGTTGGTTCAATGTGATTGGTGGCTAGATCCTGCTACGTCACACGCCTAGCGGGGTTACCGCACATGGTATTTTGGGGGTGTGAGAGTTTGGTATCCGAGCCACTGGTTATAGTGAACTAGGCTTTAAAACATTTTTGTAAAACCAGACTATAACCAAACTGTTCAGAAATCGACCCTGACACTCAGCTCCAGATTACAAGGTCCGTCTTTTGTTTACTTTATGCATTACTTGTTTAGTGGTCACACACTCACAGCTTCCATGAAATTATATACTAGATACTATGGTGATGTGATAGTGTGACACAACTATTCGACCCTTGTGATTCGCAATCCTGTAATACCTTTCGTTTTACTATTTGATTGTGGGGGAAACTTTTAGCGCAAGTTAAAAGGTGCTGAGATAAGCATGCCAATTTCCTTGTTATTATGGGTGCACACATAATAATAACGTGAGGTGCAGGCGAGTCCCAGTGAGGCTTAACGAGTGTGAGAAGGGTTCTGCCCTGTTTTTTGGTATAAACTTTGTAGTTTGTGGATGTCAATGTGAGATTTGACTCCTACCTTATCTCGATTCTTAAACTTGTTCCCTCTTCTTATAGGATCATGAGCGGACGAGGTCATGGACGTGGTCACATTGCAATGACCCAGGCTGAGCTGATAAATCTGATTAACACCCGTGTGGCTGAGGCATCAGCAACCTATCAAGTCGGTATGATATGTGCCAAATCTTCCTTATTCATTTGTCGTGTACACAACCCTTACCCTAGTATTGTATTTTCTTTCGTCCATTAGGTCAGCCAGCGCAACAGAATAATCTGCCTGCCTGCACATTCAAGACATTCATGGACTGTAAGCCACAGACTTTCAGTGGGACTGAAGGGGTTGTAGGACTTCTGTGTTTGTTCGAGAAGGCAGAATCAGTGTTTGCGATGTGTAACTGTCATACTGGGCTCAAGGTGAAGTATGCTACAGGCACACTTGAGGATGGTGCCCTGACATGGTGGAATGCCCAAGTCCAGATGTTGGGCATTGAAATGGTGAATGCAACTACTTGGGACGATTTGAAGGAGCTGATGCGTGAAGAATACTGCCCTCGTGACGAAATTCAGAAACTTAAAAACGAATATTACAATCTGAAGATGGAGGGGTCCGAAATCGAAGCATACACAAAGAGGTCACATGAGCTAGCAACCCTGTACCCCACTCTGTCTGGACCCCCACCTCAAAGAATCGGGCTGTACATCATGGGCCTCGCACCAGCCGTAAAGGGGTATGTCACTGCTGCAAACCTTAACAATCCACCCCAGATCATCCGTGTGGTACACAAGATTACTAACAAGGAGGTCGAGCGTGGATCGCTACCGCCTCGTGTATCTACTACTATCCCTGCTGCTACAGCTACCACATCTTCTGGTGATAACAAGCGAAAATGGAATGAGGCTGACAAAGCAACTAGTGTCAGTCAATCACAGAAAAGGCAGACAACAGTGTCAACTGCAGTTTTAGCCAATCGTCTTCTATGAATCAGAATCAGGGCAACAATTCAAATCAGGGTTCCTACGCGAGAAAGCTACCAAAGTGTAATAAATGTATGTTCCACCATCGCGGGCCGTGCACCCGGGTATGTCATATATGCAACAAGGTGGGTGATGTGCGTGAAGTGTGTTATACTTTTGATATATATTTAAGCCCCTTTTTACACTTTTAGCCAAGTTTTAAATTTATAAAACACGATATTTACTAACACTAAACACACATATGGGCAAGTGCACCCATCGTGGACGTAGTATAGTGTTGGTAAGATATCGAGGTCGTCCAAGGACACAAGAGCTTTTAATACCGGTTTATCCTCAACGTCTAACCAAATCAAAAAGTGAGAAAAATGTTTTAAACTAAGAAAAATAAAAACTAACTAAATGCTGAAAAATAAAATAAAATAAAAACAGATAGACAAGATGAATCACTTGGATCTGACACGTGTGTTAGTATAACCTTTGATTATTTTCGCACTTTTGCACTTGTTTAAGAGATTATCTTAGTTATTGTAGTAGGCCCCTCTTTTGAAGGTGACGTTACCCTCAACCCAGTAGTTTGAGTCAGCAAGGATACAATCCTAAACGGTCGGATTATTGAAAGATAATGAATTAAGTTATTAATGCAAATTGTGGTAGGCCCCGCTTTCGGCGGTGACGTTACCCTCGGCTAAGTAGTCTGAGTCAGCAGGGATACAGTCCTAAATAGCCGGGTTATAGTATTAATAGTAGTTAACTTATGAGGGGGTCAAAGAGTTTGGATCCCCGCCATCCAATACCTATGGGTATTGAAGGAGATCTTACTAAATTTGACCCAGGTCCCAAGCAGGACCTCTAAACGCTGAACAAGGGCAAGACCCTTACCAAACCGTTCCCTTAACCCCCGACCAGGTAGCCAACATACCTCCATATAGACCGTGGAGATATGAATGGTGAAAATCTTTTATTTTAAAATAACGCCAAGACACCACGGACAAACGATAAGGAAAGATCACCTTCAACATAAGTAACTAGTTATTAAAGTCATTAATACAAAACCAAATAAAAAGTGCAAAAGATTAAAAATAAAAAGTATTATACTAAACACTTGTCTTCACCAAGTGATGTAAGAGACTTAGGCAAACATGGCCTTGATTGTCAAGAACTCTTACGATCAATCTTGGATCCCGAGACGACTCACACACTCTACGATGGACAATGGATGATGGTGGTGGATGATGGTGTTATGGTGGTGGTGGGTGGTGGATGAAGTGTGAGAGAGGTGGTGTGCCAAGGGATGAAATGGAATGAAGCCAAGCACCCCTATTTATAGGTTGAACAGAAGGCTGGGCACGGCCCCGTGTCCGCTAGACACGCCCCCATGCCCGTCTGACATTTTCTCTCTTCATTAATTGTAATTCGCAATTACAATTAATGCGCCTGCTGTACTTTCACCACGCCCCCGTGCCCGCTGGACACGGCCCCGTGGTGGGCAATGGAAGCTTCTACTGGTTTGTCTTTTCTGCTGCTTCCTGGGCACGCCCCCGTGTTCGCTGGACACGGGGCGTGTTCAGTCTCCGTTTTCTCTTCTTTGCCTTGGGAGGTGCTATTGAGGGTCCTGACAGTCTACTTTTGTTCCTTTTCTTGTATTTATGCTAGAATTAGTTGTCTTTTTGCTTCTTTTGTGATTTTGAGCTCATTTCATCCTGAAAATACAAAAGGAAGACAAAAACACTCTTTTTCCAACATTAGTACTTAAAAACGGTTAGTTTTATGCCTTAATTGATGTGATTTATATGTTGCATTTTACACACATCAGTGGGTCATATGGCAAAGATTATAGGGTTTGGCTCACAAAGTAGCCCCAGTAGCAGCAGCAGCCACAACAACATGAGAGGCAACAGCCTCAACAGAATCAGGGAAATCAAAAGGGGTGCTTTCAGTGTGGTGAAGAGGATCATTTTAAGCGGGATTGCCCTCTTCTTATCCAAAATACAGGCAACAACAACAACGCATGGAATAACAACAAAGAGAACAATGGTGAGAATGAGGCACGTGGTAGAGTATTTACTCTTGGCGCTGAGGAAGCTCGCAATGATGGCAATGTGGTGACCGGTACGTTTTCTGTGAACGATCTTTTCGCTTCTGTTTTATTTGACTCTAGTGCCGATTGGAGTTATGTGTCCTTGGGGTTCAATCGTTAGTTAGGGTTGACCCCCACACCTCTTGTAAATAAGCATGTAGTAGAATTAGCTAATGGTAAATTGATTGAAGCTTCTCATGTTCTTTTTGGTTGTAAGCTTGATTGTGACACCCCAGGAAAACCGGGAAAACCTTACAACTTAACTAGCTTCCTCAGTGAGTGCCATCAAATTTCGGGACGAAATTTCTTTCAACTTGGGGATGATGTGACAACTCGAAATTTAGAACCTTTCGTTGTAACTTGCTTGTACGTTATGTGACTAGTTAAAATGATAACGTGAACCTTTTTATATGATAAGTGCTTTGTTACGTGTGTATTATATATATATGTGTACGTGTTATATGTGAACCGAGAACCCGACACGAAACAACAAGGAACCCGACTCGAGACCATGAGGTCTCGAGTGACTAGTAATCGGTTTTGGGCCTTGGGCCGAGAACCTTTGGCCGGTTGGGCCTTTGGGCCGTGAACCCCACTCGAAACCCACTAAGGGTGCACACACTTGGAACTTGACTATATAAACTACCCTTAGTTAGTTTTTGCCATTTGTTGAACAATACAACACACACACTCTCCTACTTCTCTCTCTAAGCCTTAAGAACACAAACACATTTCCAAGACTCTCGGATCCACTCGGTTGACACAAGAAACTCTCGGATTTGGACTTTGGATCGGCACACACACACACCCTCGAAATCCATAACCGGTTAGTGTTCTTGATGTTTTGATTGAATGTTGGTGTTATGTTTGTATGATAAAATGCATGAGATGATGTTATTTGTTAGTATTTCTTGATGATCATTGTTGAATGCTTAGTGATAGTATGTTCATGTTATGCTTGTGCTTAAATAGATGCATAAATGAGATGATGTTTTATGTGTGTTAAAAAGTTTAGTGTTGGAATGTGTTCATGTGTTAAAGAGAGTTTAAACTATTAGATTTGATGATTCATGAAATCGGTTTACATATGTCATGAAATCGGCTAAGGAGTATGTTTGTCATGTTAGGATGCATGCTAGTAAATTGTATCTTGATGGTTGTTCATAGTTTTGTTTGAATAAAGGTTGAATACTTGATGAATATGGGTTTGAATGTGTGAAGAACACTTTGAATGATAGTTGAAGATTGAAAACCCTTGTGATTTTGATCCATCTTTGACCAATAACCTGATTAGGAAAACTGTTAGTGGAATGCTATTGGTTATTTCCGGATTTGGGCCTGATTATATTGTACCACTAATCTGACTACATCTGCATCAACACGTGAACTTGAAAACGACTGCTACCGACTCGCAATCACGCAGTTGCGACTCGCAACCACAGCGTGATGACTCGAGACCACGCGGTTGCGACTCGCAACCATAACAGGACAAGCCGAAACCACAGGATACGAGTCCCGTTGCGACTCGAGACCTCAGCATGATGAACCGAAATCATGGTTGCGACACCAGTTGCGACTCGCAACCATCCATGATCAACGCACAGCATGACTCGAGACCATGCTTGCGAGTCCGGTTGCGACTCGAGACCACACTTTGGGCCTTAGTTAGTGGGCCGGACTTATGAACTTCTGTGCTACTGTTGATGAGTTATTTGGGCCTGTTATCACGAGCCCAACTGTTTGGACTTTGAACTTGTGATTGACTGTTACCTGTGAACTGTGAACTGTTAAACGTGTCTGCCATACGTGTTGAACATTTGTGCACTACTTGGTTCGAACCTGATTATACGTGATATCCGTGTTAGGACGTTATTGACTACTTGCGACTTGATTGACTTTCTGTGATTAACTGCCGAGCAAACCAAGGTGAGTTCACACCCTTTACAAAGCATGGGATTCCCTGGGTTGGGAACGGGGTTAAGGAACGTGGTTCCTCGTCTACCTTGGGTAGGACGTCAGTGGTTCAGGAATGTGATTCCTCGTCCGGATGGACGGATAAACGTACTAGACTAAAACTCTATCACGAAGTCCCTCCTTTTTGTATCGACTAATCGCCGGGCCAATGGCGAGCGGGTCATTAGTTAGATAGCGCTATTTAGGTCTGACAAGCCTCACACCGTGCCGCAGAGGACGGGCGTGAACTAATGGATCTGGGGCACGTCAATGATGATAGACATTGATGTTTTCAGGGCACATAAACATGACTACAGTCAGCAATCGATACGGTAACGAGTCTAGTATACACATGGGGTAGCCCCCACGGCTGGAGAGCCAGATGATGTACATGGGGTAGCCCCCACGGCCGAAATGCCTGATAACTACATGGGGTAGCCCCCACGGCCGGAGTGCCGGAGTAACTGGGAACGAACTGGTCACGTTTTTAAAACTATGGGGTAACCCCCACGGCAGGATGCCAGATAAAGTAAACTGTTTTCGAAACAACTAAAACGAACGCCCACCCGTGAACTCACTCAACTAGTTGTTGACTCGTTACTACATGCTTTGCAGGACCATAGGTACTCAGTGGGAGCTTGCATGGAGGAAGATCGTTGTGGGACAGGGATTGCTACAAGACTATGTTAAACTTGAAACTTTTGGAACTTATGTTATAACTTTAAACTTATGCTTCCGCTTGCAACTTAAACTTATTTGTTTTGGAACACCAATCGTGAATGGTTAAACTTTTATAACTATTTATATGCTTGTTCAGTATGATTGGTGGCTGGATCCTGGTTAGTCACGCCTCCAAGCGGTAGTACTCCGCAGGTGGGATTTTGGGGGTGTGACATTGATCTCATGGGTCAAGTGTTCACCATTAACTTACTCCCTGTCACTCTTGGAAGCTTTGATGTGGTCGTTGGCATGGATTGGTTGTCGAAGCACCAAGCGGAAATTCTCTATAAAGAGAAAATCGTGTGTATCCCTCTCCTCATTGGGGAATCCTTTTCAGTACATGGTCATCGTAGTGGTGCCATTGTCGGCATCATCTTAGTCATGAAAGCCCAGAAGTGTCTATGAAAGGGCTACCATGCTATTCTAGCTCTTGTCACCGATTCACAACCTGAAGAAAGAAAGATCGAGGATCTTCTAGTAGTTCGTGAGTTTTCTGACGTATTCCCTGAAGAGTTGACCGGTTTACCTCCACATCGCTAGGTGGAATTCCAGATTGATCTTATGCCAGGAGCAGCTCCGATTTACTTGTGCTCCTTATCGTCTTGCACACGGAGAGTTGCAAGAGCTATCAAATTAACTTCAAGAGTTATTGGATAGAGGTTTTATCCGGCCCAGTTCTTCGCCTTGGGGAGCCCCTGGTTTGTTTGTAAAGAAGAAGGACGGATCTTTTAGCATGTGTATAGATTATCGAGAACTCAACAAGGTAACAGTTAAGAATCGCTATCCTTTGCCACGCATCATCGACTTATTTGACCAGTTGCAGGGGTCAAGTTTTTATTCGAAGATCGACTTAAGATCGGGCTATCATCAGATGAGAGTCCGAGAGGAGGGTGTTCCTAAAAAGGCTTTTAAAATGCGGTATGGGAACTATGAGTTTTTAGTTATGCCGTTTTGGTTGACGAACGCTCCAGCAGTCTTCATGGACCTCATGAACCATGTATGCAAACCGTATCTCAACGACTTCGTCATCGTGTTTATCGACAACATTCTGATCAATTCAAAGGGAAAGGAAGATCACGAGCGGCACTTATGTCTCATTTTGGAGCTCCTGAGGAAGGAGCAACTCTACGCGAAGTTTTCCAAGTGTGAGTTTTGGATTCGAGAGGTACATTTCCTTGGCCACTGTTGGACCGTGTGTGACCCTAAATAGTCAGTTTAAGGCAGTTCATCTTCATATACAAAGGCGGAATCAATGTAAACGAAGTCACAACAGCTTTTCCTTTCAATTTCCTTCTCTATTAATGCTTTCTGAGTAAATTTTGACAGCATTTCGACACCTAGCACATGACCTAATTTCGCTCCAACGTTACAAATGAAGATCACACATAGGTATTTATAGTGAATCTGATTTTGCTCCAAACAGCAGGAGCGAAACCCCATGATCACTTTAGGAGCGAAATCACCATGTAACTATAGGAGCGAAATCACCTATTTGACTCTAGGAGCGAAATCAACAATGATCTGATTTCGCTTCAAATGACACAAGTGTCATTTGGAGCGAAATTAACAAGCTAAAACCAATTTCTTGATTTTTGTGCTCCAATCTAACCTATCTAGACCTAAGACTCGATACTGACGCAGTTAACATACATTCAATGCACCAACAGACTCCCCCTTGGATGTTTATGAAGTCTTCGGCGTCGAGTCTTCAGTCTTGGTCTTTTCTCCAACTCTGTCTTCTCAGGTTCAGGAACTCTTCCTGTCTCTATCTTCAATCTCCCCTTTGACTATTGATCCAGAACTCTAGACTCCCCCTCTAAGAATGCTGGGATCTAGGATCTTTAACTGGTTCAAACTTCCCCCTCTCGGAATGCTGGGATCTAGGATCTTTATCTGGTTCAAACTTTGACTTTTTGAGCCATGGAGATGATAAAATCTACAACCTGTTACTCAACCAATAACATTACAAACTATTGATTTTAACAATAGAATACAATATCTATCAGTTTTAGAAATCCACTCAAGTATTCAGGTCCAAATTAATGATCCTGATTACTCAATTAATCTACCAAGTTCAACTTAATGATCTTGGTTGATTTCAGACAAACACACTGATTTAGATTATCATTTTCAAACATTTTCTGAAAATAACAAGCATCAAGTTAATGAACTTGTTTTTGACTTTTAACAACTCAAACTTCATCAAGATAAGCTCTCCTCATTCTCCAGACCAGAACTTCTCCTGCATCTGCTTCAGCTTACGAGAATCCAACGATCGACTCTCCACTTTGGTTTGTCAGAAAATAAAGCAGAAAGAAAATATTTTTGGATTTTTAATAAAGTTTCTAAACTAGGAAATGAAATATGAAAACTTAAATTGCAGAATGTAAACAAAGTAAACTATTTACAAACTTATTTTTGGTGGGCGTGTTAGGGAATCATATCAGTTATCAGACAAGTTACCAGTACCGTTAAGCTTTAATTCATACTGAGAATTAAACAATTCATGTAAATTGTCGATATACTGATCCACTTTAAATTCTCACACAAATTTCAATTAATTCAGGATACGATTTAAATGTCTTAGGAACTTAACTCGTTCATGTGTCCCACCTCTTGAATATACTCCCGTATCCAGAATCCCAATATTCAGTCTTACAGGTGAGTATACCACAGCTTATACCACAGCTGATATCTGTAAGGGGTTAAATGCGAGGGCAGTGAGAGCTCAGGTCGATACTTCCGTATACACAGAGAGATGACGGCTTCGACTTTTCGGTGTGACCCCTTTAGAGGATCTTTTGTTTCAACAGCACTGATTATCAATTTTATTGTTTAATCAAGTTGCTGAGGGCGATGCTATGTTTCAAGCATTTGCGGAAAGTATTATTCGGGGACTAGGTCAGGACTTCCGTTCAGCAGAAGTCCCGGAATAATACCCCTGATAAGATAACACTGAGTATAAAGACCTAGTATTTCAGAAAGAGGGACCTTTCAAACGAGATTTCAGGGGTTACCTATATATCCAAGTAGTGTTCCCCACGAATTTTGCAAGTTTGAAATTTTAGGTTTATATCCCGAAAAAATCTACTAAATATGCGAAAACCTATCGACACATCATCCGTGAGACTGTTTTACTCTTTATACTTCACAAATCTTTAGCATACTGTAACTGTCAAACCGATGTACTATCATTTTCCTTATATACACAAGCTCTTTTTCAGATTTTATATTATTTTTGGATTTTGAAATTTTATCATGTTTTTGTATTTTTTTAATTTTTTTTAGTGTTTTTGTCTTTTTCTGAAAATCTATCTACATCTACACCCCCTAAATACCAAAACATGTAAAAAATCGACAAACCATTGCAGATTGTTTCTCATCTTCATCCACAACAATATTCTCATCATCGCCAACAATTCCATCCAACACCGAAAGAAGCTTCATACCATTTAGTTTTAAATGATATTTAAAACGTGTTTTATCAAAAGCTTTGGTATGTAAATCAGCTTTCTGTTCGTCAGTGTGGATTTTCTCTATTCGAATCAACTTCTTCCTGAAGCAATCTCGGATGAAGTGATGTCGAATTTCTATGTGTTTAGTTTTAGCATGATGTACTGGATTCTTTGTTATATTTATAGCGGCCTCATTATCAACAAAAAGAAGTGTGTTAAGAAACTGCAAACCGTAGTCACGCATCTGTTGCTGTATCCACAGGATCTGAGAGCAGCAACTACTAGCAGATATGTACTCCGCTTCACATGTAGATCGCGCCACAGACGTTTGTTTCTTACACTGCCACGTAACCAAACGCGGTCCAAAGAACTGGCATCCTGCAGTTGTTGATTTTGAATTGACTTTGCAGCATCAAAAATCCGAATCGGAGTACCCTTCGAGCGTAAAGTCGCCTTTCCTAGTATACAACAACCCTAATGAAGGAGTTCCTTTCAGGTAGCGCAATACCCTCTTCACAATAATCATGTTTAAAGCTCTCGGGTTAGATTGATATCTTGTTGCGAGGCGTGTTTGGTACATGATATCAGGACGTGAAGCAGTTAAGTACATCAAAGAACCTATCATGGAACGATAGAACGTCTCATCTGCCCTGTCTCCGGTGAGATCTGGGTGAATCCCATGATTTTTTGCAAGTGGTGTAGCAGCTGGAGTAGAACTTGACATCCAAAATTTCTCTAGAATATCACGAACGTACTTCGTCTGTTGAATTTCATTTCCCCCATTGATGACATTTCAAACTTTTGCTTCATCACTGATGAAAAGTCTTTGCATAGACTCTTATTTGTTGACCCAAAAATTATATCATCCACATAAATTTGTACTATCAGAAGATGTCCGTCGACCACTTTGGTGAAGAGAGTGGCATCCACTTTTCCATGAATGAAGCTGTTGGCTAGTAGGTGTTGAGACAAAGTCTCGTACCAAGCTCTCGGGGCCTGGTGTAAACCCTACAGCACTTTGTCAATTAAGTAGACCTTGTTTTTGTGGATTGGGTCGGTAAAGCCCGGCGGCTGTCCGACATAAACCTCCTCTTTAACCTTCCAATAAAGAAACGACGATTTCACATCTAGCTGATATACGTTGAAGTTCTTCCAAGATGCAAATTCCCGGAAAATTCTGATTGCTTCTAGTCATGCCACAGGAGCGTACAGTTCAGTAAAATCAATCCCCTCCTGTTGACTAAAGCCTTAAACAACAAGTCGAGCCTTTTTTCGTACAACAAATCCTTTGTCGTCTCTCTTACACTTAAATACCCATTTCGTATTGATTTTCCTGTGACCATCCAGCAAATCAACTAACTTCCACACTCCCAACTTTTCAAACTGACTTAACTCTTCTTGCATCGCAATGACCCAAGAGTCTTCAGTAAGCGCCTCTTTGTAAGTTCGAGGTTCGATCTGCGAAATAAAACAACTTAATTAAAATTCAGTTTGTAAAGGTGTTACTGTAGAATAAAAACATGTAAGGCCCTGGTCAATTTGACGTCTCGTGCGAACGCCTATTTGCAACTCTCCAATGATCAACTCTTCTAGATGGTATGAAAGAGTTCTTGGCATCACTTCGCTTGGAACATCTACATTGCCTTCCAGATTAGTAAGATTCTGATCTGCATCTTGTTCACCAATTTGGTTTGTTTGACTTGAAATCTGGATCTGCTCCCCCTCAGAATCTGAATCACCAAGATCAAATACTGGCATGTTCTCAGCTTCTTGATCATCATTCTCTTCCGACTGATTACCAGGAGCAACTTCATCATCATGTTCACCAGCATTGCTAGGACCTGCTTCATCGTCATTTGAAGTTTCCCGAGGTCTTCTAGAATACTCAGCTGGGAACCTGTGGTGCGACTCATACTCTCACAAAATATCCAGCTCATCAAAGAAATCTTCATCTTCCTCTGATTCTTCTCTCATGTTAAACGAATCCCATAACTTGTCATAATGATAACGCCATGAATCTCCTAGATTTTGCGGCGGCATAGTATAACCTTGTCATTCAACATTTGCAGCTTCAATAATCCGCTTCTCACTTGGAACAAAGACACATCGCATAGGGCTTGCATAACCAACAAATATACCCTCAATGCACTTTGGACCAAACTTTCCATGAGGCTCTATAAAAGTACAGGGTGACTCGAACGGTTCTAGATACTTCAAATTTGGTTTGCGGTTATTGATCAGCTCAAAGCATGTTTTGTTGAACTTCTTGACAGTGAGAACTCTGTTGAGCGTATAGCATGCAGAAGAAACAACTTTGTCACACCCCGACCACATAAAACAACAAAACGTGGCGGAATCGTCGGGGAGTGTTGTAACAGAATCATTGTTTCATAACACATGGAAAATTGATATGTTGTTTTATTGATTAAAAGAGTTACAATGTCTTAACAAACAAAGAAGTATAATAGAATTTAACTAGTCTTGCATCTTTTATTGTCACTAAGGCCCAAGTCCGCCTAAGTGTATCTTGATCCATCCTATGCATCATCTCCTGAAACACATGTGAAAATAGGTACGTCAGCATAAAAATGCCGGCGAGTACATAGGTTATATTGATTTAGGATTCATGACTTATAAGTTTAGAAAAAGTTGTTTAACAAAAGGTTAGTCATGATCCTTGTAAAATGTTTTGCTTTATAAATTATTTGAAAAGCGATGATAGATATGTATAGTTAAAAGAATAATGCAAGGTTAAATGAATAACCAAGTAAAATGAAATTGTATAAAACAAACTGTTTTGTAAAACAATGTCTTGTGAAAAATATGTTATTTCTAAAAATATATAAATCCAAATTGAATGATTTAAATAACGCTACGACATGTAATACAATACAAGCACTTATATATAGGAAGTACAAGCGGCGTATCCACCATGCTTGTATCACATTACACACGTCTCGTTACTTAAATCACTTACCCAAACAAACCACCAATGTAAATTGCCCATGTCTAAACCATTTGTCAAATGTCTTTGTGAAAACCATGTCAAAATGTCTATGTCAACATGTAGTCCATGAAATGTGTATATCAATATCAAAATGTCTATGTCAAATGTCAATCATGTAATGTGTAAACAAACTGTCATGTATGGCAAGTGAAATATGTATCAACTAAACCATAGGTAAAATGCACAAAACAATGTATTGAAGTAAAACATGGTTTAAATCAATGTTATGTTTTGTGGAAATGCATGCTATACTGAATACAAACATTTATGCGGTATTGTGAAAATGCATACATCCAAGCCTTGTGACTGTGGTGATAAACCCTTAAACAAATTAAAAGTCTATCTGTCTAAATGTTTTAATCAAATTTGGTCATTCCTTCCATCCAAACATACCTAGGATGATAGGAACGGGAGTTGTCAATTCCTATGGTACCATTACCTACTAACGAGCGGCGTGATCAAAGTTAATGAATGTATATGGTCCCACTTAAACAAACCAAATGTCATACCCAAAATGTAAGCATGTGATGTAAAACAAATGCACTAAGTATGATGAACATACATAGCGTGTGATGTAAAACAAATGCACTAAGTATGATGAACATACATAGCGTGAAAAGGTAATGTAAAACAAAGTATGCGCTAAATGAACATACGTAGCATGAAATGTCATGTAAAATGATGTACTAAGTATGCACACAATGGACATACATAGCAAAAACATAATGAAATCGTGTACTAATGTACTAATGAACATAGCTATTATATGATATGAAAACATGGAAAGCATGAAAGTAACAAGTAGGCACATGTGTTTCACCCCAAAATGTTTGAAAAATAGTAAAAGAGGGGTCTATGTACTCACTTGAGGGTTCTTAGAAGTCTTGAACAACAACTAAGCAAAGCTAAAGGAATCACGAAAATCAAACGACACCCTATATAGATAACTACATAAATAACCGGACCTAAATCGGGAGATTGGATAGTATGAGGTTTCGTAAACCAAATGAGTATTGGAACTCATATTATATGGTTTAACAAAGCCCACATACTAAAATGAAACCTAACCTAAGTGCTTACGACCCATTACGACCCGTTTATGTAGCTTATGCTACTTTAACGCGTCGTTCGCGTAAAGCACGTTCGGACCGCTTAACTAGTCCTATGACAAGTATTATATGTCTTAACATGTCTAATATTGTTGCTAAATCAGTTTAGATGTCAAAAATTAAGTTACATATGGTTAAAATGAATTTATGCGTAAAAAGGGTATTTTGGTAATTTACCTAAGGCATATAAACTACCTATCATACAACTACTTAAACGACATAACCATAAGGTATAACCTTGGAAGGTTATTCCCTATACAACTATGGTCACCTAATGTGTTTGGTCGGATCCTAATGATCGACCAAATGGGTCAGGTTCGAAAGTATAAGCGATTGATTAGATCGCTTACCTTTACGAACCTAGACAAGCACAATTCTAAAAGCGGCGAGCTAAACATGCTAGAACATGTTTAGTTAAGTTAGAAAAAAGGTTTGGTATCAAAACAAACGGTTTTGATACCCTAGAGTAGCTTGGTTACAAAATACGTGAGAAAACGCATTTTGACCGAAACTACGACTCATCACTGAGCCTAGATAATGTGGTAATCAGTAGGTATAGTCACTAGGGACTATAACCATCGTGATTATGCTCACGTTATGAAGTTCAAACAAACTTCGCGTTGATTATAAACTGGTCAACGTAGAAAGTCAAAACACAGTTTGACTTTAACGCTAAAACGAACGGAAAGCACGAAAGAATACTTATAGAAGGTCCCCGCAAGATTGATTTCCAAGTATTTCTCAGGTATGAAGTGATAACCACTCCAACTTAGAGAAAATATCAGAAATCAAGTGGGTTGGAAGTGAATTCATGGAGGGTATTTATAGATTTCGTAGAACCGTTAGGATCGTTTCTTGAATTTCGAGCTTCGATCTCAACCCTCCATGTGTGGCCATTGTTTTACAAACCTAGGGGCATCCAAAACCAACCCACAAGATGCAAGAAACCAGGGGTAAAGGTGTGAAAAAGCTGGAACAAGCTGGAAAACACTTTCTAATGTCTGGGACCTGCTTATAGACCGTAAGACCATTCCCATATGGTCCGTAAGGACCTTGCAGGTCTGATACTTTCTAGCAATTGCAAAATGGTCCATGCACTTGAGAAACATGCATTTCGGCCCATTTTTGACACGTTTAAGCCACGTTAACCCCATTTCGAAGCTCTAAAATGAAGTTGAAGTATAGGGAACTTAAAATGTGCTAAAAATATCTAGGATGTCGGCTCGTTTGGTCGTACGGTTGCGTTGTTCGGTTAATTACGACGAAAGTCGTAACGAACGAAAAAAACGATCCAAATTATGCAACGAATGGATTTTTATCAAGCCAATCACTAATGTTGATGCATGGAATGTTTGTTGACTTCGTCTACATCAAGTCTTAGGTCAAGATTGATTAAATTAGGAGCTAGAAAGTCAAAAACATGTTCTATGTTGATAGTTTCGCTTATTTGTACATATGTTCAATTGGTTCCGCTTGAGTGTCATAGAGGTTTTGCTTCAAGGGTTTAGAAAAGGTTCCGCTTGTATGACATGACATACAAGCGAAACATCAGTGCCTATAAATAGGTTACAGAAGCGAAACTGTTAGGGTGGTTGATATACGTTGGAGTGAAACTGTGTGAGAGCTTTAGGTGCGAAACTCTGTCAAATCAATATCAGAAAGCAATAAAAGGAAAGGAATTGAAAAGGAAAAGCTGTGTAACATCATTTACATTGATTCCGCCTTTGTATGTGAAGATGAACGCTCTCGACTGACTGTTTAGGGTCATAACACGGTCCAACAAGTGGCATTAGAGCACAGGACGAGGAGTTCATACTACTACAGCTTGAATCTACAGAATTCTCTCGATTCTACTCACTTTCTCTCATACTTTTTCAGTTTGAACTGGTTGCTACGGTTGAAATGGCCTGAATTTTGACAATAACGTGTGATATGTAGTAATAACAAACCCTAGAAAATCTCAGGTTAAAATTCGGACTAAAACATGGTGAAAATTGGTTAGAACTAGGTTCCGCTTATACAGACATCGAGGTTCCTCTTGAAAGACCTAGTTTCGTTGATAAGTTTCGCTTGTAATTCACAGGTTTCGCTTGAAACTACATAGGTTTCGCTTGAAATACATACTTTTGCTTGTAAGTTTCGCTTGAAAGGACATATAGTTTCGCTTATTTGAACCTTTCGCTCTTAGGTTTCGCTTGAAAGATCAAGTGGGTTTCGCTTGTAGTGACAATTATGTAGTTTCGCTTGACTGTTACTGAGAGTTTCGCTTATCCGGACTTCTAGTTTCGCTTTTAAGGACAAATCTGGTTTCGCTTTTCTGTCAAAAAAATAGTCTCGCTTGTTTGAACCATATTGTTTCGCTTATTTGGACATTTACCTGGTTCGCTTATTCGGACATTGGAGTTCCGCTTATCTGACACTTATCAGTTTCGCTTTTTTGTCATAATTGCTGATAGTTTCGCTTATCAGTCATCACTTTCTAAAATTTCGAAAATTTGTCTAAGTGTTTGCTGATTTTGCAGGTACAATCACGATGGATGATATATTCTTGAACCCATTCAGCGATATGTACGCGTTTGCGGGAAATTCCGGAAATGATGACACTTCTTCATCAAGTAACACGAATGAAAATCCAACTGTTGTGAAGAAAAAGGAAGCTTGGGAATCGGAGAGTGCCTTCGGAACATTCAATAAACCCCCATAGCTAATGGCTATTGAAGAGTATAGCAGATGGTCAAGAAAGTTTGAAGACTGGTTGATGGCGTTTGCGCTTGCTAGTTGGAAGAGTTTGAAGAACGGTTATGATCATGGAAATAAATCTGGTGAAACGTTAACCTCAGCTGATGAGATTGATTCGTTTGTTGCCGAACAGAAGTGTATAGCATTATTATTTCAGTCTGTTCGAGAAGACATTATCTCTCTGATCGATTATTCGAACGCAAAAGATCTGTGGAATAAACTTCGTGTTAAATGTTTAGGAAGTTCTGATATTGTCAAAAACAAAAGAAAACTTCTTAGAAAAGAGTTTGATCTTTTTGGATGTCTGAAAAACGAGTCAGTTTGCAAAATGATAGAACGGTTTGGTCATCTGAAACTGGAATTAGCACGTCATGATATCATATATCCTGAGGATGAGCTTATCGACAAATTGTTTGATTTGTTACCCGACGAGATGGATTGGAGGTATTATGCGTTGATGTTGAAGAATACCATCAAAGATCCTGAAAAATTGACTTTGGATCTGCTGATTGAGAAACTCGAGAGTCACGAGTTGGAACTGAAGAAAACATACAAAGTCAATAACTCATCTTATTAACAGTATCTGGATCTGTATTATCCGAAAAGCATGATGCCGAAAGCAACTTCTCCAAAGACTGCATTTTCTGCTGAGAATGTGTCCTCAGTGAACAAAGAAAGTCAAAGTAGTGGAAACCACAGTGGTTATCACAGTGGATCTTCATCATCTGCAAGTCATTCTGATGCAAAGAATCGTTTTCAATGCAACATCGCAATAGATTTGAAGAATGCTCAGAATTTTGATGAAGAGTCGGCAAAGCAGCAGATGGTCTTCTTGGCATCGTTATTGGAATCATATGAAGGGCTGGTAGCTGGGAAGATCGGAAACACAAACCTAACAAAGGAGGATTATGATCAAATAGATCCTAAAGAAATGGGGTTAATCGATATTCGTTGGGCTATGGCTAGTGCTGTTCGTCGTGCTCAGAGGTTCATGGAGATAACAAGCAGAAAATCGATTGGTGGTCCGTCTACAAATTGGGGTTCGATAAATCCAAGGTGACATGCTTCAAGTGTAAGCAGAAAGGTCACTTCAAATGGGAGTGTAGAAACGCTTATGCTGATGAGTCGGAGAACCCTTTCAGAGATGATTACTACAAGAAGGCGATTTATCACCAGAACAAATCTGAACCGCCTAGATTGAAGCCAGTTGAAGACACTAAAGAAAAGTCTAGGGCTCTGATGTGTGTCGGTGTGTATATAATTTAGATAAATAATTAAGCCCTTTTTACACCATTAGCCAAGTTTTAAATTTATAAAACACGATATTTACTAACACTAAACACACATATGGGCAAGTGCACCCATCGTGGACGTAGTATAGTGTTGGTAAGATACCGAGGTCGTCCAAGGACACAAGAGCTTTTAATACCGGTTTATCCTCAACGTCTAATCAAATCAAAAAGTTAGAGAAATGTTTTTAAACTAAGAAAATAAAAACTAACTAAATGCTGAAAAATAAAAATAAAATAAAAATAGATAGACAAGATGAATCACTTGGATCCGACTCGTGTATTAGTATAACCTTTGATTATTTTCGCACTTTTGCACTTGTTTAAGAGATTATCTTAGTTATTGTAGTAGGCCCCTCTTTTGAAGGCGACGTTACCCTCAACCCAGTAGTTTGAGTCAGCAAGGATACAATCCTAAAGGGTTGGATTATTGGAAGATAATGAATTAAGTTATTAATGCAAATTATGGTAGGCCCCGCTTTTGGCGGTGACGTTACCCTCGGCTAAGTAGTCTGAGTTAGCAGGGATACAGTCCTAAATAGCCGGGTTATAGTATTAATAGTAGTTAACTTATGAGGGGGTCAAAGAGTTTGGATCCCCGCCATCCAATACCTATGGGCATTGAAGGAGATCCTACTAAATTTGACCCAGGTCCCTTGCAGGACCTCTAAACGCTGAACAAGGGCAAGACCCTTACCAAACCGTTCCCTTAACCCCCGACCAGGTAGCCAACATACCTCCATATAGACCGTGGAGATATGAATGGTGAAAATCTTTTATTTTATATAGACAGTAAAATAATGCCAAGAAACCACGGATAACCGATAAGGAAAGATCACCTTCAACATAAGCAACTAGTTATTAAAGTCATTAATACAAAACCAAATAAAAAGTGCAAAAGATTAAAAATAAAAAGTATTATACTAAACACTTGTCTTCACCAAATGATGTAAGAGACTTAGGCAAACATGGCCTTGATTGTCAAGAACTATTCTATCAATCTTGGATCCCGAGACGACTCACACACTCTACGATGGACAATGGATGATGGTGGTGGATGATGGTGTTATGGTGGTGGTGGGAGGTGGATGAAGTGTGAGAGAGGTGGTGTGCCAAGGGATGAGATGGAATGAAAACAAGCACTCCTATTTATAGGCTGAACAGAATGCTGGGCACGGACCCGTGTCCGCTGGACACGCCCCCGTGCCCGTCTGACACTCTCTCTCTTCATTAATTGTAATTCGCAATTACAATTAATGCGCCTGCTGTACTTTCACCACGCCCCCGTGCTCACTGGACACGGCCTCGTGGTGGGCAATAGAAGCTTCTACAAGTTTGTCTTTTCTGTTGCTTCTTGGGCACGGCCCGTGCTGGCTGAGCACGGGGCGTGTTCAGGCTTCTGTTTTCTCTTCTTTGCTTTAGAGGATGCCGTTGAGGGTTCGGGCAGTCTACTTTTATTCCTTTTCTTGTATTTATGCTAGAATTAGTTGTCTTTTTGCTTCTTTTGTAAATTTGAGCTCATTTCATCCTGAAAATACAAAAGGAAGACAAAAACATTCTTAATTGATGTAATTTATATGTTGCATTTTACACACATCAAATACCCCCACACTTGAATTTTTGCTTGTCCTCAAGCAAAACTCTTTAAATATGGCTTACACTCCCAAATAGAATGGGTAGAAGAGAAAGTTTTTGGCTTGTCATAGAGTGTCGGGAATCGAAGATCTTTTTGGGTTTTATTTTTATTTATTTACAATCCTATTCGTTATGATTTATTTAGAACGTTTCATAGGATAAATTACTTATTTGGGCATAACATGCCTTTTTAAAATTTCATTTATATACAAGTTCACATACCTCACGGGATAAATCACTCAACACTCGGCCGAGGGTGTATTTTTTTAGTGAATCACTCGAGAGCGGCATGGAACTTACGCCTTCCATAGGCTTGCCAAGCAATCAATCCTCATCCTTTTTAACTTTATACCTTTGTAAATATCAAGAGGACTTTTTTTTGGGTGAAGGGTTAGGCTTGGGCTAAAGGTGGGTGGTTGGGTTAGTGGTTAGTAAAAGGGCGAAAAGAGTAAAAAGCGTCGGTTTTCGTAACACCCTTTGTTTTTAGTGACTTTTTATTTTGAAGTATTTTTCCAAACAAGCTTTTGTTTGTATAGCTTTGTTTGTTTTTAACTTCATCATCATTTTTTTTGATCAGTCACATAAAAGAACGAGCTTGCGAAAAACCGAGCTTGTTACTAAAATAAAGAGTGAAAAATAAAAAGGGGTTTTGGTGGGTAAAAAGGGTTTAGGGTAATGAAATGAAAGGTTTAGGCTCAAAGGGGTTAACTAGGGGGATTTTTGGGTAGGTGGTAAAAAAAATGAAAAATAATGGTGTAGAAAGAAAAATGGTTAGTCCTAATGCCTCCATCATTTACTTACTTGGGTTTAAGTTGGTAAGGACCGGGAATGAATCGTGGTGGCAAGTTCTAGAGTTGTAAGAACCAAGCGGCTATTCACACAAGAAACGAAAAAATGAGCATTTAGTCTAAAGATGTAAATTTGTATGCTCAATAAAGGCTCAAAACTCACTTTTGTGGGAATGGGTTTTTAATGTGATCAAATATATATAATCGAATTTTAACTAGTCTTGTTACCGTTTCATAATTTTCTTATGTTGGTTCTTGTTATCACGACGCTCTCGGTTGTAAATTTTATAAAAATATAACCTTATTAATCTTGTGATTCCTAACTTAAACTTTAGACAAGTAAAAAAATGAAAAATTTTTTTGAAAAAAATTTGGGGTGTTTAGCGGTTCCAATAGAGTTTTGTGTAAGGCTTGTTGTTAGGACTTGCAAAATTTCAAAGTGTTAGCTTCCCCCGCACACTTAAATTACACATTGTCCTCAATGTGTCCCAAAAATAAATTTTTAGGTTGATTGGATGTGTAATGTGGTGTTAGAAAGCAAAGATTTATGTTACTGGCAGTCTGGACACGGCCCCGTGGGGACCGGACACGGCCCCGTGTCCAGTTACCTGAACTGGGCGTTTTTCTGCAGGTGGCTCAGCACGGGGCCGTGTTGGTTGAGCACGACCCGTGTTGAGCCTTCTGTGACGGAGATTTGTGTCGGGTTGCTCCGTTCTTTGTGCATGGGGCCATTTTTCTCGTTCCCTTTTTCATCCATTACCACCACTAGTGTGTTTTATTCCTGCAAATTAAAACTAAAAGATTAAACTAAACTAAGGATAGTTCCGCGGAATGCTTCCGTGGTGCGCCACGTTTATAAGGGTCCTTGGCTAGACCCAATGCGAGGTTATATGTTTTCTGAGTGGGACGCTTGGCGTCCCATGTTACACCGTCGGAGAGCAGCATCCAAGCTCGAATCAATAACCTTCTTGTAATCGACCGGGTCGTCGTCCTCTATTCTCTTCCCAACTCTGAACTTTACTTCATCATCCCCATACCTCAAGGTGAGTGTTCCGTCATTCATATCTACCACTGCTTGGGCGGTGGCAAGGAAGGGTCTCCCTAGTATGAGGGGGACCTCGGTGTCTTCCTCCATATCGAGTATGACAAAGTCGGCTGGATAGACGAATCTGCTTACCTTTACCAAGACATTTTCGATGACACCTTGTGGAAATTTGACGGATCGATCAGCGAGTTGTATGCTCATTTTTGTAGGACTCGTGGTTCCCAAGCCGAGTCTTTTAAACATTGATGAGGGCATGAGGCTAATGCTAGCCCCAAGGTCGGCTAGGGCATTAGGAACGGGGGATTCCCCTATTAAGCAGGGAATCGTGAAGCTTCCGGGATCGATTTTCTTTTAGGGAAGTTTATTGAGTACGAGGGCAGAGCATTCTTCACCTAAATTGACGAATTGCAAATTTCCAATTTTTTTTTTATGCGTAAGGAAGTCCCTCATGAATTTAGAGTATTTGGGCATTTGGGTTAGGACCTCGATAAAAGGAATATTGACATGCAATTGCTTTGATAGACTTTCGAACTTTGCGAATTGCTCATTGGTCTTTTGACGAATTAACCTACCGGGGTACGGAACTCGAGGAGCTTTGGTAGGCTCTGGTGACGGAGGGGAGTTCTTCTCCTGCAGAGGTGTGGGTACTGTTTCTTCTGTTGGCGGCGGCGCTTCTGCAGGCCCTATGGTGCGGTTTCGTAGCGTGATGAGGTGAACTTGCGGTTTTGGGTTTGTTTCGGTATTGCTAGGTAATGCGCCTTGCGGTCTCTCGGCAAAATTTTGAGCTATTTGATTTAATTGTTTTTCTATGTTTTGAATACTAGCTTGTTGATTTCTAAAATTTGATTCTAATTGTAGAAATCTTTCCGAGTTTTTCTTTTCAGTGTCGGAGATGAGGCGAGATACATTATCTTCGAGCCTTTCTCGTCCACTTTGTTGTTGAGTGAAATTTTGTGACTCATTTCTTGGTTGTTGAAAGTTTGTTCGTTGGGTTTGTTGGTTACTACTATTGTCGGGTTCTCTCCAACCAAGGTTTGGGTGGTTTCGCCATCCTTGGTTGTAAGTTCACGTTGGGGGACCCGACGGCCTAGGTCTATTATCAATGTAGTTTACCATTTCTTGTTGATCGTCCGTTTCTTTTATACAACTCCAATTTTCATGTGACCCACCACACCCTTCACAAGCCATAACCGAGACTGCTTTTGTCATTTCCAATTTTTTTATTTTTGAAGAAAGGGCCTCGATTTGGGCTTGTAAAGAAGTGCTTTCATCGACCTTATGGGCGCCCGGGGAAATAGATTTATTCCCCCGGGGGGTGTGCCATTGAAAATTGGTTTGAGCAATTTCCTCAATTTGATTATATATTTCGTGCGGGCGTCGATTACCTAAAAGTCCCCCGGAGCTAGAATCAAGTGTCTGCCTTGTGTGTGGCAACAATCCATTATAGAAAGTGGATACTTGTTGCCATATCGCAAGGCCGTGATGTGGACACTTGCGTAATAACTCCTTGAACCTTTCCCAAGTTTCATATAAGGATTCCCCGTCCTCTTGTGAATATGTATTAATTTCAGTCATTAATTTAGCAGTTTTAGCGGGAGGGAAATACTTATATAGAAATTTTTGGGCTAGTTCATCCCAGGTGTTTACCGATCCAGCTGGGAGGGCGTTGAGCCAAGCTTTCGCTCGGTCTTTTAGTGAGAAAGGAAACATACGGAGGCGGATGGCATCATTTGATGCTCTGTTGATCCGAAAGGTATCACATATTTCTAAGAAATTAGTGATATGTAGATGGGGATCCTCGTCCGCAAGCCCATGGAAGGTTGCGGAGTTTTGGAGCATTTGTATCAAATGCGGTCGAAGTTCGAAGTTATTAGCTTCAACATTCGGAGCATTGATAGCAGCGCCTAGGTTACCTACGGTGGGTCGTAGATAATCCATTAGGGTACGTTGGTCCGCCATTGGAGGTGGATCTCCCGAAACCTTCTCTTGGTTTTTAGCTTTTAATCTTTTTCTGAGAAAGCGTTCGGGTTCTTCTAGAGGTTCTTTTATGTCCTTATTAGAACTGGAGCTCATACACTATGTAAGATTGGCGTCGGGTTCCAAGTCCTGCAATAAAAACAGAAAAGAATGCTGGTCAGAAAGTTCACCACGGCCCCGTGTTCAGCGAACACGGCCCGTGGTCGGAGTTACAGTTAATGTTTTCCAGACCCCAGTTACTGGAAGTTGGACACGGCCCCGTGTTGCACCGACACAGCCCCGTGGTTAGCCTTCTGTACCTTGGAAAACTAAAAACTGCCAGTAACAATGCTGGGCATGGCCCGTGTCCGACCAGGCACGACCCGTGCTGAGCTCTGCAGAAGCTGAAAAACTAAGAAAATCCTAAAAACTAATAAGAAAAATAAAAAAATATGATTAGGCCGTTGATTCCTAACTTTCCTAAAATCCTTGTGTCCCCGGCAGCGGCGCCAAAAACTTGATGTGTGTCGGTGTGTATATAATTTAGATAAATAATTAAGCCCTTTTTACACCTTTAGCCAAGTTTTAAATTTATAAAACACGATATTTACTAACACTAAACACACATATGGGCAAGTGCACCCATCGTGGACGTAGTATAGTGTTGGTAAGATACCGAGGTCGTCCAAGGACACAAGAGCTTTTAATACCGGTTTATCCTCAACGTCTAATCAAATCAAAAAGTTAGAGAAATGTTTTTAAACTAAGAAAATAAAAACTAACTAAATGCTGAAAAATAAAAATAAAATAAAAACAGATAGACAAGATGAATCACTTGGATCCGACTCGTGTATTAGCATAACCATTGATTATTTTCGCACTTTTGCACTTGTTTAAGAGATTATTATATTAGTTATTGTAGTAGGCCCCTCTTTTGAAGGCGACGTTACCCTCAACCCAGTAGTTTGAGTCAGCAAGGATACAATCCTAAATGGTTGGATTATTGGAAGATAATGAATTAAGTTATTAATGCAAATTATGGTAGGCCCCGCTTTTGGCGGTGACGTTACCCTCGGCTAAGTAGTTTGAGTCAGCAGGGATACAGTCCTAAATAGCCGGGTTATAGTATTAATAGTAGTTAACTTATGAGGGGGTCAAAGAGTTTGGATCCCCGCCATCCAATACCTATGGGCATTGAAGGAGATCCTACTAAATTTGACCCAGGTCCCTTGCAGGACCTCTAAACGCTGAACAAGGGCAAGACCCTTACCAAACCGTTCCCTTAACCCCCGATGAGGTAGCCAACATACCTCCATATAGACCGTGGAGATATGAATGGTGAAAATCTTTTATTTTATATAGACAGTAAAATAATGCTAAGACTGTAGGATCGATTCTTGACCCAATTGAGTCGGTCAGAGGCTTGCTCTTGTGAATCAGATGCGGAATAATAAGAAACACAAGTAGAAATAGTACGATCTTCCTTCTAACTCACTTTTGTATTGATTTAAAACAGTTTACAGCTCAATCGTCACACCGGCAGAGCTTCGGCATGGAAATCAAGAGCCTCTCTAAGTGAATCGCTCTTGGGGCTATATATAAAGATTCTGGACCGCTCATGATGTCATGAGACACATAAGCGGTTCAGCCTATACCACATAAGCGACCCATATTGCCCTAAAGGCGATCCACACACCTTAAGTCCATATAAGCGATCCAAGGTCCTAACACCTATACAAACTCCTGTTTTCTCGTATTTCGAGCCCTATTCTATACAATTCAATGTAAGACCTGATCCTAGACACCTAGACGGAATCAACAGATGTAGTGCACCAACAGACTCCCCCTCAGATGTTGATGAAGTCGTCACCACACTCTGACTTTAAAGCTGTATCTTCACCTCGTCAGGCTAGATCAGTCTCTGGGCTTTCTCTTTCTTTCTGACTTCAGACTCCCCCTCTCGATTTACTGGCATTCTTTTGTTCTTCAGTAACATCTTCAGGATCGTTGTCTGGCTTCAAAAACTCTAATTCTCTTGATCAGATCTCTTGATTCCTTAAGTTCATCAGCATTATCAGAATCAGAATCGATCAGACTTGCTTCCTGCACATTCTTAACCCAGAAATAAATTTCTTTTACACATATTACAAACATTTGTGCACCAACCTATGTCTTTACCTCGTACATTCTATGATGAACCACATGAAGAAGATTAGATTTGTTAAAAACAATCAGATTTATACCAACACTCCCCCTCAAATAATGTTCATCCTGTTTTAGCATCCAGAATTTTGAAATTCAGATTTCCAATATCAATTGTCGAAAATCTTTTTGAATTTTTCAAAATTTTAGACTAAAAACACATAAAAATCTTTTTGTATTTTCTTAGAAACCAATTGTTGATACCTCATGTAAATGAAACATAATGAAATAAAATGACACTGTTTTTGTGAGTTTGTGCAAGAAGATCATATCAGATTGGAAATCTATCACCAGCACCGTTAAGCTTGATTTCATTTTAAGTTTTAAACAATTTACTTGGATTATCAGTACATTGACAACACAAATTTCAATCGATTCGAGATATGATATTAATGTTTTAGAAACTTGAACTTAACTGTGTATCACTCCACTTGAATATACTCCCGTATCCAGATTTCAATATTCAGATTTACAGGAAAATATACTACAACTGATATCTGTATATAATTTAGGTATGCGAGGGCTGAGGGATCTCAGGTCGATACTTCCATATGCGCAGAGAGATATCAGCTTCGACTTAAAGGAGTGTCCCCTTTAGGAGATCTTTTTAGCTACAACAACTGATTATCAATTTTATTGTCTAATCAGCTGAGGGTTTAATGCTATGTTTCAAGCATTTGCAGCAAGTATTATCCGAGGACTAGGTCAGAACTTCCATTCAGCAGAAGTCCCGGGATAATACCCCAGATATCACAGAGTATACAAACCTAAAAAATCAGAAAATGAAACCTTTCAAACATGATTTCAGGGGTTACCTATATATTCAAGAATAGTTACCCACGAATTAAGCAAGTTGAATTTAGTTTATATCTCGTTTCAATCTACTAATTGTGTGAAAATCTACTGACACATCTGCAGTAAAATTGTTTAATACTTTTAAAACTTTTCAAATCTTTAGTGTGCCGTGATAGTCCACTGATGTACTATCATTTCCTCTTTTTCGCAAACAAAACTCATTTTGAAATTTTATAATGTTTTTGGATTTTTCAAATTTAAATGTTTTTGAATTTTCTGAAATTTCTACTCCCCCTAAAATGCAAACACATTTCAACGAGAATTTGAAAACCTCTTAAATTCTAACATATTTGGAAACATGAAATGAAGCATAAACTGTACAGAAACTTGACAACTGATATTGAATTTCATCAAATCTCAATTCTTTCTGCATAAACAATCAGAACTCCCCCTATCACAATTCATTTTCTCATTTAGATCTCAAAACACTTAAGTTTGTTTTAATCAAAATGATTTTTCCGGAAAATGAATTTGTGTTAATGAAATCCATTTGTAGATTTAGAAATCGGGGATATGATTCATCATATTGTTTAACTTTCGATCATGTATAGTGAATCAAGTACAAATTAATGTCCCTGATTTACCACTTGCAGTTAAAGTCCGAATCATTTATACCATCTGCTACATGTAGATCTAATCACTACTTGTAGGAATATGACCTCTTCATTACCATTCTTACCAACCAGGATGCCGATTCCTGCTTCGCACTTACCAACCTGGAAGCTCCGGCAAATTCCTTTAACCTGTAAAAATATTCACACACTTTAAAAACAATCATACAAAACATTTGACAAACTAGAATGATGCCGATTCCTGATCCACGATATAAACTTGGGATCTCCGGCGAAGTCCTTAGACTATTGTGGGAAACAAACTTCCCTCCAAGTCATTTCAGACTTGGTGTCTTTCAACTCCTGCTCAATGGGATTGTATGTTGCCTTTTTGATGGCATAAAGATCTTTTATCCCTTTAGCTTTCCCACTTAGCATTTTCACAAACATTTTCTTAACATTCCCACTGAATGCTTTTTCAACATCAAACTCATTTTCTTCTTTATAAAATTGATTTGAGATCTCAATTTTACCAACTTCCTTTTTAACCTCTTCAAATTTCAGTGATGGTAAATCATCATCTACTGAAATATCTTTCACAACTTGTGGCTCTTCTGGCTTTGTGGAACCAGATTCATCGCCGACTTTTTCTTCAACCTTTTTCACAACCCACACTTGGTTGTCATTTGCTTTCCTTTGATACAACAGGGTCTTTGAACTCTCCCCAACTTCATGTTTTGAATTCTTCACTTTCTTAGATTTTTCAACAACTTTCTCTTTCATTTTCTGAGAAACTCCCTGTTTTGCATCGTTATCTGTTGTAACTTGAATAGTTACATTTTCCTTAACACAGGTTTGAGTGTTTCTCGGATGAAAGACTCCTGTTCCATTCCTTTTCTTCTCAGCCAGAAACTCTTTGTTAGACTGTCTCCAAAATGGTTTCTGCTGTTCTTCTTCCGAACTTCCACCTGAAACAAATTCAGATTTTGTTTTAGCACTTTTTACTTTTGCATCATTTTCTGGTGAAACAAAACCTAAACCTCTCTTTTTGTAACTACAATTTTGGTTGGTTTTCTTAGGAAATCCAGGACCAGAATTGTAACCCTTTTTCTTGTTTAAACGTTGTTGAACTCTAGAAGTATATTTTTTAGATTTTTCAAGATTTTTCAAAACTTTTAATTCAGGAATATTAACCTCTACTAGTTTAAAAGTTTTGTTGATCAATTCTGTTTTAATACTCATGATTGGAAATTCTTTGTTGTAATATAATTTGTCCGAACCATTCAAAGTATAAACAACTTCAAATGTTTCATCATTCAAATCTGCTTTTGATATTAAAAACTCTTTACTGTAAGATCGTTTAACCGATGGAATTTGACTGTTGACTGACGACTTTGGCTTTCCAGACTCAGATTTAGACTCTGTCTCCTCATCAGTGTCCAACACCTGATCGACCATCTTTTTAATCAATTCAGATTCATGATCAGTATCGGATGAGGTAAACGTCACATCAATGTTTTCTGGTAAACCGTCAGTTGAATCTGTTTTAAGCTGTATATTGACTACCTCTGCAAGTTGCTCCTCATTTGGTTTCCTAGGTGAATACCCATCCCAAATTGGAGGTGGACACTTGTTATAGCTAACATTCGATTTCTTACCACAATTCTTCTTTTCTTTCTGCTTCTCATCTTGAAAAGCTTCCATACCTGCAACAGTCGGATACACACGATCAATAACATAGTCAGAAGTAGAATAACTCAATAACAATCTCCTGATTCTCTCATTTTCAATTTTTTCTTTTTCCAACTCTTGCTTCCATTTTGCACTTTCTTCAATGTAGAAATTTATAGCTTTTTGCTTTGACATTAAAGTTGCGTTCATCATTGTCATCGCCTGTTCTCTTTCTGTGTTTGTCTTTTGAAGACCAGTTACAGTTTTGTTCAATACATCGTAAGATTCCTTCACATAGTTAAGATTGAACAACAACTGATCTTTCTTCTTTTCATGCTCAGCAATGATGTTGTCTTTAACCACACAATCTTTGCAATCTTCCAAACACTTCTCACACGGCTTAACAACTTCTACAATCTTTTCCACTTCGATTGTTTTTACAACTTCTACCACTTTCTCAACTTCGATTACCTTTTGCACTTCAATCACCTTTTCTTCTTTCGCAATCTCAGTAAACTTCTCAGCAACATTTTCAACATTCTGAATATTACCCTCCGATTCAAATTGTTGTTCTTTTTCAGCTCGTTTCTCCTCCAGTTTTTCCATTTTATCTGCAAAATAAAAATGAAAACTATCAGGAGACATATGTGATTTTGCAACATTTATATATTTCTCTTCCTCATCACCACTGCTGCTTTGATCAGGTGATTGATCAAACTGTACTGATTTTTCAGAATCATCATCAGAAACACCAGAATCAGATGGTGTTTTGTCAAATACAACATCTTGTTCTTGCACAGTATCATCTTGTACACTATTAACTGAACTATCAGAAACATTTCCAGAATTTTCTGAAAGTTTATCAGAGATATCTGAATTCTCATCAGATGACTCAGATTTTTCTTCATCACTTCTCACATTCTCACCAATTGATCTCATCCAAGTAGCAAACAAGTTTGGTTCTCGGACAATCTTTGCAATAAAAGTTTTAAAACCTCACTTTTCATCTACAAACATATCCCAACTGAAACCATCCGGTAGTTTCTCATCATCTTGATCAGTAATGCGTTCTTCTTTAGCATCCGATGATATGTAATTACTCTAGCTGAAATCTACCATACAAGCTCTTTTCGGATCTTCAATCTTTCTTCCATGAGTTGTTTGAGGTTCCTGGGATTGACCAACTTGCTGATAGATAGCTTTGCGGTAGTAATCATCTTTTCCGAATGGATTCTGTGCCCCACTAGCTTCTCTTCCTTTGCATTCCCGTTTGAAGTGGCCTTTCTCCCTGCAACAAAAACAAGTAACTTTAGATTTGTCAAAACCTAAAGTAGAAACATGTGCATCAAGAAAGTCATTTCTCCCGGTGATTGTTTTGAATTTCTCAGCTCTACGAAGAACACTGGCAAGACACCACTTGATATCCATAAGTTCCATTTCCTCTGCATCTTTCTGATCGTAATCCTCTTTAGTGAGCATAGGATTCCCGATTCGTCCAGCAACTAGACCTTCATAGGATAACAGAACAGAACCTAGAAGTACCATATGATCTTTCGCAATGTCTTCGGAAAAACTTTGACCGTCAGGAAGATTAAGAGCTATGTTGCACTGAATTACGCAACCATTTCCCGTTTTTGTACTTTGAGACTGAAAAGCAGTGTTAGTCTCTTTCGGATTCACACTTGGAAATGATGAAAACCCGCTGCTACTCTTGTTTGATCCTTGATCAGCTTTCTCAGATGAATCATCAGCACTGAAAGCTGTTTGAATTTTCGGACTTCTTTCAGATTCAATTGCTGGTATACTACCTTTGTAATACATCTTCACGTCCTGTTGACCACTAGAACTGTTCATTCTTGCTATCTTTTGCTGCTCAAGATCTTGACTTTCGATTTTCTCAATGAACTATGAGATTGTCAACCCATCATACACACCAGTATTCTTCAAGATCATTAAGTACGTTCCCCACTCTTTTTGAGGTAATGCATCTGCCAATTTCTCAACCCATTCTTCACGAACTTTTTCAACTCCCAACATCGATAACGATCTCACCAAGTGGCAATATCTCTCAATTAGCTTCTTGGTATCCTCGCCCGGCAAACTGCTAAACAGATCGAATTCCTTTTTCAATAAAGCCTTTTTGCTTTTAATCATGTTCTCGCTACCTTCAAACTTGACTTTCAACGCATCCCAAATTGATTTAGCAGTTTTGTCGTGTTGGAGAAGAATGAATATATCTTCTTTAATCGCTTGTTGCAATAAACTAATCATCATTTTTTCAGCTTTATACATCGCCCGTTCTTGATCTGTAAATTCAGAAATCTCTTTGATGACTTGCAACTCAGTTCGGGGCAACGTGTATTTCTTTAATATGCATTCCCATGATCTAAGATGATTGGCTTGAACCCAATTTTCAAACCTATCTTTCCATCCATAATATTCCTCGATGCTCATCAATCTCGGGGGTTTTTGAGTCGTCCCCGTCTCATTTTCCAAGTTCATTGCTTGAGCAATTGCGGCTGGAGTAGTTGATGTGGCAAAAGCGTTGAAAAATTCTGAATTCATGATGATTTAGCACGTATTTCAAGATATTAGACAGAAAAGCGGTCCAGAGAAATAATCAGATACGCGATCCACAAACAATGTCACTTTGAGCGATCCAGAATTCAATCTATGAGCGGACCAAGTACAGACTTTTGAGCGATTCCAAAAGTCAATTTCGAGCGGTTCAGAAAGAGCGGTTCAGAAAGCTAAATTTGGAGCGGTTCTCAACAAGTCTTTCGAGCGGTCTAAGAAAGTACGTTTGAGCGGTTCATGCAGTTCATTTCGAGCGGTTCATAGCAATTTGACTAATAAGCCGTTCAATAACAATGATGTCATATGAGCGGTTCATGATTCGAATGAATTTTAATCTGTTTTTGGGCTGAATTTCGGTCTGAAACTTTGAAGGGTTTGACTCGGTACTATACTGAACAGTCTGTGAGAAATTGAACGATTTTTGACCGTGAAATCTCCTTGAAATGAGAAAAGAAGGTGTAGAAGTGAGAAATGACACTAAAAAACGACTATATCCTGTAGAAAACCTCCTCCGTGGCTCTGATACCACCTGTAGGATCGATTGCTGACCCAATTGAGTCGGTCAGAGGCTTGCTCTTGTGAATCAGATGCGGAATAATAAGAAACACAAGTAGAAATAGTACGATCTTCCTTCTAACTCACTTTTGTATTGATTTAAAACAGTTTACAGCTCAATCGTCACACCGGCAGAGCTTCGGCATGGAAATCAAGAGCCTCTCTAAGTGAATCGCTCTTGGGGCTATATATAAGGATTCTGGACCGCTCATGATGTCATGAGACACATAAGCGGTTCAGCCTATACCACATAAGCGACCCATATTGCCCTAAAGGCGATCCACACACCTTAAGTCCATATAAGCGATCCAAGGTCCTAACACCTATACAAACTCCTGTTTTCTCGTATTTCGAGCGCTATTCTATTCAATTCAATGTAAGACCTGATCCTAGACACCTAGACGGAATCAACAGATGTAGTGCACCAACAAAGACACCACGGACAAACGATAAGGAAAGATCACCTTCAACATAAGCAACTAGTTATTAAAGTCATTAATACAAAACCAAATAAAAAGTGCAAAAGATTAAAAATAAAAAGTATTATACTAAACACTTGTCTTCACCAAGTGATGTAAGAGACTTAGGCAAACATGGCCTTGATTGTCAAGAACTCTTACTATCAATCTTGGATCCCGAGACGACTCACACACTCTACGATGGACAATGGATGATGGTGGTGGATGATGGTGTTATGGTGGTGGTGGGTGGTGGATGAAGTGTGAGAGAGGTGGTGTGCCAAGGGATGAGATGGAATGAAACCAAGTACTCCTATTTATAGGCTGAACAGAATGCTGGGCACGGCCCCGTGTCCGCTGGACACGCCCCCGTGCCCGTCTGACACTCTCTCTCTTCATTACTTGTTATTCGCAATTACAATTAATGCGCCTGCTGTACTTTCACCACGCCCCCGTGCTCACTGGACACGGCCCCGTGGTGGGCAATAGAAGCTTCTACAAGTTTGTCTTTTCTACTGCTTCTTGGGCACGGCCGTGTGCTGGCTGAGCACGGGGCGTGTTCAGGCTTCTGTTTTCTCTTCTTTGCTTTGGAGGATGCCATTGAGGGTTCGGGCAGTCTACTTTTATTCCTTTTCTTGTATTTATGCTAGAATTAGTTGTCTTTTTGCTTCTTTTGTGAATTTGAGCTCAATTCATCCTGAAAATACAAAAGAAGACAAAAACATTCTTTTTCCAACATTAGTACTTAAAAAGGGTTAGTTTTATGCCTTAATTGATGTAATTTATATGTTGTATTTTACACACATCAGGCTCTTGCGGTGATCTACGATGATGAGGGGTATGATTGGAGCAAAGAGGTTTTACCGGAGGAAGACGCGGTTGGTTACGCGTTCATGGCAAAAAATGAACCTATTCCTTGGAAAGATAATCGTACAGAAGAGCAGAAGTATAGGTACAGAAAGATGATTGCTGAAAACAAAATTATTAGACTTTCTGGTATCTATTTGGAAGCGAGAAGAGCGAAAAGATGGGATCCGGACACAGAATGCTACCTTGATCCGTATGGTAACATTGCGATTGATGACAAAACACTTGATATTGAAGCCATCATCAAGGAGTACAAAGAAGAGGATGAGTACTGGCAGAACAAATGGTGGGGAACTCCGACCGAGAAAATGAAAGAAGAAGAGAAAGAGAAAGAAGAGAAAGAGAGAAAGGAGAAAGAAGAGCATGCAAAGAAAATTGATACTGGAATCATCGACACAACACAAGAGTTGACCGCCGAAAACTTGGGAAAAATGGCTGATAAAGTGCTGGCTGCTAAAACACTTGAGGTAGACTCTAACTCCATGTCTGAGTCAAAAGGCCAGGTCAGTCCAAATTCGTCAACGAATGTGTCAGGTAAAAAGCTCGAAGGAAATGTTGATTGCAAAAATTGCAACAAAGAGTGCAAATTTTGTAGCACTGTCACGTATCTCAACGATGAGAAAGTTAAAAATCTGACAGCAAAGGTCAGAAGCGTTGAGAATCAGATCCTTGGTCGTGACAAAACAGTAAAAGCTTCAACTGAACGGATAAGAGAATTAACTGCTCAAATGGAAACTGATAAAATTGAACATAAAAAGGTTAAAACTGAAAATGAGAAGTTTATTCTTGAAAACCGTCAGATGTCTGAAAAGTTTGAAAAACTCAAAAGCACCATCAAAGATAATGATGATCGAAATGGTAAAACGTTTAAAGAAAACGAACATCTAAAAGCAGTGCTTAGAGCTAAAGAAGAATCAATCAACCATCAACTGGATGAAATCGCTAAACTAAAACTTAAATGTCAAGAGGCTGAAATTGAAAATGAGCGAATCCGGTTGAAGCTTAACAGTTACAGCTCTACAAGCTTTGTTTTGCAGCACATCGTTCCCAAACCTATCGGGAAAAACAAAGCGGGCGAAGATGTCTATTCTGATGGAACTCGGGTGGGTTTTTCATAAAGTTCCACCGCTGGTTTTGGCAAATTACACGAAAAAGACATCAGGGTTGGTTGAAATCGGTGAACAAAGTGAAGTTAAACTTCCAGAAAACATTGATGTTACGTTCACGTCTTCCAACGACGAGAGTGTCCAAAATGATATTGTTAAAGGTGTTGTTGAAAAGGTTTTAAAATCGGATAGTGACACTTCTGAGGAAGATGGGTGTTTCTTGGAAAGATACATTTCGAAACAAAGGTCCAAGAACAACTTAAATGATGAACCAACTCTTGTCATGTACAAGATGTCGGGATCTGATAAGTTGTTTTCGGATTCAGAGTTTCCAATCGAGATTGTCAACATGAACAAATTAACAAATGTTTTCAAGTTAATTGAGGTCGAATTGTCAGAAGTGAACAATCTGAGTTAAATAAAGAACAAAATGTGTTTTGAGAAAGATAAAGTTTACAAACAATCTGCTGTTCCACCACGTTTTAACAACAATTACCGAAACAGATGGTCGGGTGGTTATCAGGGGGGTAAGCCTTATTCGAAATAGAATGTTCAGAACCAGAACTTTGCAAAGAAAAAGGTGTTTGTGAACAGTTCAAGTTCACTTGCTGATGAAGAGAAAGTGATTTTTTCAAAATCTAACGAAGAGTTCTTTAAGAAGAGAGCTTCACAGGCTCAGTGTGAAGGCAAGAGTCGGGTAGTTGATACTCGAACTTGTTTTAGATGTGATCAGGTTGGTCACATTGCACGAAAGTGTACATATGTGAAGCCTAAGACTTAAGCTGTGAAGGTTTAACAGAAGAAGGTTGACGTGAAGGGTAAAGCACCCATGGTAGTTGAGAAAAGGGTTTTTAAGAAGAAGATTATGAAAAATAACAATCTCAAAATGAAAAATGAACCAGTAAAGAAATTGGTAACTAAAAATGACACATTATACAAACGGGTTGCATTAACTCAACAGTTATGGAAACCAAAAATTGAACCAAAAATTTCAAATCCTGAAAAGAAAAAGGTGGAGGATTCAGTTCCGGTTGATTATGATGCAAATTTTCCACCTTTGAAAGCCGAAAATTTTAAAATTCAGATTGCAAGGGTTAAAACTGTAAATGTTTCACCTAAGTCTGAGGAGGCTTGGGTGGACACCATGTTTGACTGAGCAGTTTGAATTGCCAGAGCTTCCTTGATCGCGAAGCAGGAATCGATATCCTTATTGAAGTTTTAAATCATAATGGTTATATGTGCAGGATCTTTCGAGATTGGTTTCACGTTGGATTATGGACAGTGGAGCATCTCGACATATAACCGGGAAAACTGCATTACTTTACGACGTGGAGAACACAAATGGAAGATATGTTGGTTTTGCGGGTAATCAGGGAGGTCGTATTATCGGTGAAGGAACGCTTTCTAATAGGATCTTACGTTTGATAGAGTGAACTACATTGCAGAGATGTAGAACAATCTACTAAGCATCTCGCAGATTTGTGATAGGAAGTACACTACACATTTCACCGACAAAGAATGTTTGATTTTAAAGCCTGGATTTGTAATTCCTGAGGAATGGATCATCATGAGGGCACCAAGAGTAAATGATCTGTACGTGTTGGACATGAGCGTAGCTACTACAACCACGGGTCAGGCTCATTGTTTCGTGTCAAGAGCAACAGAAAAAGAATCAAGATTGTGGCACCGGAAGATGGGGCATATACATCTTAGAAAAAGAATCACTTGGTGCACAATGAGTTGGTTACTGGAGTCCACGTAAAAGCTTTTCATCTGGAAGGGGAGTGCATTAGCTAGGTCAAAGGCAAGCAAAAGAAAAGGTCACACCCTAAAAAGCAACTCAATTCAGTCTCAAGACCCCTTGAAAGACTTCATATGGATTTGTTTGGTCCAGTGAATGTCAAGAGTATTACAGGAGATAAGTATTGTCTTGTGGTGACTGATGATTATTAAAGATTTTCGTGGGTATCTTTCTTGAAGTCGAAAGATGAAACGTTTGATAGTTTAATGGCGTTATTCAAAAGGATTGAGAATTTGTACCAACGGAGTATTCAAAGAATTCGAAGTGATAATGGTACAAAATTCAAGAACAGTGAGATGGAAGAATTTTGTGATGAAAGAGGTATTTTGCATGAGTTTAGTGCTGCGTACACTCCGCAACAGAATGGAGTTGCAGAACGCAAAAATCTGACGCTAATCGAGACAGCTAGAACGATGCTCACAGATTCAAAATTACCAATAAATTTCTGGGCTGAATCTGTTTCTGCTGCATGCTATACGCTTAACAGGGTTCTTACTGTCAAAAAGTTCAACAAAACGTGTTTTCAGCTAATCAGTAATCGCAAACCGAATCTGAAGTATCTTGAACCGTTCGGGTCACCCTGTACAGTTCTAGAGCCTTATGGAAAGTTTGGTCCGAAGAGCATAGAGGGTATCTTTGTGGGTTACTCAAGTCCTACACGACGTGTCTTCGTTCCAAGTGAGAAGCGGATTATTAAAGCAGCAAATGTTGAATGTCAAGGTTACACGATGCCGCCACAAAGTCCCTGGAGATTCATGGCATTATCATTACCAAAAAAATTGGGATTCGTTTGACATGAGAGAAGAATCAGAGGATGAGGAAGATTTCTTTGATGAGTTGGATATTCTGCGTGAATACGAGTCACAGCAAAAGTTCCCAGCTAAGAATTCATGGCGACCACGGGAAACTTCAAATGATAATGAAGCTGGTCCAAGCAATGCTGGTGAACAGAATGATGTCCAATAGGATGGAGTTGCTCAGGAAAATCAGTCGGGAGAGAATGATACTCAACTCGCTGATAACATGCCAGTATTTGATCACGGAGATTCAGATTCTGAGGGGGAGTAGATCCAGCTTTCAAGTCAAACAAACCAAGTTGATGTACATGATGTAGAACAGAATGTTACTAATCTGGAGGGCAATGTAGATGTTCCAAGCGAAGTGATGCCGTGAACTCTTTCATACCATCCAGAGGAGTTGATAATTGGAGATCTACAAGCAGGCGTTCGCACAAGACGTCAAATTGACCAAGGGCTTACTTGTTTTTATTATACAGTAACACCTTTACAAACTGATTTTTCATTAAGTTGTTATATTTCGCATATTGAACCGCGAACGTATAAAGAGGCGCTTACTGAAGATTCTTGGGTCAATGCGATGCAGGAAGAGTTAGGTCAGTTTGAGAAGTTAGGAGTGTGGAAGTTGGTAGATTTTCCGGAAGGTCATCGAAAAATCAATACAAAATGGGTATTTAAATGCAAGAGGGATGATCATGGAGTTGTGGTTAGAAACAAGGCTCGACTTGTAGTTCAGGGTTTCAGTCAATAGGAGGGGATAGATTTCACTGAGGTGTATGCTCCTGTAGCTCGACTGGAGGTGATCAGAATCTTCTTAGCATTTACATCATGGAAGAATTTCAAAGTATATCAGTTAGATGTGAAATCGGCGTTTCTCTATGGGAAGGTCAAAGAGGAGGTATATGTCGGTCAGCCGCCGGGCTTTACCGATCCAATCCACAAAAACAAGGTCTACTTATTGGACAAAGCGCTGTATGGTTTTCATCAAGCCCCGAGAGCTTGGTACGAGACTTTGTCTCAACACCTACTAGCCAATAAGTTCATACGTGGAAAAGTGGATGCCACTCTCTTCATTAAAGAGGTCGACGGTCATCTTCTGATAGTACAGATTTACGTTGATGATATCATATTTGGGTGGACAAATGAGAAATTGTGTAAAGATTTCGAGTCAGTCATGAAGCAAAAATTCGAAATGTCATCGATGGGGGAGATGAAATTCTTTTTGGGTCTTCAAGTTGAACAACTACTTGAAGGAATTTTCATTCACCAGATGAAGTACGTTCATGATATTCTAGAGAAATTTGGGATGTCAAGTTCTACTCCAGCTGCAACCCCACTTGCAACGAATCATGGGATACATCCAGATCTCACCGGAGATAGGGTTGAAGAGACGTTATATCGTTCCATGATAGGTTCGTTGATGTACTTGACTGCTTCGAGACCCGATATCATGTATCCGACGTGCCTCGCAGCAACATTTCAATCTAATCCAAGAGCATCGCATATGATCATTGTCAAGAGGATATTACGTTACCTTAAGGGTACTCCTTCATTGGGGTTATGGTATCCTAGAACAGGCGATTTCACGCTCGAAGGATATTCTGATTCGGATTTCGGATGCTGCAAGCTTAATTCTAAATCAACAACTGTAGGATGCCAGTTCTTTGGTCCTAGATTGGTTACATGGCAGTATAAGAAACAAACGTCTGTGGCGTTATCTACATGTGAAGCGGAGTATGTTTCTGCTAGCAGTTGCTGCTCTCAGATCCTGTGGATACAGCAACAGATGCGCGACTCTTTTTGTTGATAATGAGGCTGCAATTAATATAACTAAAAAACCAGTACATCACGCTAAAACTAAACATATAGAAATTCGACATCACTTTATTCTAGATTTCTTCGAGAAGAAGTTGATTCGAATAGAGAAAATCCACACTGACAATCAGAAAGCTGATTTGCATACCAAAGCTTTTGACAGATCACGGTTTAAATTTCTTTAAAACTAAATGGTATGAAGCGTTTTCCAGTGATGGATGGCTTTCTTGGCATTGATGAAGGTACTGTTGTGGATGAAGACGAGAAACAATCTGCAATGGTCTGTCGCTTTTTTACTTGTTTTGGTATTTAGGGGGAGTATAGTAGTTGTACGTAGTTATATTTTCAGAAAATACAAAACCAGTAAAAAATGCAAAAATACAAAAACATGTTAAAAATGAAAAAGAGCTTGTGTATAAAGGGAAAATGATAGTACATCGGTTTGACAGTTACGGTACGCTAAAGAATTAGAAAGAATTAAAGCGTTAAAAAGTCTCACTGATGATGTGTCCATAGATTTTCGCACATTTAGTAGATATATTTGGGATATAAACCTAAAATATTCAAACTTGCATATTTTGTGGGGAACACTACTTAGATATATAGGTAACCCCTGAAATCTCGTTTGAAAAGTCTCGTATTCTGATATACTACGTTCTTATGCTCAGTGATATCTGGGGTATTATTCCGGGACTTCTACTGAACGGAAGTTCTGACCTAGTCCTTGGATAATGCTTTCACCAAATGCTTGAAACATAACATAACCCCCAGCATGCTGATGAAACAATAAAATTGATAGTCTGTGCTGTTGTAGCTAAAAGATCCTCTAAAGGGGACATACTCAAAAGTCAAAGCTGATATCTCTCTGCGCATACGGAAGTATCGACCTGAGATCCCTCGGCCCTCGCATACCTAATTTATGCACAGATATCATTGTAGTGTAGTCACATGTTAGACAGAATATTGGGATTTGGATACGGGAGTATATTCAAGAGGTGGGACACAAAAATGTGTTTAAGTGCATAAAATTACCTAAATCGTATCCTGAATAGATTGAAAATTGTGTTGAGAATTTAAGAGGACAAGTATATCGACAATCGAGGTGAAATGTTCAATTCTGACAATGTAATTAAGCTTAACGGTACTTGTGACTTGTCTGATAAACTTATATGATTCCCTGACACGCTCAGCCAAAAATATGTTTGTATATAGTTTATATTTCGTTACATATTGCATTTACATTTCAGTATTTCATTTTCTAGTTTAGATATCATACAGAAAATCCAAAAAGATTTTATTTCTGCTTTATTTTTCACAAACCAAAGTGGAGAGTGGACTGTCGGATTCTCAAGATTGAAGCAGATGCAGAAGAGTCTGAGCTGGACGATGAGGAGAGCATATCTGAATAAACTTGATTGTTTGAAAGTTAATGCAAGTTCATTAAGTTGATACTTGTGATGTTTAAGAAAAATTGGAAAATGTTTTGAACAAAATCGGTTTGATTGTCAAATAGATCAACCAAGGTCATTAAGTTGAACTTGGCAGATTAATTAAGTAATCATGGTCATTAACTTAGACCTGAGTACTTAAGTGGATTCTTAAACTGATAGTTTTGTTGGTTATTGTAAATAGACAAAATTGTAAAGTTATTGGTTGAGTAACAGGTTGCAGACTTTATCAACCCACGGAAATGAACTGTTAAAGATTGAACCAGATCCTAGCATACAGAGAGGGGGAGTCTGTGAAAGGGGGAGTCTGGATCAACAATCAAAGGGAAGATTGATGATAGAGCTAGGATGAGATCCTAAACCTGTGAAGATAGAGTGATGATGATAAAAAGATAGAGTTGGAGAAAAGACCAAGACTGAAGACTTGGAGCTGAAGACTTCGTCAACAACCAAGGGGGAGTCTGTTGATGCATGGAATGTCTGTTGACTTCGTCTACATCAAGTCTTAGGTCAAGATTGATTAAATTAGGAGCTAGAAAGTCAAAAACATGTTCTATGTTGATAGTTTCTCTTACTTGTACATATGTTCAATTGGTTCCGCTTGACATGACATACAAGCGAAACATCAGTGCCTATAAATAGGTCACAGAAGCGAAACTATTAGGGTGGTTGATATACGTTGGAGCGAAACTGTGTGAGAGCTTTAGGTGCGAAACTCTGCCAAATCAATATCAGAAAGCAATAAAAGGAAAGGAATTGAAAAGCAAAAGCTGTGTAACTTCATTTACGTTGATTCCGCCTTTGTATGTGAAGATGAACGCTCTTGACTGACTGTTTAGGGTCATAACACGGTCCAACAACTAAAACATAATATTTTAATGATTACATAAATATTTGGATTTCCGGAAGTATTCAGAACGAAAGTTATGTGCGAAAATGCATACTTATGCACTTTTTGACGCTTTTAATCCCTGAATGACCAAAAAGTTTATTTTAGCACACCGATGTAACATCTGTGCCTGTATTCAATGTGAACAATTCAATCATCAATAAAACAATGTTATTTTATCCCAATGTTTGTTTGGTTATGTTTTACACTTTTCATGTTTAGACTTTTGTTCAATTTCAAACTCTTCATCGCTTTCTGGAGAATTATACGCAAACTGGTGCGAAAACGTACTCAGTTTAATGCGACAAATACTCCGGAACATCAACATATTCTTAACATACCTTAAATAACCTTTACATAACTTAGAAATAAGTTTTGAAGGCTTCGGTATGGCAAAAACAAGTTAATTCGCTTACAGGGACTAAACTTGACAAACTGTGAAAGTATGCCAATTTGAACTGTAACAAACATTTCGGAACATGTCCATAAGCTAAATAAATATCCTTTACGAAGCTTAGAAATAGGCTTTGAGGTGTTCGGTGTGCTAAAATAAACTTTTGAGTCATTCAGGGGCTAAAAGTGTCAAAAAGTGCACAAGTTTGCACTTTTGCGCATAACTTACATTCTGAATACATCCGGAGATCCAAAAATTTATGTAAGCATCCTTATATTATGCCTTAGTGTTTGGCATGAGAAAAATCCATTCGTCGCGCAATTTGGATCGTCTTTCGCGCTTATGCGCATTCCGTCGTAATTAACCGAACATCGCGACCGTACGGCCAAACGAACCGACATCCGAGATATTTTTGAGCACATTTTAAGTTCCCTATACTTTAACTTCATTTTAGAGCTTTGAAATGGGGATAACGGGGCTTAAACGTGTCAAAAATGCATCAAATACCAAGTTTTGGGGCTGCAGGGACCAAAACTGTAAATCTGCCAAACTAAGGGCTTATGGACCGTAAGCCATAACCCATACGGTCCGTAAGGCATCCCCAGTACAGCAGATTCAGCATTTAATGATGTTTCCTCTTCATGAATTGAAAAGCCAATCTTGCCCTTGTCTCTTCCAGCCAATGAGGGGCAAGATCAGATGTACCACAACAATTCGACAAGTGTACGGGCGAGATCGTGGCACGATATTCAAGAAACGATCCTAACGGCTCTACTTTTTCTATAAATACCCCCCCCCCCATTTGGTGTAAAACCCACAAGAATCTGATCTAAAACTCTAAGTTGGAGCCATTGCTTCATACCTGAGTTCCTTGGATCGAGATTAGCATTCGGGGACCCTTTGTAAGTGTTCCTTCGTTGTTTTATCGCTTTTCGAGTCCGAAAGTCGTACTTTGTTAGACTTTCTGCATTAACCAGCTTATGGTCGATGCGAAGTTCGTTGGAACTTCATAACGTGAGCGTGATCACGATGGTTATGGTCCATAGTGACTATACCTACTGATTACCACGTTATCTAGGCTCAGTGACGAGTCGTAGTTTCGGCCAGAATGCACATTCTTGTGTATTTTGTAAACCAAACTACTCATAGGTATCAAAACCTTTTGTTTTGATACCAAACCTGTTTTCTAAACATTGTTAAGCATGTTCTAACATGCTTAGCTCGTCACTTTTAGTATAGTGCCTATGTAGGGTCGTAAGGTAAGCGATCTAAACAATCGCTTGTACTTTCGAACCCGACCCATTTGGTCGATCATTAGGATCCGACCAAACATATTAGGTGACCATAGCTATAACCTTCCGAGGTTATACCTTATGATCACGATGTTATGTGTTCCAAACACGTTCTACGCGAACGACGCGCTAAGGTAGCATAAGCTACCTAAACGGGTCGTAATGGGTTGTAAGCACTTAGGTTAGGTTTCATTTTAGTATGTAGGCTTTGTTAAACCATATTACACGAGTCTCTATACTCGTTTAGTTTACGAACCCGCATACTATCCAATCCTCCGATTTAGGTTTGGTATAGTAACATAGTTACCTATATAAGGTGCCGTTGATACCCGTGATCTCTAGCGTTATTTGGTTGTTATACAAGAACTTCAAAGCAATCTCAGGTGAGTACATTGAACCCATCTTTTACTGTTTTCCAAACACTTTGGGGTGAAACACATGTGCCTACTTGTTACTTTCATGCTTTCCATGTTTTCACATCATATACCTGCTATGTTCGTTAGTACATTATAATACATGATTTCATTACATTTCATGTTATGTATGCCCATTGTGTGCGTACTTAGTACATTGTTTCACATTACATTTCATGCTACGTATGCCCATTGTGTGCGTACATAGTACATTGCTTTACATTACATTTCGTGCTATGTATGCCCATTGTGTGCGTACTTAGTACATTGCTTTACATTACATTTCATGCTATGTATGCCCATTTTGTGCGTACTTAGTACATTGCTTCACATTGCATTTCATGCTATTTATGCCTATTGTGTGCATACTTAGTACAATTGTTTACATCACATGCCTTCATTTTGGTATGACATTCGTTAGTAGGTAGTGGTACCATAGGAGTTGACAACTCCCGTTCCGGACATCCTAGTTTGGTTTGGATGAAAGGAATGACCGAATTCGATATACATAACTTAGATAAACCTTTAATTTGTTTAAGGGTTTATCGCCACAGTCTCAAGGCTTGGATGTATGCATATTTCACAATACCGCATAAATGTTTATATCAGTAGAGCATGCATTGTTCCACAAAACATAACGTTGATTTAAACCATGTTTTACTTCAACACCTTGTTTTGTGCATTTTACATATGGTTTAGTTGATACATCTCACTTACCGTACAAGATATATTTTGGGTACACATTACATGATATACAGTAAACATAAACATTTTGACATTGATATACATACTTGGTGGTTTACATTGAACATAGACATTTCGATATGGTTTACACAATAACACTTGACAATTGGTTTATACTTGAACAATTTACATGGTGGTTGGTTTGGGTAAATGGTTTGAGTAACGTGGCGTATGTAATATGGCACAAACATGGTGGATACGCTGCTGGTACTTCCTATATATAAATGCTTGTATAATATTACATATTGTAGCGTTATCTAAATCATTTCAGTTTAAACATATTACATTTTATACAAATAACATATTATTCACAAAACATTGTTTTACAAACAACTCATCTTATACATACTCATTTTACTAGGTTATTCTTTTAACCTTACATTTATTTTACATATCATCTGATATTATTGTTTTTCAAATGGTTTAAAAAGCAAGACAAATTACAAGGTTCATGACTGACTGTTATTAAACATTTCTTTAAACTCAAGTCATGAATCCTATGTTCACAAAACCTATGTATCTCACAGGCATTTTTATGCTGACGTACCTACTTTCACATGTGTTTTCAGGAGCTGTTCCATAGGATGATGATCATGACACTAGGGCAGACCTGTGCCTTAGGGACTAAAAATCAAGATAGACTAGTTTAATTATGTTTTGAACTCTTTGTTTTCCTGTTTAAGACAATGTAACACTCTGGTTTATAAATAAAATGTAACTTTAATTTCCATGGTTATGAAACAATTAATTTTGTCCCAACACTCCCCGGCGTTTCCGCCGCGGTTGCATGTTATACGCGGCCGGGGTGTGACAGAAGAGTTGGTATCAGAGCCAATGGTTATAGGGAATTAGGTTATTACTAATGCTTTGACCTAGACTATAACTTTCTAGGACCCTAACACAAGTTAACTTATGTTTAGATTTTTAAAACATGCACTTCACCTATCCTTAGGTGATAACTACAACGAGAACATCGATTCCGTATACGCTTTGAAAAATAATCATCTGTTCTAGGATGATTGATTACTAGGTTTTGAACCCTCTGTTATAAGGTTTTGAACCCCTTTGAGTTTTCAAAAGTCTCGTCAAAGTTTTGGGCCTTAATAGTGTGAACACGTGCGAACTGGAAGAGTGAATGTCTGTACCCTGAGTTTTCTGTCTAAGGCTAGAATGTTCGTACAAATCCACATAATCGGACCAGTCACTCTTACCTGGGAACTCTTGGGGTGAGTGTTCACTTATAGGCGAACATGTCTTCGCGATACATTATTTTTGACCCATTTACTTTGACTAGACATTTCGTGTCACTTGTTTGCTTTGTGATGCGTAACCACCATCTTTGCTTTTGTTGATTTTGCTTCATCTCATTCTCTTCATCCAATCATCTCACTCGTTTCCTTTCATGTTTTCCTCTTCTAGAATGCCTCCTCGACGCGAACACCAGATAGCAACTGCCGAGCTGGCAGAAATTATTACACAACAGATGGCTGCTCAATTCCCAAATCTCTTTGCTCAATGGAACCAGGCCAACAACAACAACAATGGTACATGCAATTTCAAGAACTTTAACTTGGCTAAACCACTCAAGTTTAGTGGTTCTGAGGGAGCAACTGGGCTTCTTCAATGGTTCGAGAGCATCGAGAATACTTTTCGCCACGTGCAGTGTCCGGATAATCGCAAGGTCGAGTTTTCTTCAAGCGTGTTTCAAAAGAGGGCTCTTACATGGTAGAATGGGGTAATGAGAGACCGTGGTGCAGACGTCGCTCTAGCACAGAAATGGGCTGAACTAAAAGCTCTTATGATGAGGGAGTTTTGTCCTCATCATGAGCAACGAGTGTTGGAGAAAGAGTTTGATGATTTGAAGCAAGATAGTGGCGAGCACAGGGCATATACTGATAGGTTTGAAGAGTTGAGTCTACTTTGCCCGACTATGGTCGCCCCACTCGACAAGGCTATCGAAAGGTACATCGACGGCCTGCCTGACTCGGTACAAGACATTATCACAGGTAGCAACCCTACCACACTCCGTCAGGCAATCGAGTATCAGCGACACTGACTGAGTCGCAGATTCGGAAGAATAAATTACACAGGAAGGGTGACAACGGCAAGAAACAGTCGTCTGACAAGGAAGATAGCAAGAAAGGTCAAAACAAGAATGGAAAGGATACTGGTCCATCAAAAAGGGCAAAGAAGCGTAAGGCTTCCCAAAACTATGTTGTCACTGCCCAAGGTAACCAGGCAGCTCCCAACCAACCCGCACAGCCTCCAGTAATGAAGCCCTATTCAGGAAGTGCACATTTATGCAATCGATGCAACAGTCACCATCAGCCGCAACATCAGTGCCGTTTCTGTACTAACTGTGGAAGTCAGGTCATCTTGCCGATGATTGTCGGTTTGCTCAAAATCGCGCAGTTCAGAACCCTGCTCAACAAGTTGCTCAGCCTCCTGCTCAGCAACAGGATCAAGCTGCACGACCACAATACCCACCAAGTGCTTGTTATAGCTGTGGGGATCTGACCCACTATAGAAACCGGTGCCCAAGGCTAGCGAACCAGAATCAGAATCAGGCTCAGACTCGAGGGCGAGTCTTCAACATGAATGCTCAAGAGGCACAAGCAGACAATGTAGTGGTGAATGGTACGCTCTTTATTAATAATCAGCCTGTATCTCTTCTTTTTCATTCGGGTGCTGAAAAAAGTTTTGTGTCATTGTCTTTTGAGCCAATGCTTCGCGTGTCTAGAACGAAACTAGGTAAACCTTTGACAGTAGAGGTTGCCAGTGGTGAACCCATTGTTCTTAATTCTGTTCTGCGCAACTGCCAGTTGAACCTTAACGACCATATTTTTCCTATTGACCTCACGCCAATGCAACTTGGAAGCTTCGACGTTATAGTGGGTATGGATTGGTTATCTAAGCATCGCGCAGAGATAGCTTGTTCTGAGAAGATTGTTCGTGTGCCGCTGTCGACAGGTGAGATCCTACAGGTTCGTGGTGAGAAGCCTGCCGGTGGTCTCAAACTCATGTCTTGTTTTAAGGTACGGAAGTATCTACGGAAGAATTATGTGGCTTTCTAAGCACATGTTACAGCATCTAAAGGCAAGGGTAAGTCTATTTCAGATATTCCTGTCATTTGGGATTATTCTGAAGTATTTCCTGAAGAGTTACATGGTCTACCTCCACCACACCAAGTCGAGTTCCGTATTGATCTCGTACCTGGTGCAAATCCCATTGCCAGAGCTCCATACCGTCTTGCACCGTCTGAGATGCAAGAATTACCTAAGCAGCTTCAGGAGCTCTCTAACAAAGGTTTTATCCGTCCTAGCTTTTCACCTTGGGGTGCTCCCGTTCTTTTTGTAAAGAAGAAGGATGGATCTTTTAGGATGTGTATCGATTATCGTGAGCTTAACAAGCTTACCATCAAGAATCGATATCCCCTACCTCGGATTGATGACCTCTTTGATCAATTGCAAGGCGCTTCTTATTTTTCAAAGATTGATCTGCGATCTGGATATCATCAACTTCGTGTGCATGAAGAAGATATTCCCAAGACAGCGTTCCACACCCGTTATGGACATTATGAGTTCACAGTCATGCCATTCGGTTTGACTAATGATCCTGCTGTTTTCATGGACTTGATGAATAGGGTCTGCACACCTTATTTGGATAAGTTCATCATCGTTTTCATTGATGACATTTTAATATATTCTAAGACGCGAGCTGATCATGAGCAACATCTTCGTCTTACTTTGGAACTCCTAAAGAAAGAGCAATTTATCGCCAAATTCTCCAAGTGTGAATTCTGGCTTAAAGAAGTTCAATTCTTAGGACATATTGTCAACGAACAAGGTATTCATGTAGATACCTCCAAGATCAGTGCGATTAGGGATTGGGACACGCCTACTACTCCTACTGAAGTTCGTTCTTTTCTTGGTCTAGCGGGTTATTACCACCGCTTCATTGAGAACTTCTCGAAGATTGCAGTTCCTCTAACTGCTCTAACTCAGAAGAACAAGCCATTTTATTGGGGAGTCAAACAAGAGGAAGCGTTTCAGACTTTGAAACAAAAGCTTTGCGACGCGCCTGTCCTAACATTGCCAGAGGGCAATGATGATTTCGTCGTTTATTGCGATGCATCTAAATTAGGTCTTGGCTGCGTCCTGATGCAAAGAAATAAAGTTATAGCATACAAATCGAGGCAGTTGAAGATACATGAGAAAAACTACACCACTCATGATCTTGAGTTGGGTGCAGTTGTCTTCGCTCTTAAAATCGGGAGACATTATTTGTACGGTACAAAATGTGTGGTTTTCACAGACCACAAAAGTCTTCTGCATATCTTTAATCAGAAAGAACTCAACATGAGGCAGCGACGCTGGGTGGAGCTTCTAAACTACTATTACTGTGAAATTCGCTACCATCCTGGTAAGGCGAATGTCGTAGCTGATGCTTTGAGTCGCAAGGAACGTACTAAGCTCCAGTGTGTTCGTGTCCAATCTGTTATTCATGCTCAATCTGATATCCAAGCACGCATTTCTCAGGCTCAACAATCTTGTGTTTCACAAGGTTTGATGGATAAGGAATTTCCTTACCACATAACACCTGCTCTTGAACTGAAGGACAATGGATCATATTACTTCATGGACCGTTTGTGGGTCCCAATCCAAGATAATCTTCGTACCTTGCTTATTAATAAAACCCATAAGTCTCATAATTCTATTCATCCTGGCTCAGATAAGATGTATAAGGATCTTCGTATTCAGTATTGGTGGCCTGGTATGAAGAAAGATATTGCCTTATATGTATCAAAATGCCTTACTTGTCTTAAGGTTAAGGCTGAACATCAGCGTCCTTCCGGTTTATTGGAGCAACAGAGATCCCAGTTTGGAAATGGGAAAACATTACTATGGATCTCATTACTAAACTCCCGCGCACAAAGAAAGGTCACGATGCCATCTGGGTAATCGTTGATCGTCTTACTAAGTCAGCGCATTTCTTGCCAATCCGTGAGGATTTTTCGGCTGACAAACTTGCTCAAATCTACGTGGATGAAATTGTAGCTCGACATGGTGTTCCTTTGAACACCATTTCTGATAGAGATGCTCGTTTCACTTCTCATTTTTGAAGAACCATGCAATCTGGTATGGGGTCCCAACTTAATCTGAGCACAGCTTAGAATCCGCGAACGGATGGTCAATCTGAAAGAACAATCCAGACACTGGAGGATATGCTAAGAGCTTGTGTGATCGACTTTGGTGGTAGTTGGGATTCACATCTTTCGTTGTTTGAATTCTCCTACAACAACAGTTATCACTCCAACATCAACATGGCTCCTTTCGAGGCTCTCTATGGTCGAAAATGTCGTTCACCAGTCTGCTGGAATGAGATCGGCGAGGCTCAGCTTACTGGACCTGCCTTCATTTTAGAGACACCAGATAAAGTTAAGAAAGTTCGTGATAACCTTCAGACAGCTAGAAGCCGTCAAAAGAGTTACGCGGACCTAAAATGCAAGCCCTTGGATTTTCAAATCGGTGATCGTGTATTACTTAAGGTCTCACCTTGGAAAGGTGTGATCTGATTTGGGAAGAAAGGAAAACTTGCACCTAGATACGTTGGCCCATTCAAGATCGTCGAAAGAATCGGTAAGGTAGCCTACAGACTTGAGTTACCTCCTGAACTTGGAAATGTTCATCCAACCTTTCACGTGTCCAATCTCAAGAGGTGTTTAGCCGATGAGAACCTCCACATACCGCTTGACGAAATTCGTGTTGATGAAACACTGAAATTTGTTGAGAAACCAGTGGAAATCATGGAACATGAAGTCAAGTGGCTCAAACGCAAGCGCATTCCTTTGGTCAAGGTTTGTTGGGAATCTAAGCGTGGACCTGAGTTTACTTGGGAACGTGAAGATCAAATGAAGGCAAAATATCCGCATCTTTTTCCACAAGTTTCCTCTAAATAAATTTCGGGACGAAATTTCCACAAGTAGGGGAGACTGTAACATCTGTGCCTGTAATCATTGTAAACAGTTCAATCATCAATAAAACAATGTTATTTGATCCCAATGTTTGTTTGGTTATGTTTTACATTTTTCATGTTTTGACTTTTGTTCAATTTCAAACTCTTCATCGCTTTCTTGAGATTTATACGCAAACTGGTGCGAAAACGTACTCAGTTTAATGAGACAAATAATCCGGAACATCAACATATGCTTAACATACCTTAAATAACCTTTACATAACTTAGAAATAAGTTTTGAAGGCTTCGGTATGGCAAAAACAAGTTAATTAGCTTACAGGGACTAAACTTGACAAACAGTGAAAGTATGCCAATTTGAGCTGTAACAAACATTCCAGAACATGTACATAAGTTAAACATACCATAAATATCCTTTACAAAGCTTAGAAATAGGCTTTGAGGTGTTCGGTGTGCTAAAATAAACTTTTGGGTCATTCAGGGGCTAAAAGTGTTAAAAAGTGCACAAGTTTGCACTTTTGCGCATAACTTACATTCTGAATACATCCGGACATCCAAAAATATATGTAAGCATCCTTATATTATGCCTTAGTGTATGGCATGAGAAAAATCCATTCTTCGCGCAATTTGGATCGTCTTTCGCGCTTATGCGCATTCCGTCGTAATTAACCGAACATCGCGACCGTACGGCCAAACGAACCGACATCCGAGATATTTTTGAGCACATTTTAAGTTCCCTATACTTTAGCTTCATTTTAGAGCTTTGAAATGGGGTTAACGGGGCTTAAACGTGTCAAAAATGCATCAAATACCAAGTTTTGGGGCTGCAGGGACCAAAACTGTAAATCTGCCAAACTAAGGGCTTACGTACCGTAAGTGTCACACCCCCAAAATCCACCTGCGGAGTATCACCGCTTGGGAGCATGACTGACCAGGATCAAGCCACCAATCATATCGAACATGTAAGTAATATCAAATATAATAAGTGTAAATCAATCATTCAATTTGATAGGTGTTCAAAACATAATCATAGTTTATAAGTATAGCGGAAGCATAAGTATGAAAGCCCAAATGTGTAACACAAGTTCAATAAGTTCAAAACATAATCCATGCTCCACAACGACCTGCTCCTCCCTGTGCAAGCTCCATAAATATCTAACGACCTGCAAGGCATGTAACAGAGGATCAACAAACTAGTTGAGCGAGTTCACAGTTAACAGATCAGTAATAGTACAGTGTGAGTAGTAGTATGTTCGTTCGTTATGTCGTGTATCGTATTGGTTTCCATCGCGGCCTCCCAGGCAGGTATGCGAAGATATTAGGGGGATGTTCATCCCGTATATTCTAGACTAGGTTTACTTGTATCGCGGCCTACCAGGCAGGTGTGCGAAGATTAGTAAATTACAGTTCGCGGCCTTCCAAAGGCAGGTGTGCGAAGTCAGTCATAATTATCGCGGCCAACCCTTGGCAGGTGTGCGAAAATCAGTTCAATAAGTGTTACTAGTCTAGTAGTAGTTCTAACAGTGGAGTATGTACCATAGTTCATCAAATCACATCACTACGTTCCATTATACTCGAGTACCAGTAAACAATCAAATCCCATTCCCACCCTGGGAACCCCATGCCTTGGCTGTGTGAACTCACCTTGGTTTGCTCGGTATGTTATTGCTTCTAGGGTTTTATCAAACGTCTAAGTCCGTTACACACGACCTAGGATATGTTGCATATGATACGATGTAAGTGTTTGCATCAAATTACGGTTTACAAATCATTGACATTCAAGAGACTGTGTTTTGTGTGCTTATTTTATGCAGGATGATATCACATAGATCGTTCATTCATGCAGGATTATACTGTTGCATTCAGTATCATACAATCATATACAGAATCATACATCACTTAAACAGTTAATCATATTCATATAGTTCATGCGTCGCATCTTGATTACACAGTTTAATCTAACGTAATTGTTAACCTGGTTACCACTGATAACATACTGAACATGTTATTATCGTTAATAAGCTTAACAGATTAGTCATTATATAGTATGCAGCTCATTGATTCAATTTAAGCATCACATAACATCAGACAGACAGACAGACAGACAGGGCCTTGCCCTTCAAAAACTCAGACAAGTATGGGGGGGGGGGGGGCTTCCCCTGTTTAAAAGTCGGACTACTCATAAACTTATTAAAGTCGGGCATGCTAGATCATATTAATCTCGGACCAAATCAAACTCATTAAACTCGGTCCAAATGCAAGCCATTAAACTTGGTCCAATAGTAGTTCATTAAAGTCGGACCTCAATTGCATACAATAAACTCGGACCAAAGAACATAATATAAATTCGGCCCAACAACTCAATAAACTCGGACCATAGGCTTGTTAAACTCAGACCATATGCTTGTTGCTAAAACTCGGACCATATGCTTGTTGCTGAAACTCGGACCATACATGATTCATTAAACTCGGACTATATCTCATTCAAAAAGTCGGACTATAGGTTGGGCTCACAAACTCGGACCCCCTTGAGTTTGGTTATAATTTCGGACCTTGTGTTTTGTTATAAACTCGGACATTTTGTTTATTAATAAACTCGGGCCTAGTGTTTAATTAATAAACTCAGACATAGTCCCATACAAGAAACTCGGACCAAGTGGTTTACTCACCAAAACTTCGGGCAACATATAACAGGAGTTAAACTCGGTCATGATAGATTGCAAAGGTCGGGCCTCTCATTTAAATGAATAAACTCGGACCACATTCAAGTATACACTCGGTTACATGACAATGCTAATACTCGGACATGTGATATCATTTTAAACTCAGACAATTCAATCTTGCACAAAACTCAGACAATTAATAACATGAATTCCAATACAGAAAAGAATCATATCAGTTACGTTCTCATATGACTCAAAACCCTAATTCCTTATGTATCGACGCATAACGGCAATTCCATTTCTAAATCAATCAACAATCAATCCCAAGAACAATTTATCAAGCATGTAAATAATCATCATCATCACAATATTCAATATCAATTTAAAACGCAGAACCTTCATAAGATAATCTAGGGTTTTTCAAGAATTACAAGAATCATGAATTTGTAAAGATCAAACAATCAATTATTAACAACCAACAATGATTAAGCGATTACCTTGATTGATTCTAAATAGATTGAAAGATCGAACTTGATGCAAAGGACTTGTGAAACCAAAAATGATGAGAGGATGTTGTAGAGAGGATTAGAGGAAGTGAAAGTACGTGTTTAATTCTTTGTGAATAATTAGAGAATGATTAGGGTAGGTGATTAGGGTTAAGTATGGTTTATTTTCACCAATTACACTATACACCCTGAATTTCTATATTTTACACAAGTACACCATCCCCTACTTATTTCACAACTCCACCACCATGTTCATATATTTACTAACTTCACAATTTATAAACAATCATGCACGTTCCCACAATTAAAACATAAATAATTCCATGGCAAACAATTGTGCAAATAAACGACTAGACAATACATGAACGCGCAATAAATGCGAAATAGAATCTTGGAATTTCGAGTTGTCACATTATCCCCAACTTAAAAGAAATTTCGTCCCGAAATTTGGTACGCACTCACTGAGGAAGCTAGGTAAGTTATATCGTTCACTGGTTTTCCTGGGGTGTCACATCATCCCCCCGTTGATTTGGAATTTCGTCCCGAAATTCAGTAGTAGTAGCTTCAGCCTCAGTAGTGGTTACATTGGTTTCGAATAACTGGGGTACTTTTCTGTCATCTGCTCTTCGCGTTCCCAGGTGTACTCTGGGCCACGTCGGGAGTTCCAACGAACTCGAACAAGAGGGCTTCTCTTGTGTTTGAGGACCTTACATCCCGGTCCGTGATTTCAACTGGTTCCTCGACGAACTGCAACCGCTCGTCGATAGTGAGTTCCTTAAAAGGAACTATGAGGGTCTCATCTGACAGGCACTTCTTCAGATTTGATACGTGAAATACATTGTGAACTGCACCGAGTTCAGCTGTTAGGTTTAGTCTGTAGGCTACTTGGCTTATTCTTTCAGTGATTTCGAACGGTCCAACATACCGTGGATTGAATTTGCCTCGTTTACCAAATCGAACCACACCCTTCCAGGGTGAAACTTTGAGTAAAACCCGGTCCCCGACCTGAAATTCCAATGGCTTCCTACGCTTATCTGCGTAGCTTTTCTGGCGATCGCGAGCTGCCGCCTTGCGTTGTCGTATCTGTGCAATTCGTTCAGTAGTGTCAACTACCATTTCTAGGCCTGCATTCTAACTATCCCTCACCTCTGCCCAACCGAGAGGTGACCGGCATTTACGTTCGTACAATGCCTCGAATGGAGCGGTTTGAATGCTGGTATGGTAACTGTTATTATACGAAAACTCCACCAAAGGGAGATGCTTTTCCCAGCCGTTGCCGAAATCAATAACACATGCCCGAAGCATGTCTTCAAGAGTCTGGATCGTTCGCTCAGACTGCCCATCGGTCTGAGGATGGTATGTTGTGCTCATGTCTAATCGTGAGCCAAAAGATTTGTGCATCGCTTGCCATAATTCTGACGTGAATCGTGCATCCCGATCCGAAATGGTGGAGGTGGGCACCCCGTGCCTCGAAACAACTTCTGTAAGATAGATGTCTGCGAGAGTGGAGAACTTATCCGTTTCCTTTATAACTAGGAAGTGTGCAGACTTGGTGAGTCGGTCCACGATCACCCATATAGTATTATTCCAACGCTGAGATCTAGGTAACCCGTAACGAAGTCCATGGAAATTTCTTCCCATTTCCATTGTGGTATCCTGGGTTGCTGAAGTAAGTCTGAGGGTTTCTGGTACTCTGTCTTGACTCTCGCACAGGTCAAGCACTTGCCAACATAGGTGGCGATGTGGGCCTTCATGCTAGGCCACCAATAAGCAGTTCTGATGTCGTAGTACATTTTGTCCGAACCTGGATATACCGAGTAGCGAGACTTATGAGCTTCATCCATCACAAGTTCTCGTAAGCCGCCATAACGTGGGACCCAAATACGCCCCGATACAAAGTAGGCGCCGTCTTCCTTTTGTTCCATTCGTTGTCGTGAGTCACGCAAGGCTTCAGCCTTGACGTTTTCGGGTTTCAGTGCTTCTACCTGAGCATTTCGTATCCGTGCAGGAAGATCAGACTAAATAGTAAGCTGTAGCGCTCGCACGCGCTTAGGTAGGGTGTCCTTTCGACTGAGGGCGTCGGCCACACCATTGGCCTGGCCTGGATGATACTTGATGGCGCATTCGTAGTCGTTAAGCAGTTCGATCCATCGTCATTGACGCATGTTCAACTCCTTCTGCTTGAAGATATGCTCGAGACTCCTGTGATCGGTGTAAATTGCGCACTTGGTACCGTACAGGTAGTGTCGCCATATCTTAAGTGCAAAACAACAGCTCCCAGCTCTAAATCGTGCGTCGTGTAGTTCCGTTCATGAATCTTGAGTTGCCGTGAAGCGTAAGCAATAACTTTATCACGCTGCGTCAATACACAACCAAGCCCCTGTATCGATGCGTCACAATAAACCACGAAATCGTCGGTGCCCTCTGGCAATGAGAGAATAGGTGCACTGCAAAGCCTATCCTTCAAGTACTGAAAAGCGGTTTCCTGGGAATCTCCCCAACAGTAAGTGACACCTTTCTGTGTCAGCATAGCAATCGGTGGCGCGATCTTCGAAAAGTCTTTAATGAATCGCCTGTAATACCCCGCCAAGCCCAAAAATTGGCGTATTTCCGTCGGTGTACGCGGTGCTGGCCAATTCCTGATCGAATCTACCTTGGATGGATCGACATGAATCCCATCCTTGTTCACCACATGGCCTAAGAAGTGGACTTCACGAAGCCAGAAGTCGCATTTTGAAAACTTTGCGTACAGTTTCCAAGACAAGACGTAAGCGCTGCTCGTGTTCCTCCTGACCCTTGGAGTAGATCAGAATGTCGTCGATGAAGACAATGACGAACTTGTCAAGATAAGGTTTGCACACCCTGTTCATAAGGTCCATAAATACGGCAGGTGCGCTCAATAATATCAAACCATCCATCATACCAAACATAAAATATAATAGGTAAAATAATTCATAAAACCCAACACGATTAATGTTCAAACCAAACTTTGTTTGAGTAGCGTAAACATAATAATGAAAACCCAAGATAAGTTATAAGTTCAATTAGCGTTCATTGCGTCTCCTCCTCCTAACACGAAAACTCGACCTCTTGCCTCGTTGCCATTGTTGTTGTTGTTTCCCCCGTTGTTGTTGTTGTTCCCGTTGCCCTGGTTATTGTTGTGGTTCTGATTCTGGTTCAACTGAGGATAATCGCGTTTGTAATGACCTTCTGCCCCACACTGGAAGCATCCCCGATTTCCACGCGGTGGTTGCTGCTGCTGGTTCTGTGGAGCTGGCGGTGGGAGTTGCTGGTTCTGATTTGCTGGCCGAGAGCTTCTACAATCCTTAGCCTCATGACCCATCTTGAGGCATCTTTGACATTGTTCCCTGCGACATCTTCCACTGTGGTGTTTGTTGCACTTATTACACAGTGGGTGAATTCCCCGATATCCACCCTGCCCCTGACTGCCAGATGATTGCTGACTCGAATTCTGGTAGTCATTTGTCTTGCGCTGCTGAGACTGAACAGTAACCGATCCCTTGCTGGAATCCCCCTCCCATTTCCTCTTGTTGTCACTGGGAGTAGCAGAAGTGGTGACAGCAGTAGTGGTACGTTTTGGCAGTTTGTTCTGATCCACTGCCTGATCTGTAATACGGTGGGCGAGGCGCTGAATAGCCTGAATGTTGTCAAGATTGGCCGATGTCACATGGCTCTGGATCTCTGGCGCCAATCACTTGAGATACATCTCAATGCGCTTGTACGGAGGGTCTACCATAGTTGGACACAGCACGGCCAGCTCGTTTGACCGTTTAGTATACGCTTCGATCTCAGATCCAACCATTTTCAAATTGTACAGCTCGTCTTCCAACTTGTGAATATCTTCACGCGTGCAATATTCCCTTTTGATAAGTTCCTTAAAATCATTCCAGGGTGTGGCGTTAGCAGCTGCCAACCCTAAGATCTGTACTTGCGCGTTCCACCAAGTCAACGCGATTCCTTCCAAAGTGCCAGTGGCGTACTTGACCTTGCGAGCCTCAGGGCACTCGCACATTTCGAATACTGACTCTAGCTTTTCAAACCAATGGAGGAGTCCCACTGCCCCCTCGGTGCCACTGAAGGAATTTGGACGACAGTCCATGAAGTTCTTGAAAGTGCAGACAGGCTGCTGCGCGTGTTGACCTGCTTGAGCTGCTGCAACTGCCGCAGCAACTTGAGCTTGAACGAAAGCCTCTAGCTGGGCTTGTGTCATGCTAATTCTTCCAGACATGATCTTCATAGTAAAAGTAATGTAAGTGAGAGTGTTTCGCGAGTAGGGCGATGACAGAAAAGTGTAAGCACGTAGGTGTTCTCAAGCAATAACAAGTAGTGAGCAAAGTAATGTAATCATACTACGAGCAAAGTTCTATGCAGTTCTAGCGAGCAGGTAATAAACATAAACCTTATTACCTAGGATGTCGAGTCTTGCACGTGGAGCGAAGCGTCGTTGTGGATCGTTTTGTGGATCGTTGAGAGCACTGTTCTGGTTATAGTCTGGTTTTAATAAAAACGTTTTTCCCATATTAAAACCAAGTTCTCTATAACCAATGGCTCTGATACCAATCTGTCACACCCCCAAAATCCACCTGCGGAGTATCACCGCTTGGGAGCATGACTGACCAGGATCAAGCCACCAATCATATCGAACATGTAAGTAATATCAAATATAATAAGTGTAAATCAATCATTCAATTTGATAGGTGTTCAAAACATAATCATAGTTTATAAGTATAGCGGAAGCATAAGTATGAAAGCCCAAATGTGTAACACAAGTTCAATAAGTTCAAAACATAATCCATGCTCCACAACGACCTGCTCCTCCCTGTGCAAGCTCCATAAATATCTAACGACCTGCAAGGCATGTAACAGAGGATCAACAAACTAGTTGAGCGAGTTCACAGTTAACAGATCAGTAATAGTACAGTGTGAGTAGTAGTATGTCCGTTCGTTATGTCGTGTATCGTATTGGTTTCCATCGCGGCCTCCCAGGCAGGTATGCGAAGATATTAGGGGGATGTTCATCCCGTATATTCTAGACTAGGTTTACTTGTATCGCGGCCTACCAGGCAGGTGTGCGAAGATTAGTAAATTACAGTTCGCGGCCTTCCAAAGGCAGGTGTGCGAAGTCAGTCATAATATCGCGGCCAACCCTTGGCAGGTGTGCGAAAATCAGTTCAATAAGTGTTACTAGTCTAGTAGTAGTTCTAACAGTGGAGTATGTACCATAGTTCATCAAATCACATCACTACGTTCCATTATACTCGAGTACCAGTAAACAATCAAATCCCATTCCCACCCTGGGAACCCCATGCCTTGGCTATGTGAACTCACCTTGGTTTGCTCGGTATGTTATTGCTTCTAGGGTTTTATCAAACGTCTAAGTCCGTTACACACGACCTAGGATATGTTGCATATGATACGATGTAAGTGTTTGCATCAAATTATGGTTTACAAATCATTGACATTCAAGAGACTGTGTTTTGTGTGCTTATTGTATGCAGGATGATATCACATAGATCGTTCATTCATGCAGGATTATACTGTTGCATTCAGTATCATACAATCATATACAGAATCATACATCACTTAAACAGTTAATCATATTCATATAGTTCATGCGTCGCATCTTGATTACACAGTTTAATCTAACGTAATTGTTAACCTGGTTACCACTGATAACATACTGAACATGTTATTATCGTTAATAAGCTTAACAGATTAGTCATTATATAGTATGCAGCTCATTGATTCAATTTAAGCATCACATAACATCAGACAGACAGACAGACAGACAGGGCCTTGCCCTTCAAAAACTCAGACAAGTATGGGGGGGGGGGCTTCCCCTGTTTAAAAGTCGGACTACTCATAAACTTATTAAAGTCGGGCATGCTAGATCATATTAATCTCGGACCAAATCAAACTCATTAAACTCGGTCCAAATGCAAGCCATTAAACTCGGTCCAATAGTAGTTCATTAAAGTCGGACCTCAATTGCATACAATAAACTCGGACCAAAGAACATAATATAAACTCGGCCCAACAACTCAATAAACTCGGACCATAGGCTTGTTAAACTCAGACCATATGCTTGTTGCTGAAACTCGGACCATATGCTTGTTGCTGAAACTCGGACCATACATGATTCATTAAACTCGGACTATATCTCATTCAAAAAGTCGGACTATAGGTTGGGCTCACAAACTCGGACCCCCTTGAGTTTGGTTATAATTTCGGACCTTGTGTTTTGTTATAAACTCGGACATTTTGTTTATTAATAAACTCGGGCCTAGTGTTTAATTAATAAACTCAGACATAGTCCCATACAAGAAACTCGGACCAAGTGGTTTACTCACCAAAACTTCGGGCAACATATAACAGGAGTTAAACTCGGTCATGATAGATTGCAAAGGTCGGGCCTCTCATTTAAATGAATAAACTCGGACCACATTCAAGTATACACTCGGTTACATGACAATGCTAATACTCGGACATGTGATATCATTTTAAACTCAGACAATTCAATCTTGCACAAAACTCAGACAATTAATAACATGAATTCCAATACAGAAAAGAATCATATCAGTTACGTTCTCATACGACTCAAAACCCTAATTCCTTATGTATCGACGCATAACGGCAATTCCATTTCTAAATCAATCAACAATCAATCCCAAGAACAATTTATCAAGCATGTAAATAATCATCATCATCACAATATTCAATATCAATTTAAAACGCAGAACCTTCATAAGATAATCTAGGGTTTTTCAAGAATTACAAGAATCATGAATTTGTAAAGATCAAACAATCAATTATTAACAACCAACAATGATTAAGCGATTACCTTGATTGATTCTAAATAGATTGAAAGATCGAACTTGATGCAAAGGACTTGTGAAACCAAAAATGATGAGAGGATGTTGTAGAGAGGATTAGAGGAAGTGAAAGTACGTGTTTAATTCTTTGTGAATAATTAGAGAATGATTAGGGTAGGTGATTAGGGTTAAGTATGGTTTATTTTCACCGATTACACTATACACCCTGAATTTCTATATTTTACACAAGTACACCATCCCCTACTTATTTCACAACTCCACCACCATGTTCATATATTTACTAACTTCACAATTTATAAACAATCATGCACGTTCCCACAATTAAAACATAAATAATTCCATGGCAAACAATTGTGCAAATAAACGACTAGACAATACATGAACGCGCAATAAATGCGAAATAGAATCTTGGAATTTCGAGTTGTCACAGTAAGCCATACCCAATACGGTCCGTAAGGCATCCCCAGTACAGCAGATTCAACATTTAATGCTGTTGCCTCTTCATGAATTGAAAAGCCAATCTTGCCCTTGTCTCTTCCAACCAATGACGGGCAAGATCAGATGTACCACAACACTTCGACAAGTGTACGGGCGAGATCGTGGCACGATATTCAAGAAACGATCCTAACGGCTCTACTTTTCCTATAAATACCCCCCCCCCCTATTTGGTGTAAAACCCACAAGAATCTGATCTAAAACTCTAAGTTGGAGCCATTGCTTCATACCTGAGTTCCTTGGATCGAGATTAGCATTCAGGGACCCTTTGTAAGTGTTTCTTCGTTGTTATATCGCTTTTCGTGTCTGAAAGTCGTACTTTGTTAGACTTTCTGCATTAACCAGCTTATGGTCGATGCGAAGTTCGTTGGAACTTCATAACGTGAGCGTGATCACGATGGTTATGGTCCATAGTGACTATACCTACTGATTACCACGTTATCTAGGCTCAGTGACGAGTCGTAGTTTCGGCCAGAATGCACATTCTTGTGTATTTTGTAAACCAAACTACTCATAGGTATCAAAACCTTTTGTTTTGATACCAAACCTGTTTTCTAAACTTAGTTAAGCATGTTCTAACATGCTTAGCTGGTCACTTTTAGTATAGTGCTTATGTAGGGTCGTAAGGTAAGCGATCTAAACAATCGCGTGTACTTTCGAACACGACCCATTTGGTCGATCATTAGGATCCGACCAAACATATTAGGTGACCATAGCTATAACCTTCCGAGGTTATACCTTATGATCACGATGTTATGCGTTCCAAACACGTTCTACGCGAACGACGCGCTAAGGTAGCATAAGCTACCTAAACGCGTCGTAGTGGGTCGTAAGCACTTAGGTTAGGTTTCGTTTTAGTATGTAGGCTTTGTTAAACCATATTACACGAGTCTCTATACTCGTTTGGTTTTCGAACCCGCATACTATCCAATCCTCCGATTTAGGTCCGGTATATTAACATAGTTACCTATATTAGGTGCCGTTGATACCTGTGATCTCTAGCGTTATTTGGTTGTTATACAAGAACTTCAAAGCAATCTCAGGTGAGTACATTGAACCCTTCTTTTACTATTTTCCAAACATTTTGGGGTGAAACACATGTGCCTACTTGTTACTTTCATGCTTTCCATGTTTTCACATTATATACCTGCTATGTTCGTTAGTACATTATAGTACATGATTTCATTACATTTCATGCTATGTATGCCCATTGTGTGCGTACTTAGTACATTGTTTCACATTACATTTCATGCTATGTATGCCCATTGTGTACGTACATAGTATATTGCTTTACATTACATTTCATGCTATGTATGCCGATTGTGTGCGTACTTATTAAATTGCTTTACATTACATTTCATGCTATGTATGCCCATTGTGTGCGTACTTAGTTTCATGCTATTTATGCCTATTGTGTGCATACTTAGTACAATTGTGTTGGGTCTAAAATGTGTAGTCTAATGTTATCAACGAATCAAGTCAACAAAGTCAACGCCATCAAGTCAAAGTCAACGCGCAAGTCGACACGGGAAGATCGAAGAAAGATATGGCGTGTGGAAGTTCGAGATATGACAGTTTTATTGCTTTGGATAATTAAATATATTTTGTTTAGACAAAATATATTTATTAGCTCATTTAATTAGCTTTCATGTTTATTCTAGTTTTGGCAAGTTATTAACCCTAGGGACTTAAATGTAATTAGCCTAAAATGGTAAAGGCTATAAATAGAAAGTGATGATTAGGGTTTTGGGCAACACACATTCTAGAGAGATTTGGGGGCTAATTGTGTCATCATTTGTGCAAATCAATCTAGTGGGTTTTATTGCTATATTTTTGGTGTGTTCATCTTGATTTACTATCAAAATCAGATTTTTGGCTTGATTTGATCCTACAATTTGGTATCAGAGCTTGGTACTCGAATTTGGGATTCAACAATCTTCAAATTCATCATAAAAATCTGATTTTTGTTTGAAAAGTTTTGAAGTTTTTAGGTTTTTTTTATTTTATTCATTATTTCTTCAAAATCTTGTTTTTAAAAGGGTTTAAAATGTCTGTTTGTTGATTGAGAGTTGATAAAAGTATGATTAGAAAGATTTAGAGTCATCATTTATATCATTTTTGGGGTTTCAAACAGATCTGGGCGTTTACATTCAAGTTCTGGGCGATTTTATTTTGAATACAGCGATTTTATTGAAAGTTCCGGCGAATTTGGGTTTTCCGGTTACTTTCCGGCGAAATTAACTTTTCCGGTGAAATTAACTTTTCCGGCGAAATTAAATCTTGAACGCGAGTTCAAGTTCTCCGGCGTATTAAATACGCCGGTAAGTCACGTTTTCCGGATTCGTTATTCCGGTGGTTTTATTCCGACCGGCGATTTTAATTTGTCTTTACAAGAAAAGAGTAGAATCAGAGTCAGAGCAAATCACAGAGAAACTGTGTCCAAAAATTGTTCCAACTTCAACACAAATCATCACAGACATCTAAAAAAAAAAAATTATATAATAAATCAATAAACCCAACCACAATTACAACTTCAAACCTGACAACTACCATATAACACCATCACCCACCGCTGATAACCATCACCGTCTCACTCGTTCAAAGCCTCCACTAACGAGTCAATCGTTTCTATATCCAGATTGTTAGTCGGTTCGTCCAAAAGCAGCATTTGCGGTTGTCGAAAAGCTAACCTCGCGAAAATCACACGGCTCTTTTAATAAGTCCTTCATCGGCATCACTTGGGCTTTTCCGGTTAGCCCGAACCTTCCGATAGCCCGCATCTTTTCCTCTTCGTTACCCTGAACCCCTACCGAAACCACCGCACCTCCGTCAACAATCGCCGACGAATTCCTCAGCACCGCCGTCTGAATACACCCACCACCTTCAACACCCCACTCGAACCGCCACCGCTACACCGTCTCCGCCGTACGACCATCATCGCCGCTCACACCTAACCTCTCCACCGTCCGCCGTCCCCATCACCACCACCAGATGCCACAAAATCTCCTCTCAAAACCCGTCCCCTAACACCCCATCACCACCACCATCACCCCGTCCCCATCACCACCACCAGATACCATCCATCTCCGGTCACCCTAACACCCCACCGTCTTTCATCTTTACCTCCATTCACCGTCATCCACCACCACTCCGCACAAAACAGCAGTCAAACACCATCACCTTCTGACCACCGTACATCACCTGATTCAACCACCTCCGTCGTGGATCTTCAATAATTGACATCGTTGAATGGTCCTGATTAGGTTGAGTGCTCGATTGAAAGTGGTGTTGTGTGATCTTCTAGGTGGCGGCTGCAACATTTGTTTTAGGGTTTGTTGTGTGTTACATTGAGAGAGAAAAGAGTTGAAGAAAGAAAGGACAATGCATCTGTCTCGTGAACACACATTCAAAAGGAAAAAGTGAAATTAAATTCAGTTGGATTCTATAATTGTTTCACATCCGGTTCAAAACTCTATTTAATAAAAAAGGTTGACGTCCATTTCAAATTTTCAAAACATTTTTGCTGAAGTTAATTTTTTTTGGTAAGGTGTAGTTGCAGTATATTTGGGTAGTAATATATTTATATATAATAATTATTATTTGAAAACTTTAAAAGTCAAAGATATTTTCTTTTTCATTTTCTTTTTGTTTTTTTGTTTTTTTTTTGTCTACAGAATTGATACAAACTAGGGCCGGGTCTTAAATTTTTTATTTGTGGGCCTCGAATTTTGATCAGTTTTGGGCCGGGTATCCATAGCTTATTTTTGGGCCTTTTCGAGTTGATAGTTTTCAGGCTGATACGGGGTTATTTTCAAAGCAATTTAACCCGGGTTTTGAGCTGATACATATATTTTTTTGGGGGGGGGGATTAATTTAAAAAAAAATGTTTCAAAATCAGTTGACTCGCATTGCACAAGTTGAACATGAAACAGGAACCGCACCCCAACCTCCAAAGTTGAAAGGATCAACCAATTTCAGCAGTTGGAAAAACCAAATCAAGTCATTTTTCGAAATACACAGACTATAACCAATGGATCTCAATCACAGTCGGACCTCACGTCCCCATGACCGTTCGTGATGACAAGTGTGTAGTCAATAACGATCCCTCGACTTACATAGATAAAGACAGGGCATTGATTCAACGTGACCGTCGGGCTCATGCTACTTTAACAATGGCCCTATCAATGAACGCCTACAACATGTTTAAAGAGTACACGACGGCGAATGAACTTTGGTTAGCGTTGATTGATTTCTATGAAGGAGACAAGGAATTGATTCGGAACAAAAGGAGCACGATCCAAAAAGAGTATGATATGTTCGGCGGCGTTCGCGGGGAAAGCCTATCATGTTATATTAGCCGATTTCGAAACATGATGGCTAAAATGAAGAAGGCCGGTAATCCGATCACCAATCGCGGTGCAATACGCAAACTTTTGGACTCACTTCCAAAAGAATGGAGCTTGAAATGTATGACGATCAAACAACACTACTTGAACAACCTGAATCCAATCACGCTATCAGATGTGATCGACACACTAGAAACGTTTGAAAGAGATCAAGTCGAACATCTTCAGAAATCTGTCCAATTTGCTGAAAGTCACAAGAACTTCACATCTGCAACCCCAACAACCACCAACGGCTCAAGCCCACAAGCTGCAAAAGCGTCATACTTCAACAATGCTTCCGCAATCTCTGAAAAGGCTCCACAGTCTGATGTAAAGACTACTGTGGTCGATGATGTTCAAGCTATAAAGAAGGAAGAAAGGAGCAGTGCAGCTAGTGAAAAGCTAGAAGAAAAGATTCTTGAAGAAGCAATGAAAATGGAGTCAAACAAAGAAAAGGATGAGGAAAATCTGGAGAACAACATCCCTTACGAGTTTAAAGTTAAATTGTGCTCCCAATCATGTGTGAACGTCGTGGCACATTACAAATCCCTCAACCGTGACCTAATTAGAGACAAAGAAAAAGTTTTGCAATTTAACAAAGAGTTGAAAGAAAATGAAGCTGCATATCAGAGAAAGTTGAACTCAACTTTAGCTGAAATGCAGACTCTAAAAGAATTTGTTTTCAGAAAAGATTTTATCATTAACGACTTAACTGAAAGATTAGAAAAATCTCTTAATGAAAACAATAAATTTCAAATAGTAATCGATAAATGGAATGTTAGCAAAAAGGCCTTGGTTGACATTAAAAATTGCCAACGACCGACATATGTGAAAGATGGGATCGGGTACAAAGATAAGCTTGGAAATGAAAGAAAACTCTTTCTTCCTCCACATAGCAAAAACTATGTACCCATGCCATATCCTCATCCTGATAATGATTTGATTGACGAAAATAACCTTGTTGCTAAAGATGTTTCTTGTGAAAGTGAAGAGGTTACTAACTTTTCTGACAACAATGCAGATGTGATCGAGCGTGAAGAAGATGGATGCGATGATGACTGTGGTGGAACAAAAATAGGGTTAGGTTATTCAGGCGACAGTTATTCCACTGTTAATTGGTTCGCCTGGAATTGTGATAAAGCAAACAAAACTTGAATTCTGCCAATAACCACAATAATGTAGTGGTTGAATGTTTTGATTTGAATTCTGCCATTTGTGATGAAAAAGGTGTGTGTGAACCTCCTGTGTTTGTTCCAGAATTGAAACAAAACAGATTCGGAAAATTCCTCACGGAGGAAATTCCAGAATTTGTTCCTTCTCACACACGTACGTCAGAATCAGAGAAAGAGCTAAATGAAGAAAGTAGTAGCGAAGACTCAAGCACCACAACTTCAGAAGGCGACGAAGGAAGCTCAAGTGAGGATCAAGGCGATTTAGATTTTCAGTCATACCAAGAATGGGAAAGCTCAAATGACTCGAAAAACTTCAGTAACAGATGCTTGTAAAACGATTGAAGACCTTGAACCATCGGGTGTTCAAGAACCAACAACCTCAAATGACACTCCAAGTCTAGTCAATCAAGATCCACTAGAAGAACACTTAGTTATTGAAGACTGCACAAGCTCAGATGACGAATCAGTGTTGAATGAAAGTCTTGGGGAATTAAATATCAAAAGAACATCTGAAGTTATCAAACCTCACGTTAGTCAACATGCTGAGTCAAGCTCAAAGCAATCCCTGCCTATAGCTGCATCACACGGAATTGCAAAGTCTCAAAAGCCATTCAAGGCTTGTTTTAGGTGTGGAAAAGAAGGTCATGTGGTCAAGCAATGCCCAGAACGACACGATCCAGACGGTAAAGACAACCAATATTACTTCTTTGGATCAAAAGGTAAAAATCACACATCTTTGAAAGATCGGATGAAAAACTTTCAATCCAAATCTCCACATGTGAAGCCGGTTTCACATGATTCAAAGATGAAAAGGACCAACACATCAAAACCTCAATCTTTCCCTCCGGGTCTTAAACATAAGATTTTTTCAAACTTTAAATCTTTTACAAACAAAATTTTTAAACCAACACAAGTTTGGCGAGTCAAACAAGTGTTTGTAAAAGAAATCAATGATGGAAAAGATTTGGCATATCGGGAGGTTTATTATTTTGATGAAAGGGGACAACCCAAGACTACGATGGCTTGGGTTCCATTCTCTAACTGAATTACCTATGAGTGTAGGAACATCCAAGGAGGACTGTTAGTAACACCGGTTATTATCAGTGGTTGTTCTAGATACAAGTTGGGAAAATCACAGGTTTGGTTATGGTATCTAACCTGGTTGCACACTTAACTGCACTGTAACACACTCATTTTCTTGTTGACATATGTTTTTGTGTGCCTGATGTGGAAGACTTTATTTTGTAAATACATGTTTTATAAGTTTTAGCTTTTCAGTGAATTGTTGTACATAAATAAAATTTTAAAGGGGAGCATTAAAATACTTCCTAGACCATGAGATTTGATTATTGCAAAATAATCATGATCTTATATGAGAAATGATAGGAACTAACCTGATCATGTCTTCGCATGAATAGGATCTGATGGAGGATACGACTCCAAGTTAACGATATGTTGGTAGATTCAGCAACACCAACGAGTAAACTACTGTTAGGGAGCAAAACATAATGTCTACACAAGAATTCTGGCTTTTCTCAGGCATTACGCATCTCAGTGGGTAACACGTTGCGGCATATGGCTTAATGGTCTTAAATCTTGTGTTGACAGATTGCCAAAGTCTGAGATTTCGGGTCTTTATATTGGCATTTCGTTCGGAGGACATCATAGTTGCTCTTCTGCTGTACGGTGGTACTGACCTAGACGCTATGATATTCTCTTATTAATAAGTGCCTCATTAAAAAAAAGGGGCCAAACCCTGTATAATAAGTGCCATTATTGGCCAAAATCCATAATAAGCGCCATTTTTGGCCAAATTCTCTGATAGATCAGTAGGCAACTCTGCTGTACGGTAGTACTGACCTGTTGGCCAAACCATCTATCTTAACCCTCGATAGTTCCTGGAATCTCTGTTGTACGAAAGTACAGACCTGATCTACGTTCTATCGTTGAAGAGAATGAATCCAATATACTCACCTGTTATGTAGAATCTTTGTGCATACCTTGATCGCGGGGGTATGTCCTGATGTGGGACTCACGAGGGCGTAATGATTCTATTCCTAATAGCTTGTGTGGGGGCCATAGAATTCTTGTCAATATTACCAAAACATGATAAACAAGCTCACCGAAAGCATGTTGAAAGAAGGATGCATGGATTTAATAGGACAAACATACCAACAATCGTTCTTGAGTCGTAGCTATCCTAAAGAAAGTTGAAGTGTGGCTAGACTTTTCAAGTTGGTATGATCTCGTATTTGATCATATCTATATCTCAAAGGTTGAAAGTTAAAAAAAAATGTTAAAAAAAAATCTAAAATCCAAAAATATTTTTGATTTGTGTACAGTTGTTTTTCTAAGTCTTCCATATCACATCAATCGTGTCTCAAACCGCTTGAGATACTCTTTCCATTGCACACTATAGATGAATACGGTTTCATTTGTACTTTGAATCAGGCTAAAAGAAAATTTGGAGTTGTGTTGGTATTTGTGAACAGGTTACTTCGCTTGTTTGCTGCAATGATGGCCGATCATCAATTGATCAAGATACCAGACCAAAGCACCTGTTTCCTGAAGATTACAGAAGATACCGAGCTAGGAATCCTCCTCCTACATCTTCTGATTCACTCAAGCAAAAGAGAGTTGGAAAAAGTTGTTCCTGATTGTCAAAGATGATGCATGCAAAAAGGGGGAGCTTGTCAGTTTAAAGTTTTTACAGAGCAAAGTGTCAAAAGAAGATCTTCAGTGAAGAATATTTGGAAAGCATCAGTCTAGGGGGAGATTGTTGGGTCTAAAATTGAGACTGAAGCTTGCCAAATTGAAGATTGCAACATGCATGAAGTTGACGGTTCTAAAGATGATACAAGAGCTTGATAACATTAGCCTAAGGGGGAGATTGTTGGGTCTAAAATGTGTATTCTAATGTTATCAACGAATCAAGTCAACAAAGTCAACGCCATCAAGTCAAAGTCAACGCGCAAGTCGACACGGGAAGATCGAAGAAAAATATGGCGTGTGGAAGTTCGAGATATGACAGTTTTATTGCTTTGGATAATTAAATATATTTTGTTTAGAAAAAATATATTTATTAGCTCATTTAATTAGCTTTCATGTTTATTCTAGTTTTGGCAAGTTATTAACCCTAGGGACTTAAATGTAATTAGCCTAAAATGGTAAAGGCTATAAATAGAAAGTGATGATTAGGGTTTTGGGCAACACACATTCTAGAGAGATTTGGGGGCTAATTGTGTCATCATTTGTGCAAATCAATCTAGTGGGTTTTATTGCCATATTTTTGGTGTGTTCATCTTGATTTACTATCAAAATCAGATTTTTGGCTTGATTTGATCCTACAAATTGTTTACATCACATGCCTTCATTTTAGTATGACATTTGGTTTGTTTAACATGGAACAATACATTCATTAACATTAGCTACGCCATTCGTTAGTAGGTAGTGGTACCATAGGAATTGGCAACTCCCGTTCTGGACATCCTAGTTTGGTTTCGATGAAAGGAATGACCGAATTCGATATACATAACTTAGATAAATCTTTAATTTGTTTAAGGGTTTATCGCCACAGTCTCAAGGCTTGGATGTATGCATATTTCACAATACCGCATAAATGTTTATATCAGTAGAGCATGCATTGTTCCACAAAACATAACGTTGATTTAAACCATGTTTTACTTCAACACCTTGTTTTATGCATTTTCCATATGGTTTAGTTGATACATCTCACTTACCATACAAGTTATATTTTGGGTACACATTACATGATCTACATTAAACATAAACATTTTGACATTGATATACATACTTGGTGGTTTACATTGAACATAGACATTTCGATATGGTTTACACAATAACACTTGACAATTGGTTTATACATGAACAATTTACATGGTGGTTGGTTTGGGTAAATGGTTTGAGTAACGTGGCGTATGTAATATGGTACAAACATGGTGGATACGCCGCTGGTACTTCCTATATATAAATGCTTGTATAATATTACATATCGTAGCGTTATCTAAATCATTTCAGTTTAAACATATTACATTTTATACAAATAACATATTATTCACAAGACATTGTTTTACAAACAACTCATCTTATACATACTCATTTTACTAGGTTATTCTTTTAACCTTACATTTATTTTACATATCATCTGATATTATCGTTTTTCAAATGGTTTACAAAGCAAGACAAATTACAAGGTTCATGACTGACTGTTATTAAACATTTCTTTAAACTCAAGTCATGAATCCTATGTTCACAAAACCTATGTATCTCATAGGCATTTTTATGCTGACGTACCTACTTTCACATGTGTTTTCAGGAGCCGTTCCATAGGATGATGATCATGACACTAGGGCGGACCTGTGCCTTAGGGACTAAAAATGAAGGTAGACTAGTTTAATTATGTTTTGAACTCTTTGTTTTCCTGTTTAAGACAATGTAACACTCTAGTTTATAAATAAAATGTAACTTTAATTTCCATGGTTATGAAACAATTAATTCTGTCCCAACACTCCCCGGCGTTTCCACCGCGGTTGCATGTTATACGCGGCCGGGGTGTGACAACCGAACACCTGAAAGGCTATTTCTAAGCTATTTAAAGGATATTTAGGGTATGTTTAACTTATGGTGAAGTTCCGAAATGTACGTTACAGTACAAATTGACATATTTTCGCAGTTTGTCAGATTTAGTCCTTGTAAGCGATTAAACTTGATTTCGGCACACCAAACTTTCCAAAACTTATTTCTAAGTTATGTAAAGGTTATTTAAGGTATGTTATGCCTATGTCACTATTCCGGAGTGTTTTTTGCATTAAACTGGTTATATTTACGCATTAGTGCGCGTATAACCTTCCAGAAAGGGATTTAAAGCCTGAAATCGAACAAGAGTTGATATGTGCAAACGATACACATATTTTTACAAATCCCAAGTATGAAATACAATATTTCATTGGTATCTATTTGATGGTTGAAGTGACACAGGTGTCACAGTCTCCCCTACATAGAGGAAACTTGTGAGAGCTTGAAATATGAAGTTGAAAATATCGAACAACACTGGTTAGAGTCCTGAACTTCTAGTAACTTTAAATAGCATCATGCTTGAACTTCTAGTAACTTTAAATAACATCATGCTTGAAATATAAAGTGTTATTGGTGCGTCCACTGTACCTCTATTACATTGTTCACATTTTGTTACGGTTGCCACTATTGGTTCTTACACATAATAAGTCTTACTGTGGTTTCCGTGCACTGATCTTCGTAATTATGTATGCATCCATAATTACATAATTCTTTGCATAGTCACGTAGTACATCTTATAATGTGTAAGGGAGGAAAAATATGAACGAGCCTGTGATGATTGTTGTCACACCCCCAAAATCCACCATGCGGAGTACCACCGCTTGGAGGCGTGACATGACTAGGATCGAGCCACCAATCATATCGAACAACATAATTAAGTAATTAAAACCAAACACAATACGATTGGTGACCAAAAGGAAGTAAACCGATTTTAGTTAAACAGCGGAAGCATAAAACGTAAGTTCAAAACATAGTCCATAGTTCATAAGTTTAAAGTCCAAAACGTAGGTTTAATAAGTTCATAAAGTTTATTTAATTAATTACGGGACATATCAGTTCGCATCCCACAACGACCACCTCCATATGCAAGCTCCAAGCATTTAACGACCTGTAAGGCATGTAACAACGAGTCAACAACAAAGTTGAGTGAATTCACAGTTGGTTGTTTAGTTATAGCATTTGTTTCGTAAATTATCTGTTCGTTTTTTTTTTTGAAAACCATGTATCGTATGAGTTTGCATCGCGGTCTTTCTGACATGTTTGCGAAGATTAGTGGGGGTTTCCCATGTGTTACTAGACCACGTGTATCGACTGCTACAAAAATATAAGAGGTGCCCTAAGTCAATGTCTATCAGCATTGACCCTTTGCCCATAGCCCATTAGTACACGCCCGTCCGACTGGCACGATGTGAGGTTTGTTAAACCTAATAGCGCTATTAACTAATGACCCGCTCACCATAGGCCTCGGCGATTAAGTCGATAAATGAGGGACTTAAAGTGATAGAGTTGATGGTCTTATGATCGTGTACGTAGGTTTTACGTACGTGCCCTTCAATCCGAGGACAGTAAAAGGTAGTTTAACAGTAATGATAGTACAAGTAGTTAATCAATCCCATTCCCAAACCCCTGGGAATCCCATGCCTTAGAAAGAGTGTGAACTCACCTCGGTTTGCTCGGTTAGATTCTCAATATAACTAACAGTCAAGGTCGGTCAATCTCGTCCTAATATAATTTACCAATTTTTAGTGGCTTTCAAATAGAACACAAAGTTCCTACACGTATCTATCACATAACATTCATCACTTTAACGGTTTATGCCCTCTAACTTTCCCATCCATTCCCCACTCAAAATCAAACATACGATAATGCACATAACATATATAACATGTTAGATCATTCACAGATAGCATACTCGACATTTAGACATGCAAGTCACAACTTATCTCAATTCAGCATTTATATTCAAGACCGGCTGTTTTCGGACATCTTAATAAAATATTTATATTATTCCAAAAATTCCCAAATTTCAACAAGATGTCTTAAACGTTCCATATTTTATTGTATAAAAATATCGGAGTCCGGTTCTCTACCAATATTTTATAAAAAATCATATTCCGGACTGAACTCAGATTAATGTATTTCTGACCACAGTCCACGGAACAATTCATAAAAATTCATCGAGTGTCCGATTTACGAAATTCCAGTGGGGTAATTACACATGCATCGGTTGTCATCTACTGTATAAATTTCATGGTCCGATTCCTCACAAAACTCAGGTTACAACTGAAAGTATGACACCCATGTATTGCTGGTCAAAATTCAGCTTAAGTTGTTGTTACAAATTAACACTTTAAAAATAGTAAACGGAGTCCAAAAATTACGGTTCTGGTGCCATTAGAACCGTATTTCCTAATATCACATTTTAGACTCAAGATATCGGTTTTTCGTTAAGTTTATGACCTGTTTACAACCAACTGAAGTTGGCTGTAAAGTATGGACAGATTGCTGTTTTTAGTCTCTAGCTTACTAGTTTGTGTTCGGTTGATCCCGTTAATCATATTTAGTGATCGTAACAACATCCCACATCAATATCGACAAGTAAATCAGCAAATACTCAGTACATATCAAAACAACTTCATACTAACGTAAATACATCATGCTTCATCTTATTGTTTAAGCCCCTTTTTAGTGTTTTTGTAGATTTAACATATTACATTTTTCTCTACACAAAATGGACAAGAACAAGGGTTAAATAGAGACTTACTACTAGCTTAAAGCTAGGGAAAAATCTAGTGAAGAAGATGATGAGAAAAAGATGAGGAATCAAGCAAGAACAAGGCTCCTTTGAAGCTCCACAAGTTGCAAGCTCCTACAACCCTTCTTCTACACTTGAATGATGCTCCAAGATGGATGAATATGGTGGTTGTGTGGTGGTGATGGTGGCGGTTTGGGGTGAGCTGAAAGAGGGAGAGAGGGAGTGAGGAGAGAGGGTAAATCTTGTGAATGATGGTTGTGATCTTTGGCCTTGCTTCTTATAGATATGATCATATATTATGGCAAATCCAACATGTAAACAATCTACTAAAATAATAGGATAAAATATTGCACAAGATTTGGGCATGATTGTGATGGTCCTTGTAATCTTTTCATATCCTACAAGATCCTTACAAAATCAAATAAAATCCAAACAAATCCAAGGAAAATCAAAATAGATCAATTGGGATATGGTAGGATTTGGAGAAATATTTGGTGGGTCCATCGTATGACCGTCCATATGTATTGGGGGGGGGGGGGGGGGGGTGGGTTAAGTGTAAATTTCGAACCATGTGGTTACCTTGTAATCATATACCAAGTATCTAGTTAGTGTAGTTAGTTACTAGATATTTTAGTGTGTGTTAGGGTGTTCGGGGACCATGACTACCTCAGAAATAATTAAAGAATGCTTTTAATAATATTTTGATGTTCCGGGTTATGTCCGGTTGTTCGGTCGGATACTGTTCTGTTATATTGTTTAAATTGTTCCGTAAGGCGTCTTATATATATATTTTTGTAACACAATTAATTCCTAACACATAGGAAAATATTTAGGACTATTTATTAACCCTTTCTGTATACCACTAGTATGTTAACACGCACATGTAAGTATAACACGGTATTCAGAGAGCAGTTAAATGATTCAGCACAGTCATCAAGCACTTTAATTATTATTAATAAATTGTACGGATACATGGAATTACGAGGGTTGTCACATTCTCCCCCTGTTAAGAAAATTTCGTCCCGAAATTTAGCGTGTGGTTACTGAGGAAGCTAGTTAAGTTGCGTTGTTTTCCTGATTTTCCTGATTTTCCTGGGGTGTCACATCATCCCCCCGTTGATTTGGAATTTCGTCCCGAAATTCTGCGGTAGCTTCAGCCTCAGTAGTGGTTTCATTTTTCTTAAACAGCTGGGGATACTTGAGTTTCATTTGGTCTTCTCGTTCCCAGGTATGCTCTGGGCCACGGCGGAAATTCCAACGAACTCGAACGAGAGGTATTCTGGTGTGCTTGGGAATCTTAACGTCTTGATCCGTAATCTCTAATGGTTCCTCGGCGAATCACAGTTTGTCATCGATTGTGAGCTCTTTGAGAGGAACTATGAGGGTCTCATCTGACAAACACTTCTTCAGATTTGACACGTGGAATACGTTGTGAACTCCGCTGAGTTCTTCAGGTAGATTTAACCTGTAGGCGACCTTGCCAATTCTCTCGGTGATTTCGAAGGGTCCAACGTATCACGGGTTGAGTTTGCCTCGTTTTCCGAAACGAACTACACCTTTCCAAGGTGAAACTTTGAGTAGCACCCGATCCCCAACCTGGAACTCGGGTGGCTTTCTTCGCTTATCGGCATAGCTTTTCTGACGGTCACGAGCTGCCGCCATTCGTTGTCGTATCTGAGCAATCTTCTCGGTTGTATCTACTACGAGTTCTGGGCCAGTGATTTGGCTGTCACCAACTTCTGCCCAACAAAGAGGTGATCGGCATTTATATCCGTATAATGCCTCAAACGGAGCGGCCTGGATGCTGGTGTGGTAGCTGTTGTTATACGAAAATTCCACTAACGGGAGATGCTTTTCCCAGCCGTTGCCGAAGTCGATTACGCATGCCCTAAGCATGTCTTCGAGAGTCTGAATGGTGCGTTCAGATTGCCCATACGTTTATGGATGATAAGCGGTGCTCATGTCTAATCGTGAGCCAAAAGACTTATGCATAGCTTGCCATAGTTCAGAGGTAAAACAAGCGTCACGATCAGAAATGATGGAGGTTGGCACTTCGTGCCTTGATACCACTTCTTTTAGGTAGATGTCTGCTAGAGTAGAAAACTTATCCGTTTCTTTGATAGGCAGAAAATGTGCAGACTTGGTCAGTCGATCCACGATCACCCAAATGGTATCATTTCCGCGTTGAGATCTGCGCAGACCAGTAACGAAATCCATGGAAATTTGCTCCCATTTCCATTTCGGTATCTCTGGTTGTTGAAGTGGGCCTAATGGTTTCTGGTATTCGACCTTGACTCTAGCACAAGTCAAGCATTTACTGACGTAGGTCGCTATGCTGGCTTTCATACCAGGACACCAGTATGTAGTCTTGAGATCATGGTACATCTTGTCCGAACCAGGATGTACTGAGTAACGAGACTTATGCGCTTCATCCATCACAAGCTCGTGCAAGTCTCCATACAGCGGAACCCAGATGCGTTCGTTAACATAGTAGGCGCCGTTTTCTTTTTGTTCTAGCCGTTGCCTCGATCCTCGTAGGGACTCAGCCCTGATGTTCTCTGCTCTCAATGCTTCAACCTGAGCATCACGAATCTGAGATGGAAGGTTGGATTGGATGGTAAGCTGTAACGCACGTACACGCCTAGGTATAGTATCCTTTCGACTGAGGGCGTCGGCCACAACATTGGCTTTGCCCGGATGATACTTGATAGCGCATTCGTAATCATTCAAGAGCTCTACCCATCGGCGTTGTCGCATATTCAATTCCTTTTGCTTGAAGATATGCTCAAGACTCCTGTGATCGGTGTAAATGGTGCACTTGGTACCGTACAGGTAATGTCTCCATATCTTAAGCGCGAAAACAACTGCTCCCAATTCCAAGTCGTGCGTAGTGTAGTTCCTTTCGTGAACCTTAAGTTGGCGCGATGCGTAGGCAATGACCTTGTCACGTTGCATCAACACACAACCAAGTCCTTAGATGGAAGCGTCGCAATAAACCACAAAATCATCTGTGCCTTCAGGCAATGAGAGGATAGGCGCGCTACAGAGTCTATCTTTCAAGTGTTGAAATGCGGACTCCTGTGCATCACCCCAACGATAGGTAACACCTTTCTGAGTCAGTGAAGTGAGAGGTTGCGCAATCCTTGAGAAATCTTTGATAAACCTTCTGTAATATCCTGCCAGACCTAAGAATTGGCGGATCTCTGTTGGTGTGCGGGGTGCAGGCCAATTCTTGATCGATTCAACCTTAGATGGATCCACATGAATCCCATCCTTGTTTACCACATGGCCCAGAAAATGGACTTCGCGAAGCCAGAAGTCACATTTCGAAAACTTGGCATACAACTGCTCTTTACGAAGTAGTTCCAGAATAAGCCTGAGGTGTTGCTCGTGTTCCTCCTGACTCTTAGAATTGATCAGGATGTCGTCGATGAAGACTATGACAAATTTATCCAAGTAAGGTTTGCACACTCGGTTCATGAGGTCCATGAAGACCGCTGGTGCATTCGTCAATCCGAAAGGCATAACCAGAAACTCGTAATGGCCGTAACGAGTTCTGAATGCTGTTTTAGGGACGTCCTCCTCTCGGACTCTCAGCTGATGGTATCCCGATCTCAAATCAATCTTAGAATAGAAGCTCGACCCTTGCAACTGGTCGAACAAGTCATCAATGCGTGGAAGGGGGTAACGATTCTTCACGGTCACCTTGTTGAGTTCGCGGTAATCAATACACATCCTGAAGGTACCGTCTTTCTTCTTTACGAATAACACTGGAGCTCCCCATGGCGAAGAGCTAGGACGTATGAAACCCTTTTCCAAGAGTTCTTGTAGTTGCGTGGACAGTTCTTCAAGTTCCGATGGAGCTAGACTATAAGGGGCTCGAGCTATGGGCGCTGCTCCAGGAGCTAGCTCGATTTGAAACTCAACTTGCCGATGAGGCGGAAGACCAGGTAATTCCTCAGGAAATACCTCAGGAAAGTCGCGCACAATAGGAATGTCTTGTATCTTCCTTTCTTCCGAGGATGCCTCAGTAACGAGGGCTAGGATAGCGGTGTGGCCCTTCCGTAAACACTTCTGGGCTTTAAGGAAAGAGATGATGCCTACAACAGCACCACTCTTGTCGCCACGAATCACGAGGGGTTCTTTACCAGGGCGAGGGATGCGGACGATTTTCTCCTTGCAAATAATCTCTGCTTGGTGTCGAGATAACCAATCCATCCCAATGACAACGTAAAAACTACCCAGAACGATAGGAATGAGGTTGATAGAAAAAGGTCTGATCGGCAAGGACAAGCTTGCAACCTTTAACTATATGTGTAGCTTCTAAACTTTTGCCATTTGCTATTTCTACCATGTGCTTGGTGTTCAAAAGTGTTGGAGTGCGCTTAAGCATTTGGCTAACTTTTAAGGACACGTAGCTAGTATCGGCACCTGAATCAAATAAAACAGTAACAAAGAAATCATCCAGAAGAAACTTACCCATCACAACTGTTTTGGTCAAAAATCACACAAGGATAATGCAACCAAACTCTATGTAAACGGGGAATGATGCTTGGTTTGATGAAGAAGTAAAGGATCACTTTAGTATGAAATATGCAAGTGACACAAGGATTTATACGAGGAAAAAGCCCTTGATCAGTGAATGATCTCCGGCATAAAAAACCTCGGGTGATGGCAACTACCGATCACCAAACTTCAATATAACAAATAATGGTTACAACTTCAGATGGTAACGAGCTGAGTACAAGGATCACTATAGTGTCGTGTGTCTAAGCATGTGAAAAATGTGTTGTTTGTCTTCCGAATGTGGAAGAGTGCTATATATACAAGTGTGGGTGGCCCTATTTTAGGTAAATAGACTAACTATCAGCTCATTACCCCTTTAGGAATAAAAGTAAATCTAGCCTAAATTATCGCCCTTAAATCATGCGGAGTTTCCATATCCTCTACAACGTTCATCTCTGATTAAGCATATGCCAAAGTTGTAAAGACGAGTCCCTTGATTACGTTGCTAAGAGCGGATCCTGCTAGACATTCCTGCAAGATAATATTAAATCCAATGAAAACAACTGTTAGCATGAGGATCCCTATGATGGTCCGTGATCCTGATCCTGGAACTCTTCTGAGGATCACTATCTGCCAAAGAAATAAGGATCACTGGTTAGGATCATATGTAAGGATCATATGTTACAAAAATCCAGCCCTAACAATTGTCCCCAAAATATAAGGAGTAATATTGTAAATAAATGAGTTATATTTTGCTTGATCTTATCCGCAACAAGTTAATCGGATAACTAGCCGTTAAATTCGAAGTAGCCGTTGCAATTCTTACGTCACAGAAGTGACAGCCCTGCAGATCATCATTATAAATAGGAGATAGAGATAGGATCAATTTGCATTTAAATTCAAGAGAAGCTCCCTTTATAATCTCGTCCGAAGATCGATCAGGTATTCTCCTATTTTCTTCCTTCTCTTACTCTGTTTCTCTGTCTCTTTCCATTCTTCTACAAATATGTTGCTCCGGAATTCCCCTCACAAGGATCCTAAGAAGAACAGCCCCTTGAAAGGTCAAGGGATCATCAAAGACTCTCCCACCGAGAGGTGCTGTTTTACTGATCCTCAGGTTGATAGAATCCGTCACTGTTTTCCGGCGAACACCATCTTCAAGTCTTTCACTCCCACTGCTTTGAGTGACTTTATTTTTGATACTTGGGTAGCCTTTCCTGTTACTCCGTTCCTAATAGGGTATTCATATCCTTTCCCTCAATTCACCCAGTCCTTCTTTTCCCTCACCGGCATCTCCTACATCCAGGCCATGCCAATGATCTGGAGGGTTTTATATACCCTTGAAAGGATCATTGAGCAGGAAGGGATTGATTTAGGAATGGCGGAGCTGGCTGAGATGTATGATCTCACAACGTTTGGATCCTGTCGATATTTGTTTAAACGGAGAGCCGGAGAGGATCACCCTGTTCTCAAGGTCACCAAGAATGACACGAATTGGAAGCGACGGTTCTTCTTTGTTAGGAGGGATACCATCCCTGATGGAAAGGATCTGCCCAAGGAGTGGGCTACTCATGGTAGGATAGAGGATCCTGGAAGGATCACCATCAGTTTTGTTCCTTAGGATGAGGATCACTAATATTTTCTTTGTTTTCTGTTTATTGTGCAGCTATCTCCATCTCTCATCTGAAGTTGACACCTGCTGCAAAAGAGAGTCTTTTGGCCTTCAAGAAGCTTGATCCGGAGACAAGAACTTTTCAAGTTGCCACCCAAGATTCTCAGGAAGTATCCTCTGCATCTGCTACAATGTCAAGTAAGTATCCTGATTAAAAAGTAGTTTCATGTAGGATTTTTTAAATTAGTTAGAATACTTATCTGATTTTGGTTGTGTAGGTGCTGGAAAATCTGCTAAGTCTGCTTCAAAATTTGGCGTTGAAGATCTGGCCAACGTCAAACCTTCAAGGAGGAAGAATCCTTCCAGCCCGAGTACCTCTGTCCCCAAGGCACCTGTGAGAGGGAAGGGAGGAAAGAAGAGGACAACCTCTGATGCTGAGGGTCTCCAAGGATTTCCCCTGCTCCGCCAACAGTTTCTTGATTACGTCAATGAGGTAAGGATCACTGCCCCTGCTTGTATATCCTGCTTGAATATCCTGCTTGTATATCCTGCTTGTTTGAGGATCACCTGGTCCTGGGCTTACCCTTTTCCCTTTTTGAAGAAACTTGCTGAAATAGAAACTTATATTGGCCACGTTGAGGATCAAGACCGCCAAATCGCTGACCTCCAACAGATGGGTGTGCTGAAGGATCTCAAGATTGCTGATCTTGAGAAGGAGCTTCGGGCTACCAAGGATGAAGCTGCCAAAATGGTGATCAACTTCGATTATGAGAAGCATGATATCACCCAGGATGCCAAGGTCTTTGCTGCGATAACCATGTACAAGATCCAGTTGCAGATGGCTGCGGAAGCTCAGGATCCTGCCTTCGACAAAAGCACATGGGACGTGAAGGGCTGGAAGGCAAGGCTGGCAGAGTTGGAGGATGATGATGAAGCTGAGGAGATCCCAATGCTTGAAGGTGGTGATGCTGGCAAGGATCAGGGTGGAGAAGCAAGTGGAGCTGGTGGTGATGGTGCAACGAAGGCTTGAGCTGCAGGATTGGGCGATGAAGGACACTTCTAGACATAGCCGGAGCCCATTTTTTTTTTTTGTGTTTGATGGTAGTTTGTTTCGAACAATTTGATGGTCTGTAACTTGAACAATAGTTTTAGGATTAAGGATCCAGGATCCTTCAGACAATAGGTTGGATTGCAAACGGTGGAGGGATCCTCTGCTTGGGGGATGAAGCCTGTTAGGGCTGGATTTTTATAACATATGATCCTTACATGTGATCCTAACCAGTGATCCTTATTTCTTTGGCAGATGGTGATCCTTAGAAGAGGTCCAGGATCAGGATCACGGACCATTATAGGGATCCTCATGCTAACAGTTGTTTTCATTGAATTTAATGTTATCTTGCAGGAATGTCTAGCAGGATCCGCTCTTAGCATCGCAAACAAGGGACGCGTCTTTACAACTTTGGCATATGCTTAATCAGAGAGGAACGTTGTAAAGAATATGGAAACTCGGCATGATTTAAGGGCGATAATTTAGGCTAGATTTACTTTTATTGCTAAAGGGGTAATGAGCTGATTATTAGTCTATTTACCTAAAATAGGTCACTCACAGTTGTATATATAACACTCTTCCCCATTCGGAAGACACACGACACATTTCTCACACGCTTAGACACACGATACTATAGTGATCCTTGTACTCAGCTCATTACCGTCTGAAGTTGTAACCATTATTTGTTATATTGAAGTTTGGTGATCGGTAGTTGCCATCACCCGAGGTTTTTTATGCCGGAGATCATTCATTGATCAAGGGCTTTTTCCTCGTATAAATCCTTGTGTCACTTGCATATTTCTTACCAAAGTGATCCTTTATTTATTCAACAAACCAAGCATCATTCCCCGTTTACTTAGAGTTTGGTTGCATTATCCTTGTGTGATTTTTGACCAAAACAGTTTAGCGCCCACCGTGGGGCAATTGGTGCTTCATTCATAAGAAAACTTTCTGTTGGTGATCATTTCGAAAGAGCTACATGGCTTCATCATTGAAGAATACATCCACGGCGATGTCTGCAGTCACCTCGTCTCAGAATACTCTGCCTTTGCCTCCACCACCGGCAGGATCTCAGAAAAATGCTGAGAAGAGACCAACTCCTACTTTCTCTAAACCTCTATCTTCTTCTGCTTTGAATTCTTCTACCCCCAGTACTAGTGATGTATTTACTTTGATTTTGCAGATGAAGGATCGTATGCAGCGGCAGGATGAAACTAATGACAGGATCCTCAGGGAAATTGGAGATCTCAAAAGACAAAAGAAAGCGGTAGAGGATCATTCCCCACTGATGCCCAAATCTTTGAGTTTTGATACTCCGATGATCACTTCTCAGCCATCAGGAGTCCCAGACGTTCAAATTGTGGAAGGATCAAAAGGATTGAACCTCAGATCGGCAATAATGACTCAGGCATCAGGCTCACATTTTCAGCCGGCAGGATCCTATCCTCAGCATATGGGATCCTTCGTGAATTCAGGGGCCTATCCGGGAGCACAGCAGTTTCAAGGATCCTACTTTGTTCCAGGATCATCCCAGGTTCAAGGATCCTCCTTTGTTCCAGGATCATCCCAGGTTCAAGGATCCTTCTTTGTTCCAGGATCATCCCAGGTTCAAGGATCCTCCTTTGTTCCGGAATCGTCTCAGATACCAGGATCCTTCCAGATGCAAGGATCCCTAAAGAGTTTGCAAACAGGAAATCTAGATGTCCATCAAGGGGATTTCATTCCAATGCAGACCATTGCTTCCACTGGTCCCTCCATCATCCCAGAATCCCAGCCATATGGATTCACACCCAGTGTTCCTAACTTGAACCCAATAGTAGGTAACACCTTAAATAATTATCTTACCACTAACCATGGATTCGTGCAGGATACAGGTATCAATCATGCTATGGCCAGGGAGTTGCAGAAGCTGAAGGATATGATCTCAAGTGTTCCAGGGTAGTCAAGCCTATCCCGGAGATTGCAGATGGAAGCCATAAGGTATCTCGTTTTGCACCACCAATTTGTGATGCAGAGGTACCCAAAAGGTTCCATATCCCTACTATGAAGCTGTATGATGGTACAACGGATCCTGAGGAGCACATAGCACAATACAGGGAGAGGATGGAGATCAATCCAATCCCAGAAAAGTTAAAGGAAGCATGCCTATGTAAAGGATTTGGATCCACTCTTACTGGATCAGCTCTTAAATGGCTGCTAAGTCTTCCCCCTTACTCAATCACTTCATTTGCTAATTTAGTTAATTTATTCAATACTCAATTCTCTTGTAGTAGAAAATTTGAAAGATTAACTAGTGATTTATATAGGGTAACTCAAAGTCATAATGAATCATTAAGGGATTATATAACTAAATTCAGTAAAGAATCCTTGGACATTCCCAACTTGGATATGGCCACGGCTGTTGAGGCCTTCAAAATGGGACTGCTTAAGGATTCATTGTTCTATGATGATCTTGTTATGACACCATGCAGGAACCTAGATGAAGTAAGAACTCGGGCACTCGGGTTCATCCGGCTAGAGGATGACAAGAGGATCCAGGAGAGACAAGTAGGATCCTCAAAACAGGAAAAGCAAGGATCCTCTTTCAAGAACAATAAATTCAGATCCTACCATAGAAATGACAACCAGAACGTGCATGCTGTTGACCAGGAAGAGGATGATGAGGATTATCCTCCGATTTCTGAATATTGTTTTTCTGTTGACAATCATGAACTAATCCTTGCAATGCAGAATCTAGGAGAAAAAGCCAGGTGGCCCAGAAAGAATGACAAACCATCCGGGACTAAAGACAAGTCAAAGTGGTGTGCATACCACGAGGATTTCGGGCATCTAACTGAAGAATGCATCGCATTAAGAAAAAAAATTGGATATTTGCTAAGCAAGGGACATTTGAAAGAATTGTTGGGAAGAAAAAAGCAAAAGACTCAGGATCCTGAAAGGATCCCTGAAAAAGCTCCAGCCCCTCCGGCAAACGCACAAGTGATTAACTTTATTTCCGGAGGATCAGACATCTGTGGTACATCCTTCTCAGCAGCTAAAAGGCATGCAAAGGAAGCTAAAATGGATAATGGAGAAAGATATATTCGAACTTCAAGTGTCTCGGAAGGAAAAACGATAACGTTTGATGAGGATGATCGCATTAACATCCAGGATCCTCATCATGATAGTTTAGTTATTAACCTCTTTATCTCTAACCATTTTGTCCGCAGGATCCTTATCGACGGAGGAAGCTCAGTAAACATTATCCAGCTTGATGTTCTAAAGAAGATGGGTATCCCGGAATCAGCCATCACACCAAGATCCTCCGTGCTTGTGGGATTCAGTGGAGAAACTAAGAAAACTCTGGGGGACATCAAACTCCCAATCTACGTGGAAGGATTACATAATTATCAAAAATTTTGTATTATTGACTGTTTATCTTGTTGTAATGTTATCCTGGGCAGGCCCTGGATACATGATATGAAAGCAGTCCCATCCACCCACCATCAATGTGTGAAACTCCCTAGCCCATGGGGGATAATCAAAATCGACAGTGATCAGAAGGAGGCTAAGGATTGTTATACCTCATCCATGAAACCAACCTCGAAGCCAAGGGAGCAATAGCAATTACAGTATCCTCCAAGGAATGTCTTGGAGGCAAGGGAGCAGGATGTGGACGAAATCCTTTTGGATCCTAGTGATCCTGAATCAAAAATCTATATCGGATCAGGGATCCTTGGCAAGTTGAAAGAAGACATAATATCCTTCCTCAAAAGAAGAAAATCTACCTTTGCATGGAAACATGAAGACATGAAAGGTATATCTAAGGATATTATAACTCATAAACTTGGCATTGACAGGACGATCAAACCAATCCATCAAAAAAGAAGGAATTTTGCACCAGAAAGGAACGCCATTATCTAGGAAGAAGTAGAAAGACTACTTCGAGCAGGTATGATCAGAGAGGTAAAATATCCAAAATGGTTAGCCAATGTGGTTGTTGTCCAAAAGAAAAACGAAAAGTGGAGGGTATGTGTCGATTTCACTGATCTGAATAAGGCATGTCCCAAGGATCCTTTCCCATTACCCCACATTGACTCCATGGTCGATGCAACGGCGGGGCATGAACTGTTGACTTTTATGGATGCATCATCTGGATTCCAACAAATTCAGATGGAGCCATCTGACCAAGAGGATACGGCTTTTATGACCCCAACCGGTTTGTATTGTTATATTGCCATGCCTTTTGGATTAAGAAATGCAGGTGCAACATATCAAAGGCTGGTGAATATGATGCTCAAAGATCAAATTGGACAGACTATGGAAGTATACATAGATGATATGGTAGTAAAGTCAAAGAAAGCTGAGGATCACCTAAGGGACTTGGAGGAAGCATTTGATATCCTTGAAAATTATAACATGAAGCTCAATCCTTCAAAATGTCACTTTGGTGTTAAAGCTGGTAAATTTCTAGGATATATGGTAACTCAGAGGGGCATTGAAGCAAGCCCGGAACAAATTAAAGCATTGGTGAATATCAAATCCCCTACCAATGCTAAGGATGTGCAAAGGCTATCAGGCAGGATAGCAGCTCTAAACAGGTTCATATTGAAATCTTCAGAAAGATGTAAAGAATTTTATGGTATCCTAAGAAAAAACAAGAAATTTGAATGGACCGAAAAGCACGAGAATGCTTTACAAGCCCTCAAAGAATATATGTCCTCAGCTCCAGCATTAATGAAACCCGGAAAAGGAGATGTGTTATCCTTATATCTGGCGGTATCCTCAACCGCTGTAAGTGCAGTCCTTGTTAAGGATCACGAAGGTACACAACATCCTATCTACTATGTAAGTGTTAGGGCTGGATTTTTATTATACATGATCCTTACACGTGATCCTAACCAGTGATCCTTGTTTCTTTGGCAGACAGTGATCCTCAGCAGGACTTCAGGATCAGGATCATGAACCATTATAGGATCCTCATGCTAACAGTTACCTTCGTTTAAAACAATGTTATTTTGCAGGAACATCTAGCAGGATACGCTCTTAGCATCATAATCAAGGGACGCGTCTTCAAAATTATGGCATGAGCTTAATCGGAGATAGACGTTGCAAAGGATATGGAAACTTGGCTTGATTTATGGGCGGCAATTTAGGCTAGATTGTCTTTTATTTCTAAAGGGGTAATGAGCTGATTATTAGTCTTCTTACCTAAAATAGGTCACCTACACTTGTATAAATACCACTCTTCCTCATTTGGAAGAACACACAACGATACACAACACAACTCTCACACGCTTAGACACCCAAAACCATAGTGATCCTTGTACTCAGCTCATTATCATCCGAAGTTGTAATCATATTTTTCTTATATTGAAGTTGGTGATCGGTAGTTGCCATCACCCGAGGTTTTTTATACCGGAGATCATACATTGATCAAGGGCTTTTTCCTCGTATAAATCATTGTGTCTTTGCATCTCTATCACGAAAGTGATCCTTTACTTTTATAACTAACCAAGCATCATACCCCGTTTACATAAAGTTTGGTTACATTATCCTTGTGTGATTTTTGACCAAAACCGTTTGGCGCCCACCGTGGGGCAATTGGTGCTTCATTCATAAGAAAATCTTCTGTTCGAAATCATTTCAAAGAGTTACATGGCTTCATCATTGAAGAACACGTCCACGGCGATGTCTGCAGTCACCTCATCACAGACCACTCTGCCTCCACCACCGGCAGGATCTCAGAAAAATACTGAGAAGAGACCAACTCCTACTTTCTCTAAACCTCCATCTTCTTCTGCTATGAATTCTTCTATTCCCAGTACTAGTGATGTGTTTGCTTTAATTTTGCAGATGAAGGATCGTATGCAGCGGCAGGATGAGACTAATGACAGGATCCTCAGGGAAATTGGAGACCTCAAAAGACAAAAGAAAGCGGCAGAGGATCATTCCCCACTGATGCCCAAATCCTTGAGCTTTGATACTCCAATGATCACTTCCCAGCCATCGGGGATCCCGGACGTGCAAATCATAGGAGAGTCAAGAGGATTGCATCTCAAGTCGGCAGCAATGACTCAGACATCAGGCTCACATTTTCAGCCAGCAGGATCCTATCCTCAGCATATGGGATCCTTCATGAATTCAGGAGTCTATCGGGTGCACAACAATTTCAAGGATCCTATTTTGTTCCAGGATCATCCCAGGTTCAAGGATCCTCCTTTGTTCCAGGATCATCCCAGGTTCAAGGATCCTCCTTTGTTCCAGGATCACTCCAGGTTCAAGGATCCTCCTTTGTTCCAGGATCGTCTCAGATACCAGGATCCTTCCCGATGCCAGGATCCCTAAGAAGTTTGCAAACAGGAAATCCGGATGTCCATCAAGGGGACTTCATTCCAATGCAGACCATAGCCTCCACTGGTCCCTCCATTGTCCCTGAATCCCAGCAACTTGGATTCACAACCACTGTTCCTAATTTGAACCCAATGGGAGGTAACACTTTAAATAATTATCTTGCCACTAACCATGGATTCATGCAGGATACAGGTATCAATCATGCTATGGCCAGGGAGTTGCAAAAGCTAAAAGACATGATCTCGAGTGTTCCAGGAGTAGTCAAGCCTATTCCTGAAATTGCAGATGGAAGCCATAAGGTATCTCGCTTTGCACCACCAATTTGTGATGCAGAGGTACCCAAAAGGTTCCATATCCCTACTATGAAGCTGTATGATGGTACAACGGATCCTGAGGAGCACATAGCACAATACAGGGAAAGGATGGAGATTAATCCTATTCCCAAAAAGTTGAAGGAAGCATGCCTATGCAAAGGATTTGGATCCACTCTTACTGGATCAGCTCTTAAATGGCTGCTAAGTCTTCCCCCTTACTTTATTACTTCATTTGCTAATATAGTTAATTTATTCAATAACCAATTCTCCTGTAGTAGAAAATTTGAAAGATTAACCAGCGATTTATATAGGGTAACTCAAAGTCATAATGAATCATTAAGAGATTATATAACTAAATTTAGTAAAGAATCCTTGGATATTCCCAACTTGGATATGGCTACGGCTGTTGAAGCCTTCAAAATGGGACTGCTTAAGGATTCATTATTCTATGATGATCTTGTTATGACACCATGCAGGAATCTAGATGAAGTAAGAACTCGGGCACTCAGGTTCATCCGGCTAGAGGATGACAAGAGGATCCAGGAGAGACAAGTAGGATCCTCAAAACAAGATAAGCAAGGATCCTCCTTCAAAAGCAACAAATTCAAATCCTACCATAGAAATGACAACCAGAATGTGCATGCCGTTGACCAAGAAGAGGATGATGAAGATTATCCTCCAATCTCAGAATATTGCTTTTCTGTTGACAATCACGAACTAATCCTTACAATGCAGAATCTAGGGGAGAAAGCTAGGTGGCCCAGGAAGAGTGATAAACCATCCGGGACCAAAGACAAGTCTAAATGGTGTGCATACCATGAGGATTTCGGGCATCTAACTGAAGATTGCATAGCTTTATGAAAAGAAATCGGATACCTGCTAAGTAAGGGGCATCTAAAAGAATTGTTGGGAAGGAAGAAGCAAAGAACTCAGGATCCTGAAAGGATCCCTGAAAAGGCTCCAGCACCTCCGGCAAATGCACAAGTGATCAACTTTATTTCCGGAGGATCTGACATCTGTGGTACATCCTTCTCGGCAGCTAAAAGGCATGCAAAGGAAGCAAAAATGGACAATGGAGAAAGACCTATTCGAACATCAAGTGTCTCGGAGGGAAAGATGATAACGTTTGATGAGGATGATCGTGTTAACATCCAGGATCCTCACCATGATAGTTTAGTTATTACTCTCTTTATCTCTAACCATTTTGTCCGCAGGATCCTTATCGACGGAGGAAGCTCAATGAACATTATCCAGCTTGAGGTTCTGAAGAAAATGAGTATCCCAGAATCAGACATCACACCAAGATCCTCCGTGCTTGTAGGATTCAATGGAGAAACGAAGAAAACTCTGGGGGACATCAAACTCCCAAACTACGTGGAAGGATTACATAATTATTAGAAATTCTGTGTTATTGACTGTTTATCTTGTTGCAATGTTATCCTTGGCAGGCCCTGGATACATGATATGAAAGCAGTCCCATCCACTTATCATCAATGTGTGAAGCTCCCTAGCCCATGGGGAATAATCAAGATCGACAGTGATCAGCAGGAGGCTAAGGAGTGTTACACCTCATCCATGAAGCCAACCTCGAAGCCAAGGGAGCAATAGCAATTACAGTATCCTCCAAGGAATGTCTTGGAGGCAAGGGAACAGGATGTAGACGAAATCCTTTTGGATCCTAGTGATCCTGAGTCAAAAATCTATATCGGATCAGGGATCCTTGGCAAGATGAAAGAAGATTTACTATCCTTCCTGACGAAAATCCACCTTTGCTTGGAAACATGAAGACATGACAGGTATATCTAAGGATATTATTACTCACAAACTTGGCATTGACAGGTCTATCAAACCAATCCATCAAAAAAGGAGGAAGTTTGCACCAGAAAGGAATGCCATTATCCAAGAAAAAGTAGAGAGACTACTTCGAGCAGGTATGATCAGAGAGGTAAAATATCCAAAATGGTTAGCCAATGTGGTTGTTGTCCAAAAGAAAAATGGAAAGTGGAGGGTATGTGTCGATTTCACTTATTTGAATAAGGCATGTCCCAAGGATCCTTTCCCATTACCCCACATTGACTCCATGGTGGATGCAACGGCGGGGCATGAACTGTTGACCTTTATGGATGCATCATCTGGATTCCAACAAATTCAGATGGAACCATCTGACCAAGAGGATACAGCCTTTATGACCCCAACCGGTTTATATTGTTATATTGCCATGCCTTTTGGACTAAGAAATGCAGGAGCAACATATCAAAGGCTGGTGAATATGATGTTCAAAGATCAAATTGGAAAAACTATGGAAGTGTACATAGATGATATGGTAGTCAAGTCAAAGAAAGCTGAGGATCACCTAAGGGATTTGGAAGAAGCATTCGATATCCTTGATAATTACAACATGAAACTTAATCCTTCAAAATGCTATTTTGGTGTTAAGGCAGGAAAATTCTTAGGATACATGGTAACTCAGAGGGGCATTGAAGCAAGTCCGGAGCAAATCAAAGCACTAGTGAATATCAAGTCCCCTGCCAATGCTAAGGATGTACAGAGGCTAACAGGCAGGATAGCAGCCCTGAACAGGTTCATATCGAAATCCTCAAAGAAATGTAAGGAATTTTATGATATCCTAAGGAAGAACAAGAAGTTTGAATGGAGTGAGAAGCATGAGAATGCTTTACAAGCCCTTAAAGAATATATGTCCTCAGCACCAGCATTAGCGAAACCGGAAAAAGGAGATGTGTTATCCTTATATCTGGCGGTATCCTCAACCGCTGTAAGTGCTGTCCTTGTTAAGGATCACGAAGGTACACAATATCCTATCTACTATGTAAGTAAAAGTTTACTTGATGCCGAATCCAGGTACTCGCACCTCGAAAAACTTATTCTTGCATTAATCATGGCATCCGCTAAGTTAAGGCATTATTTTGAAACCCATACTATTGTTGTTAGAACTAATTTTCCAATTAAGAATGTCCTCAGGAAACCAGAGATGTCAGGAAGAATGGCTAAGTGGGCAGTGAAGCTTAGTGCCCATGATATAAGATATGAACCAAGAACAGCCATTAAATCCCAAGCACTAGCTGACTTTGTTGCTAATTTCAGTAGTGATCTACAAAAAGAAGCAGAATTGGAGGTCCAACAGCTGGATGAAACCAAGGATCCTTGGATATTACACACTGACGGATCCTCAAATGTCAAGGGCACAGGGCTCGGGATACTACTAAAATCGCCACAGGGGGGCATAATACCCCACTCCATAGCCTGTGAGTTCCAAGCAACTAACAATGAGGCTGAATATGAAGCCTTAATTGCTGGCTTACAAATTGCTAAGGATATGGGGGTGAAGTATCTTGAAGTATATGTAGACTCATTATTAATCACTAATCACTTTAATGGATCCTATGCTGTTAAAGGTGAAAAACTAACCAAGTATTTAGAGATAGTCAAAGAATTGGCACTCTCTTTTGTCTCTTTCAGCTTGACACAGGTACCAAGGGAGGAGAACACAGAGGCTGATGCATTGGCCAACCTAGGATCATCCTTGAAGATTCCAGAAGATATAAGTATCCCTATCATCCATATCCTGGCTCCTGCTATCGAAAATCAGGTAGCCATGGAAATAGAAGAGGATACCGCAGTGATCCCTAGTGAAGAAGCTCAATCTTATTCAGGATCATGGATCTCGCCAATCATGAGATACTTGCAACACGGGGAGATTCCGATGGGAGAAAATCCTAGAGCTTTCAGGACTAAGGTATCTCAATTCACAATTTTGAATAATGTACTATATAAGCGATCTCTTGCAGGTCCATATTTGAGATGTATCGAGGATCCTGAAATTGAAGAAGTATTGAGAGATTTCCATGAAGGAGATTGTGGAAACCACACTGGGGGCAGAGCATTGTTCTCAAGGATCCTTAGAACAGGATACTACTGGCCAACCATGAAAAGGGATGCCGTAGAGTATGCTAAGAAGTGTGATCCTTGCCAAAGACATAGCAATATCCTCCATCAGCCAGCTGAATTTTTACACCCAATACCATCTTTTTGGCCATTCATGAGATGGGGAATGGATATAGTTGGCAAGCTTCCCAAAGCACCTGGTGGAAAAGTATTTATACTTGCCATGACTGACTATTTTTCTAAGTGGATAGAAGCTGAAGCCTTTGCTCAAGTCAGGGAAAAGGAAGTCATATCCTTCATTAAAAGAAACATTATAACTAGATTTGGCATTCCATCTGAAATTGTATGCGATAATGGTTCCCAATTCATTGGAAGCAGAACCACTAACTTTTGTGACAGTTGGGGAATCAAGATGATAACATCAACACCAGTTCACCCACAAGCCAACGGTCAAGCAGAATCATCCAACAAGATCATCATTAACAATCTGAAGAAGAAGCTAGGATCCAAGAAGGGGAAATGGGCAGAGGAGTTACCTTATGTACTATGGGCTGATAGGACAACTCCCAAGAATGCCACTGGTCAAACACCTTTTTCTTTAGTATTTGGGGCAGAAGCAGTGATCCCAACAGAAATGGTGGTCCCAACTGCTAGAACAAGTGCTCGTGATCCTGAAGAGAATGCTGCAATCCTTGCTCAGGATTTGGATACTATTGAGGAAATCAGGGATCTGGCTAGGATAAGGATGGCAAACTATCAACAAAGAATGGCCGGTGCTTACAACAAAAATGTCAGGATAAGGAAGTTCCAAGTCGGAGATATGGTGTTGAGGAAAGCATTCCAAAACACTATCAATCCTGCTGACGGGAAGTTAGCACCAAAGTGGGAAGGCCCTTACTTGATTGAAGCTGAAACAGGAAAGGGGGCATACAGGTTGCTAACCATGGAAAGAAATCTGTTACCAAGAGCCTGGAATGCTGTTCACTTAAAGAAATATTTCATGTGACCATGATCCTTCAAGCATGTGATCCTTATATTGAAGTACCATCGAAGGATCCCGGTGATATCAGTGATCCTTACTCTGGTATCTTCAGCATATCGTTAAAGATCTTCAAACGCACCGCAGATCCTTGGGTCCAACCCCAGTTATCCTTGGGATTATCCCCAGTTTCCGCCAGCAGCGCACGATGATCCTGATATAGTTCACGTCTTTGGGACCAGTACCCACTCCCGGGGCTGACAACCTCATCGTACTGGCTATATTTAGGATCCTACGTATAATGGTAGACGTACCATACATCCGTTCCTAAGGTTTCTAACGTTTTCACGTTAGCTAAGGTTTTGACATTTTCATGTCACAAAGTTTGGATAGTCGCCAGTAAGGGCCATACTCCAGTTTACATACGATCCTTTGGGCTTGTCCCCAGTTATCCTTTGGGCTTGTCCCCAGTGATCCTCCGGGATCATTCTCGGTTATCCTTTGGGCATGTCCCCAGTTACTAATTTATTACATTGGCTTAGTCCCAAGTTGTGTTTCATTTTTCAGGATTGTCAAAGTTAAAACACATAAGGATCCTTAATCCTTATTATCCATCAAAATCTTATCTACGATTGTCTTGATTGAAGGTTAGGATCCTAACTTGGATCCTCAGGTATGATCCTTGACTATTTTGATTATACTCATTATCCTAACCAACCCTTACACTTTGACAACCGAACCTATGATCCTCGAACTAAAGTACTTTGAGAATTTTCAATGCCAGGATATTTGATCTAGGATCATATCCTAAATTTATTAAACATATTTTCAACTCTTGTTACTTAAACAAATATACTACAAAAACAACTGAGAAATAGGAAGATAATTAAAGGATAACAACACGAGATAAGCCAGAAAGATTAAGGTTATATTATTAACAAAAGGATCTTTAACCCTTTCAAAAAAGTTGTCAAAATTGCCAACCCACATTTCTACCAGCAAAACGTGGCCCGTCCACATGGGTTGGCAAAGGGTATCCATTGTCTATGCGGTCTTAGCATTGTGCAGGAAATTAAAAGCGGCAGGATCACAAAGGCTTCATCCCCCAAACAGAGGATCCCTCCACCTTTTGCAATCCTACCTATTGTTCAAAGGATCCAGGATCCTTAACCCTAAAAACTATTGTTCAAAGATTACAGACCATAATTGTTCCAAATACCACTACCACAAACAACTACCATACTTAAAAAATTGGGCTCCGGCCTAGTCACAAATATCCATCATCGCCCAATCATGCAGCTTACACCTTTGCTGCTCCATCACCACCAGCTTCTCCACCCTAATCCTTGTCAGCATCACCACCCTCCAGCATTGGAATATCCTCAGCTTCATCCTCGTCCTCCAGTTCCGCCAGCCTTGCCTTCCAATCTTCAACATCCCATGTGCTCTTATCGAAGGAAGGATCCTGAGCCTCCGCAGCCATCTGAAGTTGTATCTTGTACATGGCAATTGCCGCAGAGACCTTGGCATCCTGGATGATCTCCTGCTTCTCGCTATCCATATCGATCAATCTTTGAGCAGCCTCATCCTTCGTAGCCCGGAGTTCCTTCTCAAGATCTGCTATCTTGAGATCCTTCAACACGCCCATTTGTTGGAGGTCGGCAATTTGGCTTTCCTGGTCCTCAACATGGCCAAGGTAGGTCTCAATCTCGGCAAGTTTCTGCAAAAGGAAAAAAGGTAAGTTCAGGATCAGGTGATCCTCAAAGAGGCAGGATACACAAGCAGGATATTCAAGAAGGATAACCAACAGGGGCAATGATCCTTACCTCATTCACATAATCAAGGAACTGCTGACGGAGGAGGGGAAATCCTTGGAGATCTTCAGAAGTCTTCCGCTTCTTTCCCTTACCCCTGATGGGTGCTTTAGGGGCTGAAACTGAAGGACTAGCAGCAGGAGCCTTCTTCCTCGAAGACTTGACGTTGGCAAGATCACTTATCCCAAACTTGGAAGCAGACTTGGCAGATTTGGCAGATTTTCCAGCACCTGCACAATCAAAACAAGATAAGTTCCCTTAACAATTAAACAATCTTACATATAACTTACTTTTTATAAGGATACTTACTTGACATTGTGGCAGATGCGGAGGATACTTCTTGAGAATCTTGGATAGTGACTTGGAAACTTCTGACTTCAGGATCAAGCTTTTTAAAAGCTAAGACTCTTTCTCTTGCAGCAGGGGTTAATTTCAGATGAGCAATGGATATAGCTGCACAAAAGATAAAAAAGACGTTAGTGATCCTCATCATATGAGACAAGTCTGGTAGTGATCCTTCCAGGATCCTCTATCCTACCATGAGTGGCCCACTCCTTGGGCAGATCCTTCCCATCAGGGATGGTATCCCTTCTAACAAAGAAAAAGCGACGTTTCCAGTTTGTGTCATTCTTGGTAACCTTCAAAACAGGGTGATCCTCCCCAGCTTTCCGTTTTAGCAGATATCGATGAGAACCAAACGTGGTGAGATCATAAAACTCGGCCAACTCCGCCATCCCAGGTCAATCCCTTTCTGCTCGATGATCCTCTCGAAGGTATACAAGACCCTCCAGATCATCGGCATAGCTTGGATATAAGATATACCGGTTAAAGAAAAGAAGGATTGGGTGAAGGCTGGAAAAGGATACGAATACCCTATGGTGAACGGAGTAGCAGGAAAAGCCACCCAGACGTCTGAAACAAAGTCGCTCAAAGCAGTAGGTGTGAAGGATTTGAAAACAGCATTCGCCGGAAAGCAATGACGAATCCTGTCTACATGAGCATCAGTAAAGCAACATCTCTCCGCAGGAGAATCCTTGATGATCCCTTGACTTTTTAAGGGACTGCTCTTCTCGTGATTCTTATGGGGAGAATTTCGGAGCAACATACTTGTGACGAAACAAAAACAGGGTAAAAACAGAAAAAACAGAGCAAGAGAAGGAAGAAAGAAAAGAGAGAAGAAGAGAATACCTGATCAATCCTCGGTGGAGATTATAAAGGGAGTATATCCTGAATTTAAATACAAATCGATCCTCACCCTATCTCCTATTTATAATCATGATTTGCAGGGATTGTCACATCTATGACGTAAGGGTTGCAACGGCTAGTTCGAGATTAACGGCTAGTTATCCGAGTCATTCGTTGCAGATAAGATCAAAGCAAAATATAACTCGTTTATTTACAATAAACTCCTTATATTTTGGGGGCAATTGTTAGGGCTGGATTTTTATTATACATGATCCTTACACGTGATCCTAACCAGTGATCCTTGTTTCTTTGGCAGACAATGATCCTCACCAGGACTTCAGGATCAGGATCATGAACCATTATAGGATCCTCATGCTAACAGTTACCTTCGTTTAAAACAATGTTATTTTGCAGGAACATCTAGCAGGATACGCTCTTAGCATCATAATCAAGGGACGCGTCTTCACAATTATGGCATGAGCTTAATCGGAGATAGACGTTGCAAAGGATATGGAAACTTGGCTTGATTTATGGGCGGCAATTTAGGCTAGATTGTCTTTTATTTCTAAAGGGGTAATGAGCTGATTATTAGTCTTCTTACCTAAAATAGGTCACCTACACTTGTATAAATACCACTCTTCCTCATTTGGAAGAACACACAACGATACACAACACAACTCTCACACGCTTAGACACCCAAAACCATAGTGATCCTTGTACTCAGCTCATTATCATCCGAAGTTGTAATCATATTTTTCTTATATTGAAGTTGGTGATCGGTAGTTGCCATCACCCGAGGTTTTTTATGCCGGAGATCATACATTGATCAAGGGCTTTTTCCTCGTATAAATCATTGTGTCTTTGCATCTCTATCACGAAAGTGATCCTTTACTTTTATAACTAACCAAGCATCATACCCCGTTTACATAAAGTTTGGTTACTTTATCCTTGTGTGATTTTTGACCAAAACAGTAAGTAAGAGTTTACTTGATGCCGAATCCAGGTACTCACACCTTGAAAAACTTATTCTTGCATTAATTATGGCATCTACTAAGTTAAGACATTATTTTGAAACCCATACTATTGTTGTTAGAACTAATTTTCCAATCAAGAATGTCCTCAGGAAACCAGAGATGTCCGGAAGGATGGCTAAGTGGGCAGTAAAGCTTAGTGCCCATGATATAAGATATGAGCCTAGAACAGCCATTAAATCTCAAGCACTAGCTGACTTTGTGGCTGATTTCAGTAGTGATCTACAAAAGGAAGCAGAATTGGAGGTCCAGCAGCTGGATGAGACCAAGGATCCTTGGATACTACACACTGATGGATCCTCAAATGTCAAAGGCACAGGGCTCGGCATACTACTAAAATCGCCACAGGGGGACATAATACCCCACTCCATAGCCTGTGAGTTCCAAGCAACTAACAATGAGGCTGAATATGAAGCCTTAATTGCTGGCTTGCAAATTGCTAAGGATATGGGGGTCAGATATCTTAAAGTATACGTAGACTCGTTACTGATCACTAATCACTTTAATGGATCCTATGCTGCTAAGGGTGAAAAACTAACCAAATATTTAGAGATAGTCAAAGAATCGGCACTCTCCTTTGTTTCCTTTAGTTTGACACAGGTACCAAGGGAGGAAAATACAGAAGCTGATGCATTGGCCAATCTAGGATCATCCTTGAAGATCCCAGAGGATATAAGTATCCCCATCATCCATATCCTGGCTCCTGCTATTAAAAATCAGGTGGCCACGGAAATAAAAGAGGATACTGCAATGATCCCTAGTGAGGAAACTCAATCTTACTCAGGATCATGGACCTCGCCAATCTTGAGATACTTACAACACGGGGAGATTCCTATGGGAGAAAATCCTAGAGCTTTCAGGATTAAGGTATCTCAATTCACAATCTTAAGTAATGTATTATATAAGCGATCTCTTGCAGGACCATATTTAAGATGTATCGAGGATCCTGAAATTCAAGAAGTGTTGAGAGACTTCCATGAAGGAGATTGTGGAAACCACACTGGGGGCAGGGCATTATTCTCAAGGATCCTTAGAACAGGATACTACTGGCCAACTATGAAAAGGGATGCTGTAGAATATGCTAAGAAGTGTGATCCTTGTCAAAGACACAACAATATCCTTCATCAGCCAGCTGAATTTCTACATCCTATACCATCCTCTTGGCCATTCATGAGATGGGGGATGGATATAGTTGGCAAGCTCCCTAAAGCACCTGGTGGAAAAGTATTTATGCTTGCCATGACCGACTACTTCTCCAAGTGGATAGAAGCTGAAGCTTTTGCTCAAGTCAGAGAAAAGGAAGTTATATCCTTTATTAAGAGAAACATTATAACCAGATTTGGCATTCCCTCTGAAATTGTATGTGATAATGGTTCCCAATTCATTGGGAGCAGAACCACTAACTTTTGTGACACTTGGGGAATTAAGATGATAACATCAACACCAGTCCATCCACAAGCCGATGGTCAAGCAGAATCATCCAAAAAGATCATCAACAACCTGAAGAAGAAGTTAGGATCCAAGAAGGGGAAATGGGCAGAGGAATTGCCTTATGTGCTATGGGCTGATAGGACAACTCCCAAGAATGCCACTGGTCAAACACCCTTCTCTTTAGTATTTGGGGCAGAAGCAGTGATCCCAATAGAAATGGTGGTTCCAACTGCTAGAACAAGTACCCGTGATCCTGAAGAGAATGTTGCAAACTTGGCTCAGGATTTGGATACTATTGAAGAAATCAGGGATCTGGCTAGGATAAGGATGGCTAGCTACCAACAAAGAATGGCTGGTGCTTACAACAAAAATGTCAGAATAAGAAAATTCCAAGTGGGGGATATGGTATTGAGAAAAGCATTCCAAAATACCATCAATCCTGCTGACGGGAAGTTAGCACCAAAGTGGGAAGGCCCTTACTTGATTGAAGCTGAAGCAGGAAATGGGGCATATAGATTGCTAACCATGGAAGGAAATTTATTACCTAGAGCCTGGAATGCTGTTCACTTAAAGAAATATTTCATGTGAACAGGATCCTCCTAGCACATATGATCCTTACATTGAAAGCATCCTCGAAGGATCCCAGCGATGTCAATAATCTTTACTCTGGTAAAATCCTGATCCTAAACTATTTCATTTTCTTATTTTTACCCAAGGATAAGGATCATGCATCCTTCATCCTCTTCTCACGAGAATTTAAGTTCTGATAGTCCAGGTATCCTCAGCATATCATTAAGAATCTTCAAGAGCATCTCAGATCCTTGGGTTCAACCCCAGTTATCCTTGGGCTTGTCCCCAGTTTCCGCCTGTAGCGCACGATGATCCTGGTATAGTTCACGTCTTTGGGACCAATACCCACTTTCGGGGCAGACAACCTCATCGTACTGGCTATACCTAGGATCCTACGTATAATGGTAGACGTACCATACATCCGTTCCTAAGGTTTCTAACGTTTTCACGTTAGCTAAGGTTTTGGCATTTTCATGTCACTAAGATTGGATAGTCGCCAGTAAGGGCCATACTCCAGTTTACATACGATCCTTGGGCTTGTCCCCAGTTATCCCTTGGGCTTGTCCCCAGTTATCCTTTGGGCTTGTCCCCAGTTATCCTTCGGGCTTGTCCCCAGTGATCCTATGGGCTCGTCCCCAGTTATCCTTTGGGCTTGTCCCCAGTTACTAACTTATCTTTTATATTGGCTTAGTCCCAAGTTATATTCCATTTTTTTAGGTTTTCGAAGTTAAACAATTAAGGATCCTTAATCCTTATTATCCATTAAAGTTTTACTTATGGTTATCCTGATTAAAGGTTAGGATCCTAACTTGGATCCTCAGGTATGATCCTTAGCTATTTTTAATTTCACTCATTATTCATAACCCTTAGACCTTGACAACTGAACCTATGAGTCTTAAAATAAACTACCTTGAAAATTTTCGATTATAGGATATTTGATCCAGGATCATATCCTAAACTTCTTAAACATAATTTGCTTAACTTTTCTTACTCAAATAAATACATTTCTAAACAAGCAGAAAATAAGAGGAAAAGCAAAGGATAACAACACGAGATAAGCCAAAAAGATTAGAGTTATTTTATTAACAAAGGATTTTAAACCCTTCAAAGTTGTCAAAATTGCCAACCCATGTTTCTACCAGCAAAACGTGGCCCGTCCACATGGGTTGGCAAAGGGTGTCCATTGTTTGTGCGGTCATAGCGTGCAGGTAAATAAAAGCGGCAGGATCACAAAGGCTTCATCCCCCCAAACAGAGGATCCCTCCACCGTTTGCAATCCTACCTATTGTCTGAAGGATCCTGGATCCTTAATCCTAAAACTATTGTTTAAAGTTACAGACCATAATTGTTTCAAAACATCAACAACCACAAAAAAAATTGGGCTCCGGCCAAGTCTCGAAATATCCATCATCGCCCAATCCTGCAGCTCAAACCTTCGCTGCACCATCACCACCAGCTCCACTTGCTTCTCCACCCTGATCCTTGCCAGCATCACCACCTTCAAGCATTGGGATCTCCTCAGCTTCATCATCATCCTCCAGCTCTGCCAGCCTCGCCTTCCAGCCCTCCACGTCCCATGTGCTTTTGTCGAAGGCAGGATCCTGAGCCTACGCAGCCATCTGCAACTGGATCTTATACATGGTTATCGCAGCAGAGACTTTGGCATCCTGGGTGATCTCATGCTTCTCATAATCAAAGTTGATCAGCATTTTGGCAGCATCATCCTTGGTAGCCCGGAGCTCCTTCTCAAGATCAGCAATCTTCAGATCCTTCAGCACACCAACTTGTTGGAGGTCGGCAATCTTCCTATCCTGATCCTCAACGTGGCCAACGTAATCCTCAATCTCAGCAAATTTCTGCAAAAAGGGAAAAAGGTAAGTTCAGGACCAGGAGATCCTCAAACAAGCAGGATATACAAGCAGGGGCAGTGATCCTTACCTCATTGAAGTAATCAAGAAACTGTTGGCGGAGCAGGGGAAATCCTTGGAGACCCTCAGCATCAGAGGTTTTCCTCTTCTTTCCTCCCTTCCCTCTCACAGGTGCCTTGGGGACAGAGGTACTCGGGCTGGCAGGATTCTTCTTCCTTGCAGATTTGACATTAGCAAGATCATCAATGCCAAACTTGGAGGCGGATTTAGCAGATTTTCCAGCACCTACACAACCAAAATCAGATAAGTATTCTAACTAATTTAAAAAATCCTACGTGAAACTACTTTTTAATCAGGATACTTACTTGACATTGTGGCAGATGCGGAGGATACTTCCTGAGAATCTTGGGTTGCAACTTGAAAACTTCTAATCTCGGGATCAAGCTTCTTGAAGGCTAAAACTCTCTCTTTTGCAGCCGGAGTCAACTTGAGATAAACAACGGATATGGCTGCATAAAAAACAGAGAAAATATTAGTGATCCTCATCCTAAGGAACAAATCTGATGGTGATCCTTCCAGGATCCTCTATCCTACCATGAGTAGCCCACTCCTTGGGCAGATCCTTTCCGTCAGGGATGGTATCCCTCCTAACAAAGAAGAACCGTCGCTTCCAATTCGTGTCATTCTTGGTGACCTTGAGAACAGGGTGATCCTCTCCGGCCTTCCGTCTAAACAAATATCGACAGGATCCAAACGTTGTGAGATCATACATCTCGGCCAGCTCCGCCATTCCTAAATCAATCCCTTCCTGCTCAATGATCCTTTCAAGGGTATATAAAACCCTCTAGATCATTGGCATGGCCTGGATGTAGGAGATGCCGGTGAGGGAAAAGAAGGACTGGTGAATTGAGGGAAAGGATATGAATACCCTATCAGGAACGGAGTAACAGGAAAGGCTACCCAAGTATCAGAGATAAAGTCACTCAAAGCAGTGGGAGTGAAAGATTTGAAGATGGCGTTCGCCGAAAAACAGTGACGAACTCTGTCAATCTGAACATCCGTGAAACAACACCTCTCATGGGGAGAATCCTTGATGATGCCTTGACCCTTCAAGGGACTATTCTTTTTAGGATCCTTATGAGGAGAGTTCCGGAGCAGCATATTTGCAGAATGTTGAAGAGAAACAGAGAAACAGAAAAACAGAGTAAGAGAAGGAAGAAAGAAGAAGAGAGATACCTGATCGATCTTCAGACGAGATTATAAAGGGAGTTTCTTTGGATTTAAATGCGAATTGATCCTATCTCTATCTCCTATTTATAATGATGATCTGCAGGGCTGTCACTTCTGTGACGTAAGAATCACAACGGCTAGTCCGACTTCAACGGCTAGTTATCCGATTAGCTCGTTGCAGATAAGATCAAGCAAAATATAACTCATTTATTTACAATATCACTCCTTATATTTTGGGGGCAATTGTTAGGGCTGGATTTTTATAACATATGATCCTTACATGTGATCCTAACCAGTGATCCTTATTTCTTTGGCAGATGGTGATCCTTAGAAGAGCTCCAGGATCAGGATCACGGACCATTATAGGGATCCTCATGCTAACAGTTGTTTTCATTGAATTTAATGTTATCTTGCACGAATGTCTAGCAGGATCCGCTCTTAGCATCGCAAACAAGGGACGCGTCTTTACAACTTTGGCATATGCTTAATCAGAGAGGAACGTTGTAAAGAATATGGAAACTCGGCATGATTTAAGGGCGATAATTTAGGCTAGATTTACTTTTATTTCTAAAGGGGTAATGAGCTGATTGTTAGTCTATTTACCTAAAATAGGTCACTCACACTTGTATATATAACACTCTTCCCCATTCGGAAGACACACGACACATTTCTCACACGCTTAGACACACGATACTATAGTGATCCTTGTACTCAGCTCATTACCGTCTGAAGTTGTAACCATTATTTGTTATATTGAAGTTTGGTGATCGGTAGTTGCCATCACCCGAGGTTTTTTATGCCGGAGATCATTCATTGATCAAGGGCTTTTTCCTCGTATAAATCCTTGTGTCACTTGCATATTTCTTACCAAAGTGATCCTTTATTTTTTTCAACAAACCAAGCATCATTCCCCGTTTACTTAGAGTTTGGTTGCATTATCCTTGTGTGATTTTTGACCAAAACAAAGCCTTTGTGATCCTGCCGCTTTTATTTACCTGCATGCTATGACCGCACAAACAATGGACACCCTTTGCCAACCCATGTGGACGGGCCACGTTTTGCTGGTAGAAACGTGGGTTGGCAATTTTGACAACTTTGAAGGGTTTAAAATCCTTTGTTAATAAAATAACTCTAATCTTTTTGGCTTATCTCGTGTTGTTATCCTTTGCTTATCCTCTTATTTTCTGCTTGTTTAGAAATGTATTTATTTGAGTAAGAAAAGTTAAGCAAATTATGTTTAAGAAGTTTAGGATATGATCCTGGATCAAATATCCTATAATCGAAAATTTTCAAGGTAGTTTATTTTAAGGATCACAGGTTCAGTTGTCAAGGTCTAAGGGTTATTCAAATGAATAATGAGTGAAATTAAAAATAGTTAAGGATCATACCTGAGGATCCAAGCTAGGATCCTAACCTTTAATCAGGATAACCATAAGTAAAACTTTAATGGATAATAAGGATTAAGGATCCTTAATTGTTTAACTTCGAAAACCTGAAAAAATAGAATATAACTTGGGACTAAGCCAATATAAAAGATAAATTAGTAACTAGGGACAAGCCCAAAGGATAACTGGGGACGAGCCCAAAGGATAACTGGGGACGAGCCCATAGGATCAATGGGGACAAGCCCGAAGGATAACTGGGGACAAGCCCAAAGGATAACTGGGGACAAACCCAAGGATCGTATGTAAACTGGAGTATGGCCCTTACTGGCGACTATCCAATCTTAGTGACATGAAAATGCCAAAACCTTAGCTAATGTGAAAACGTTAGAAACCTTAGGAACGGATGTATGGTACGTCTACCATTATACGTAGGATCCTAGGTATAGCCAGTACGATGAGGTTGTCAGCCCCGAAAGTGGGTACTGGTCCCAAAGACGTGAACTATACCAGGATCATCGTGCGCTACAGGCGGAAACTGGGGACAAGCCCAAGGATAACTGGGGTTGAACCCAAGGATCTGAGATGCTTTTGAAGATTCTTAATGATATGCTGAGGATACCTGGACTATCAGAACTTAAATTCTCGTGAGTAGAGGATGAAGGATGCATGATCCTTATCCTTAGGTAAAAATAAGAAAATGAAATAGTTTAGGATCAGGATTTTACCAGAGTAAAGATCATTGACATCGCTGGGATCCTTCGAGGATGCTTTCAATGTAAGGATCATATGTGCTAGGAGGATCCTGTTCACATGAAATATTTCTTTAAGTGAACAACATTCCAGGCTCTAGGTAACAAATTTCCTTCCATGGTTAGCAATCTATATGCCCCTTTTCCTGCTTCAGCTTCAATCAAGTAAGGGCCTTCCCACTTTGGTGCTAACTTCCCGTCAGCAGGATTGATGGTATTTTGGAATGCTTTTCTCAATACCATATCCCCAACTTGGAATTTCCTTATTCTGACATTTTTGTTGTAAGCACCAGCCATTCTTTGTTGGTAGCTAGCCATCCTTATCCTAGCCAAATCCCTGATTTCTTCAATAGTATCCAAATCCTGAGCCAAGTTTGCAGCATTCTCTTCAGGATCACGGGTACTTGTTCTAGCAGTTGGAACCACCATTTCTGTTGGGATCACTGCTTTTGCCCCAAACACCAAAGAGAAGGGTGTTTGACCAGTAGCATTCTTGGGAGTTGTCCAGTCAGCCCAAAGCACATAAGGCAATTCTTCTGCCCATTTCCCCTTCTTGGATCCAAGTTTCTTCTTCAGATTGTTGATGATGATCTTGTTGGATGATTCTGCTTGGCCATTAGCTTGTGGATGGACTGGTGTTGATGTTATCATCTTAATTCCCCAACTGTCACAAAAGTTAGTAGTCCTGCTCCCAATAAATTGGGAACCATTATCACATACAATTTCAGAAGGGATGCCAAATCTAGTTATAATGTTTCTTTTAATAAAGGATATAACTTCCTTCTCTCTGACTTGGGCAAAAGCTTCAGCCTCTATCCACTTGAAGAAGTAGTCAGTCATGGCAAGCATAAATACTTTTCCATCAGGTGCTTTAGGGAGCTTGCCAACTATATCCATTCCCCATCTCATGAATGGCCAAGAGGATGGTATAGGATGTAGAAATTCAGCCGGCTGATGAAGGATATTGCTGTGTCTTTGACAAGGATCACACTTCTTAGCATACTCCACAGCATCCCTCTTCATAGTTGGCCAGTAGTATCCTGTCTTAAGGATCCTTGAGAACAATGCCCTGCCCCCAGTGTGGTTTCCACAATCTCCTTCATGGAAGTCTTTTAATACTTCTTGAATTTCAGGATCCTCGATACATCTTAAATATGGTCCTGCGAGAGATCGCTTATATAGCACATTATTCAAAATTGTAAATTGAGATACCTTGATCCTGAAAGCCCTAGGATTTTCTCCCACAGGAATCTCCCCGTGTTGTAAGTATCTCATGATTGGTGAGATCCATGATCCTGAATAAGATTGAGTTTCCTCACTAGGGATCATTGCAGTATCCTCTTCTATTTCCATGGCCACATGATTTTCAATAGCAGGAGTCAGGATATGGATGATGGGGATACTTATATCCTCTGGGATCTTCAAAGATGATCCTAGATTGGCCAATGCATCAGCTTCTGTATTTTCCTCCCTTGGTACCTGTGTTAAACTGAAAGAAACAAAGGAGAGTGCCAACTCTTTGACTATCTCTAAATATTTGGTTAATTTTTCACCTTTAACAACATAAGATCCATTAAAGTGATTAGTGATCAGCAATGAGTCTACGTATACTTCAAGATACCTGACCCCCATATGCTTAGCAATTTGCAAACCAGTAATTAAGGCTTCATATTCAGCCTCATTGTTAGTTGCTTGGAATTCACAGGCTATGGAGTGGGGTATTATGTCCCCCTGTGGCGATTTTAGTAGTATGCCGAGCCCTGTGCCTTTGACATTTGAGGATCCATCAGTGTGTAGTATCCAAGGATCCTTGGTCTCATCCAGCTGTTGGACCTCCAATTCGGCTTCCTTTTGTAGATCACTACTGAAATCAGCCACAAAGTCTGCTAACGCTTGAGATTTGATGGCTGTTCTAGGCTCGTATCTTATATCGTGGGTACTAAGCTTTACTGCCCACTTAGCCATCCTTCCGGACATCTCTGGTTTCCTGAGGACATTTTTGATTGGAAAATTAGTTCTAACAACAATAGTATGGGTTTCAAAATAATGTCTTAGCTTAGTAGATGCCATAATTAATGCAAGAATAAGTTTTTCAAGGTGTGAGTACCTGGATTCAGCATCAAGTAAACTCTTACTTACATAATAGATAGGATATTGTGTACCTTCATGATCCTTAACAAGGACTGCACTTACAGCTGTTGAGGATACCGCCAGGTATAAGGATAACACATCTCCTTTTCCGGGTTTCATTAATGCTGGAGCTGAGGACATATACTCTTTAAGGGCTTGTAAAGCATTCTCGTGCTTTTCAGTCCACTCAAATTTCTTGTTTTTTCTTAGGATATCATAAAATTCTTTACATCTTTCTGAGGATTTTGATATGAACCTGTTTAGAGCTGCTATCCTGCCTGTTATCCTTTGCACATCCTTAGCATTGGCAGGGGATTTGATATTCACCAACGCTTTAATTTGTTCCGGGCTTGCTTCAATGCCCCTTTGAGTTACCATATATCCTAGAAATTTACCTGCTTTAACACCAAAGTGACATTTTGAAGGATTAAGCTTCATGTTATAATTATCAAGGATATCAAATGCTTCCTCCAAGTCCCTTAGGTGATCCCTGGCTTTCTTTGACTTTACTACCATATCATCTATGTACACTTCCATAGTCTGTCCAATTTGATCTTTGAACATCATATTCACCAGCCTTTGATATGTTACACCTGCATTTCTTAATCCAAAAGGCATGGCAATATAACAATATAAACCGGTTGGGGTCATAAAAGCCGTATCCTCTTGGTCAGATGGCTCCATCTGAATTTGTTGGAATCCAGATGATGCATCCATAAAGGTTAACAGTTCATGCCCCGCCGTTGCATCCATCATGGAGTCAATGTGGGGTAATGGGAAAGGATCCTTGGGACATGCCTTATTCAGATCAGTGAAATCGACACATACCCTCCACTTTCTGTTTTTCTTTTGGACAACGACCACATTGGCTAACCATTTTGGATATTTTACCTCTCTGATCATACCTGCTCGAAGTAGTCTTTCTACTTCTTCCTGGATAATGGCATTCCTTTCTGGTGCAAACTTCCTCCTTTTTTGATGGATTGGTTTGATTGACCTGTCAATGCCAAGTTTATGAGTGATAATATCCTTAGATATACATGTCATATCTTCGTGTTTCCATGCAAAGGTAGATTTTCTTCTTTTGAGGAAGGATATCATGTCTTCTTTCATCTTGCCAAGGATCCCTGATCCGATATAGATTTTTGATTCAGGATCATTAGGATCCAAAAGGATTTCGTCCACATCCTGTTCCCTTGCCTCCAAGACATTCCTTGGAGGATACTGTAATTGCTATTGCTCCCTTGGCTTTGAGGTTGGTTTCATGGAGGAGGTATAACAATCCTTAGCCTACTGCTGATCACTGTCGATCCTGATTATTCCCCATGGGCTAGGGAGTTTCACACATTGATGGTAGGTGGATGGGACAACTTTCATATCATGTATCCAGGGCCTGCCAAGGATAACATTACAACTAGATAAACAGTCAATAACACAAAATTTTTGATAATTATGTAATCCTTCCACGTAGATTGGGAGTTTGATGTCCCTCAGGGTTTTCTTGGTTTCTCCACTGAATCCCACAAGCACGGAGGATCTTGGTGTGATATCTGATTCAGGGATACCCATCTTCTTCAGAACATCAAGCTGGATAATATTTACTGAGCTTCCTCCGTCAATAAGGATCCTGCGGACAAAATGCTTAGAGATAAAGAGAGTGATGACTAGACTATCATGATGAGGATCCTGGATGTTAATGCGATCACCCTCATCAAAGGTTATCGCTTTTCCTTCCGAGACACTTGATGTTCGAATAGGCCTTTCTCCGTTATCCATTTTAGATTCCTTTGCATGCCTTTTAGCTGCTGAGAAGGATGTACCACAGATGTCTGATCCTCCAGAAATAAAGTTGATCAATTGGGCATTCGGCGGAGGGGCTGGAGCTTTTTCAGGGATCCTTTCAGGATCCTGAGTCCTTTGCTTTTTTCTTCCCAACAACTCTTTTAGATACCCCTTGCTTAGCAGATATCCAATTTCCTTTCTTAATGCGATACATTCTTCAGTTAAATGCCCAAAATCCTCGTGGTATGCACACCACCTTGATTTGTCTTTAGTTCCAGTTGGTTTGTCGTTTTTTCTGGGCCATCTGGCTTTTTCTCCTAGATTTTGCATTGCAAGGATTAGTTCATGATTATCAACGGAAAAACAATATTCAGAAATCGGAGGATAATCCTCATCATCCTCTTCTTGGTCAACGGCATGCACGTTCTGGTTGTCATTCCTATTGTAGGATTTGAATCTGTTGCTTTTGAAAGAGGATCCTTTCTTTTCTTGCTTTGAGGATCCTGCTTGTCTCTCCTGGATTCTCTTGTCATCCTCTAGCCGGATGAACCTGAGTGCCCGAGTTCTTACTTCATCTAGGTTCCTGCATGGTGTCATAACAAGATCATCATAGAACAATGAATCCTTAAGCAATCCCATCTTGAAGGCCTCAACAGCTGTGGCCATATCCAAGTTAGGAATGTCCAAGGATTCTTTACTAAACTTGGTTATGTAATCCCTTAATGATTCATTATGACCCTGAGTTACCCTATATAAATCACTAGTCAATTTTTCAAACTTTCTACTATAAGAGAATTGATTATTGAATAAATTAACTAAATTAGCGAATGAAGTAATAGAGAAAGGGGGAAGACTTAGCAGCCATTTAAGAGCTGATCCAGTAAGAGTGGATCCAAATCCTTTACATAGGCATGCTTCCTTTAACTTTTCTGGAATTGGATTGATCTCCATCCTCTCCCTGTACTGTGCTATGTGCTCCTCAGGATCCGTTGTACCATTATACAGCTTCATAGTAGGGATATGGAACCTTTTGGGTACCTCTGCATCACAAATTGGTGGTGCAAAACGAGATACCTTATGGCTTCCATCTGCAATCTCCGGGATATGCTTGACTACCCCTGGAACACTCGAGATCATATCCTTCAGCTTCTGCAGTTCTCTGGCCATAGCATGGTTGATACCTGTATCCTGCATGAATCCATGGTTAGTGGTAAGAGAATTATTAAAAGTGTTACCTCCCATCGGGTTCAAGTTAGGAATATTTGGTGTGAATCCATATTGCTGGGATTCTGGGATAATGGATGGACCAGTGGAAGCAATGGTCTGCATTGGAATAAAATCTCCCTGATGGACATCTGGATTTCCTGTTTGCAAACTCTTTAGGGATCCTGGCATCTGGAAGGATCCCGGTATCTGGGATGATCTCGGAACGAAGGAGGATCCTTGAATCTGGGATGATCCTGGAACAAAGAAGGATCCTTGAACCTGGGATGATCCTGGAACAAAGGAGGATCCTTAAACCTGGGATGATCCTGGAACAAAGTAGGATCCTTGAAATTGCTGTGATCCTGGATAGGCTCCTGAATTCGCGAAAGATCCCATATGCTGAGGATAGGATCCTGCCGGCTGGAAATGTGAGCCTGATGCCTGAGTCATTATCGCCGATCCGAGGTGCAATCCTTTTGATCCTCCCACAATTTGAACGTCTGGGACTCCTGATGGCTGAGAAGTGATCATCGGAGTATCAAAACTTAAAGATTTGGGCATCAGTGGGGAATGATCCTCCGCCGCTTTCTTTTGTTTTTTAAGATCTCCGATTTCCCTGAGGATCCTGTCATTAGTTTCATCCTGCCGCTGCATACGATCCTTCATCTGCAAAATCAAAGTAAATACATCACTAGTACTGGGAGCAGAAGAATTTAAAGCAGAAGAAGATGGAGGTTTAGAGAAAGTAGGAGTTGGTCTCTTCTCAGCATTTTTCTGAGGTCCTGCCGGTGGTGGAGGCAAAGGCAGAGTGTTCTGAGACGAGGTGACTGCAGACATCGCTGTGGATGTACTCTTCAATGATGAAGCCAAGTAGCACTTCGAAATGATCACCAACAGAAAGTTTTCTTATGAATGAAGCACCAATTGCCCCACGGTGGGCGCCAAACTGTTTTGGTCAAAAATCACACAAGGATAATGCAACCAAACTCTATGTAAACGGGGAATGATGCTTGGTTTGATGAAGAAGTAAAGGATCACTTTAGTATGAAATATGCAAGTGACACAAGGATTTATACGAGGAAAAAGCCCTTGATCGGTGAATGATCTCCGGCATAAAAAACCTCGGGTGATGGCAACTACCGATCACCAAACTTCAATATAACAAATAATGGTTACAACTTCGGATGGTAACGAGATGAGTACAAGGATCACTATAGTGTCGTGTGTCTAAGCGTGTGAAAAATTTGTTGTTTGTCTTCCGAATGTGGAAGAGTGCTATATATACAAGTGTGGGTGGCCCTATTTTAGGTAAATAGACTAACTATCAGCTCATTACCCCTTTAGGAATAAAAGTAAATCTAGCCTAAATTATCGCCCTTAAATCATGGGAAGTTTCCATATCCTCTACAACGTTCATCTCTGATTAAGCATATGCCAAAGTTGTAAAGACGAGTCCCTTGATTACGTTTCTAAGAGCGGATCCTGCTAGACATTCCTGCAAGATAATATTAAATCCAATGAAAACAACTGTTAGCATGAGGATCCCTATGATGGTCCGTGATCCTGATCCTGGAACTCTTCTGAGGATCACTATCTGCCAAAGAAATAAGGATCACTGGTTAGGATCATATGTAAGGATCATATGTTACAAAAATCCAGCCCTAACAACAACGTTGGGATCGTTCCTTGCATCACCCTGACCAATCACAAAAGCACGACCTCTTGCTCCATTACCATTGTTGTTACCCCCGTTGTTACCTCCATTGTTGTTCCCGTTTCCCTGGTTGTTGTTGTTGTTCTGATTTTGGTTAAGCTGGGGACAGTTCTTCTTAAAGTGGCCTTCAGCGCCACACTGAAAGCATCCCCTGTTGCCCCGTTGCTGTTGTTGATTTTGCGGTGCTTGCTGTTGCTGCTGGCGATTCTGATTTGCAGGCCGTGAGCTCCTGCAATCCTTGGCTTCGTGACCCATCTTGAGACACCTCAGACAACGTCCTTTGTTGCATTGACCACTATGGTGTCTGTTACATTTGTTGCACTTTGGGTGGTTTCCTCGATACCCACCCTGTCCTTGATTACCGGAGGGTTGCTGACCAGGACTCTGTTAGCCATCAGTCTTTCTCTGCTGAGACTGAACCGAAGAAGAACCCTTACTGGAGTTTTCATCCCATTTTCGCTTGTTGTCGTTGGGAGCATCAGAAGTAGTGGCGCTAATACGTTTGGGCAGTTTGTTCTGCTCAACTGCCTGATCAGTGAGACGGTGAGCCATCTTGACGATTTGCTGTATAGTGCCAAGGTTAGCGGAGGTTACGTGGCTTTGAATTTCTGGCACCAAGCCCTTAAGGTACAGCTCAATGCGTTTGTGAGGAGGGTCCACCATAGTAGGATACAGGATGGCCAGTTCGTTTGACCTCTTAGTATACGCCTCAATCTCAGACCCCGTCATCTTTAGGTTGAAAAATTCCACCTCTAGCTTGTGGATGTCGTCACGACTGCAATATTCTTCTCTAATCAGTTCTTTGAAGCCGTTCCATGGGGTGGCGTTAGCAACCGCCAACCCAAGCAATTGGACCTGTGCTTTCCACCAGGTTAACGCAGCTCCTTCGAGTGTTCCAGTAGCGTACTTCACCTTACGATCTTCCGGGAAATCACACATCTCGAAAACAGACTCGAGCTTCTCGAACCAGTGAAGAAGGCCTACAGCACCTTCTGTGCCGCTGAAAGTGCTTGGTCGGCAATCCATGAAGGTTTTGAATGTACACATAGGAGGCTGAGCATGTTGACCTATGGTGCGAGAATGAATGACAAGGTTAAGCACGAGGGTAGGTTTGCGAAGGTAAGATCTAAACGTCCTAAGATAGGTCGGAGTAGCAGGTTATACCTCCTGCAGGAACAGCTGCGAGTGCCTCAGCAACTCATTCGTTGATCAGAGCTGTCAACTTGGCTTGAGTAAGGTTGATACGTCCTCCGCGTCCGCTCATGATCTTCATAACGAAGCAACGTAGGTGAGGAAAGTGTCGTGAAAGTGCGTAAGTGTGGGACAACAGTAGAGAGTAAGCACACAAGGTTCAAGTAGCAGTTATCCCGTTAACTAATGCACAGTGTGAGCTATCTAACCGACAATATAACATAAATCATACCACCTATTGTGTCGAGTCTTGCACGTGGAGCGAAGTGTCGCTGTGGATCGTTGAGCACTGTACAGGTTATAGTCTGGTTTTATCAAAAATCTTTTCCCTTTCTAAAACCAAGTTCACTATAACCAATGGGTCTGATACCAATCTGTCACACCCCCAAAATCCACCATGCGGAGTACCACCGCTTGGAGGCGTGACATGACCAGGATCGAGCCACCAATCATATCGAACAACATAATTAAGTAATTAAAACCAAACACAATACGATTGGTGACCAAAAGGAAGTAAACCGATTTTAGTTAAACAGCGGAAGCATAAAACGTAAGTTCAAAACATAGTCCATAGTTCATAAGTTTAAAGTCCAAAACGTAGTTTTAATAAGTTCATAAAATTTATTTATTAAATACGGGACATATCAGTTCGCATCCCACAACGACCACCTCCATATGCAAGCTCCAAGCATTTAACGACTTGTAAGGCATGTAACAACGAGTCAACAACAAAGTTGAGTGAATTCACAGTTGGTTGTTTAGTTATAGCATTTGTTTCGTAAATTATCTGTTCATTTTTTTTTTTTTTTGAAAACCATGTATCATATGAGTTTGGATCGCGGTCTTTCTGACATGTTTGCGAAGATTAGTGGGGGTTTCCCATGTGTTACTAGACCATGCGTATCGACTGCTACGAAAATATAAGAGGTGCCCTAAGTCATTGTCTATCAACATTGACCCTTTGCCCATAGTCCATTAGTACACGCCCGTCCGACTGGCACGATGTGAGGTTTGTTAAACCTAATAGTGCTATTAACTGATGACCCGCTCGCCATAGGCCTCGGCGATTAAGTCGATAAATGAGGGACTTAAAGTGATAGAGTTGATGGTCTTATGATCGTGTACGTAGGTTTTACGTACATGCCCTTCAATCCGAGGACAGTAAAAAGTAGTTTAACAGTAATGATAGTACAAGTAGTTAATCAATCCCATTCCCAAACCCCTGGGAATCCCATGCCTTAGAAAGAGTGTGAACTCACCTCGGTTTGCTCGGTTAGATTCTCAATATAGCTAACAGTCAAGGTCGGTCAATCTCGTCCAAATATAATTTACCAGTTAGTCATTTAGTGGCTTTCAAATAGAACACAAAGTTCCTACACGTATCTATCACATAACATTCATCACTTTAACGGTTTATGCCCTCTAAGTTTCCCATCTATTCCCCACTCAAAATCAAACATACGATAATGCACATAACATATATAACATGTTAGATCATTCACAGATAGCATACTCGACATTTAGACACGCAAGTTACAACTTATCTCAATTCAGCATTTATATTCAAAACCGGCTGTTTTCGGACATCTTAATAAAATATTTATATTATTCCAAAAATTCCCAAATTTCTACAAGATGTCTTAAACGTTCCATATTTTATTGTGTAAAAATATCGGAGTCCGGTTCTCTACTCATATTTTATAAAAAATCATATTCCGGACTGAACTCAGATTTATGTATTTCTGACGACAGTCCACGGAACAATTCAATAAAAATTTATCGAGTGTCCGATTTACGAAATTCCAGTGGGGTAATTACACATGCATCGGTTGTCATCTACTGTATAAATTTCATGGTCCGATTCCTCAACAAACTCAGGTTACAACTGAAAGTATGACACCCATGTATTGCTAGTCAAAATTCAGCTTAAGTTGCTGTTACAAATTAACACTTTAAAAATAGTAAACGGAGTCCAAAAATTACGGTTCCGGTGCCATTAGAACCGTATTTCCTAATATCACATTTTAGACTCAAAATATCGGTTTTTCGTTAAGTTTATGACCTGTTTACAGCCAACTGAAGTTGGCTGTAAAGTATGGACATATTGCTGTTTTTAGTCTCTAGCTTACTAGTTTGTGTTCGGTTGATCCCGTTAATCATATTTAGTGATCGTAACAACATCCCACATCAATATCGACAAGTAAATCAGCAAATACTCAGTACATATCAAAACAACTTCATACTAACGTTAATACATCATGCTTCATCTTCTTGTTTAAGCCCCTTTTTAGTGTTTTTGAAGATTTAACATACTACATTTTTCTCTACACAAAATGGACATGAACAAGGGTTAAATAGAGACTTACTACTAGCTTAAAGCTAGGGAAAAATCTAGTGAAGAAGATGATGAGAAAAAGATGAGGAATCAAGCAAGAACAAGGCTCCTTTGAAGCTCCACAAGTAGCAAGCTCCTACAACCCTTCTTCTACACTTGAATGATGCTCCAAGATGGATGAATATGGTGGTTGTGTGGTGGTGATGGTGGCGGTTTGGGGTGAGCCGAAAGAGGGAGAGAGGGAGTGAGGAGAGAGGGTAAATCTTGTGAATGATGGTTGTGATCTTTGGCCTTGCTTCTTATAGATATGATCATATATTATGGCAACTCCAACAAGTAAACAATCTATTAAAATAATAGGATAAAATATTGCACAAGATTTGGGCATGATTGTGATGGTCCTTGTAATCTTTTCATATCCTACAAGATCCTTACAAAATCAAATAAAATCCAAACAAATCCAAGGAAAATCAAAATAGATCAATTGGGATATGGTAGGATTTGGAGAAATATTTGGTGGGTCCATCATATGACCGTCCATATGTAATGGGGGGGGGTTTAGTGTAAATTTCGAACCATGTGGTTACCTTGTAATCATATACCAAGTATCTAGTTAGTGTAGTTAGTTACTAGATATTTTAGTGTGCGTTAGGGTGTTCGGGAACCATGACTACCTCAGAAATAATTAAACAATGCTTTTAATAATATTTTGATGTTCCAGGTTATGTCCGGTTGTTCGGTCGGATATTGTTCCGTTATATTGTTTAAATTGTTCCGTAAGGCGTCTTATATATATATTTTTGTAACACAATTAATTCCTAACACATAGGAAAATATTCAGGACTATTTATTAACCCTTTCTGTATACCACTAGTATGTTAACACGCACATGTAAGTATAACACGGTATTCAGAGAGCAGTTAAATGATTCAGCACAGTCATCAAGCACTTTAATTATTATTAACAAATTGTACGGATACATGGAATTAGGAGGGTTGTCACATTCTCCCCCTGTTAAGAAAATTTTGTCCCGAAATTTAGCGCGTGGTTACCGAGGAAGCTAGTTAAGTTGCGTTGTTTTCCTAATTTTCCTAGGGTGTCACAATTGTGACTAGACCACACTGGGGTCCTTTTTAATTGAGTCAATAAATGATCTCCAGACCGCCAAGGAGTCTTCTCAGCTTATATCATCATATGTCATTCTCAACCAGATTCTGAATCAATCTTTTGACATAGACCACTCAAAGGGTCTCTTTTGAATCATGGAATGGTACTATATAATCCAAGGGTCTTAACGATTATGTAGAAGCCCATTAAGGATTTAAGGTAGTACCTTTTGAATATCCTACTATGAATCCCTCATATGAAGATATGAAACGTTCTACGAGGATTTGGATAACGAATATCCAGCGTATACAAAAACACAAAATGCATAAAAGAAAACACAAAATGCATAAACACATAATCACATAATTGTTTAACTTGATTTTAAATTTGTTATCATTTTGTTAATTGAGCACAAGTTTTTAAAGCACACTAGGAATCCATTCCGTGGATTTCATTTGGTACTTTAAACATTAATTAAGAACCTAACTATGAAGATAGAGAGATCTTAAAGAGAGAATTCGATTTCAATCGTAAGGAACCGAAATGTTCGAATTAAGGTACAAGGAATCCAATTAAGAACTCTGATTGAATGATAATCATCCACAAGGGTCTAATTGTGAAGATAAATAGATCCCATATGGATTTTGGGAATTGAAGATGTTCTGAAACCTTGCATACATGAAGTAAAAATGCTTGTTGTGCATACATCTGTCGTCTTCGTCTTATATCAAGTCTCGGGTTTGTTGCGGTACGGAACAAGAGTGATGTCATCATTCTTAATGATGACATCATCCTAGTAACATCATCTATTACATCAACACATGAAGACAAAACAGATTTCATGAAAACAGAATGTATAACTAGTTTGTAATAGGTTCCGTTTGAAGATGTAACAGTTTGAAAGTGTCTTGTCCGTTTGAAGAGGGTTCCGTTTGAAGGGTTTCATGTCACTTTCAAACAGAAGGGTCCCTCCTATATATACCCTTCAAACTTTCATCATTTGTAACTTTCTGGTCAGTATAACGAAGTGCTGCCGAAGTGTTGTCAGGTTGTAAAACGTTAAGAAATCAATCATACAACAGTTTAAAGTGTGAATCTAGCTGAATTGAACTCTACACGTCTGTTTCCGCCTTTCGTGTTGAGATAAACTCTTCTGATCGACTCGTTCGGGTCTGAAAACGATCTTACAAGTGGTATCAGAGTTCAGGAAGAAGAGTTCTATACAATTCAGCTGCGATTTCTGTTTCTACACCTTTCTTTTTCGAAAATTAAAATTTTTCACGGTTAAAATCGGCTAAAACATTCACAATGTGTGCGTAATTGTGTTTTGACAAACCCTTGAAAATATCAGACATAAACTCAAAGTAAAACTTGTAAAAATGGCTTGAAAACTAGTGTCCGTTTGAACGAAGCAGCAACATTCCGTTTGAAATCTAACACATCCCGTTTGATAGAGGCCATTCCGTTTGAACTATCGTTTGAAATTGTCCAGTTTGTTTGAAATCTAGACCATCCCGTTTGAAAGAGGCCATTTCATTTGAAGTCATCGTTTGAAATTGTCCCTTCCGTTTGTACGACGTACCGTTTGAAAACGACATACCGTTTGAAAAGTGTATCGAGTTCATCGATTTGTGTGACACATCTATCGAGGCTGTCAGTTTGCGTAAAAAAGATAGTAACGTGTGTCAGTTGGTAAAATGTGTCATTCATTCAAATTTTGCATGTGATTCTTTCAGAACAGTCGTTGGTCCAACTGATTTTATTAAACATTTAAAGATATCACGAGAATTAGTCACCAGAGCATGTGATATTAATTTCTTTTGAACAGTTGTCAGGTCTTATAAATTGAAAAAAAACAGATCGCTTATGTTGTTGCCAGTCTGATTGTGTCAGTGTCACGTGGCTTTGTACAAGGTATCAAAGTTAAACAATCAGCAGCCCAATCATATCGATTTACATGGACTGATCGGCCCAAATATCTAATTGAAGTGGAAAGTTATTTTGACCTAAAGTCCAAGTGTGTGTCAGCTCATACATTCGGCCCAAAGTTTGGGTTAATCCACATCAAATTCAATTCACATCAAGTCTGTATCAGGCCCTTTCATTCAGTGATCTTATTTCATCAATATTGAAACGAGTCCACAAATCTTAGACACGAGTCTTAGATTGTTTTCATCAATACTTTTACATATTTTGTCCGTTTAAACTGATTGCTTGTTTGTTTGTTGTCAGGTATTCTTTTACAAGGTGATTCAAGGTGATTTGTTTACCAGCTCATTTGAAAAATCTAAGTTTGTGATATTTCAAATACCGAAACATGGACGAAGATTTCTACAACGCGTTTGCTACTCCGTCCACTCCAGTTGTCATTGCTAAAAACATGAATCAAGAAAACGAAACGGGGACTACACAAAAACCACCGAAACTCATGGATATTGATGATTATAATGCATGGTCTGAATGATTCGGAAACTGGGTTGAGGCTTATCACTTGGATGCGTGGGAACACATTGAAGAACCATATGTTAGACCCACAACAAATGGTGTTTCACAAACAATCAGGGAAATGAGTACTGAAGAGAAAAAGAAATATAGAAATGAGAAATTGATGGTGAGTCTGCTTCAGCAAGAAATCAAAGAGGACATTTTGATCCTGCTTCAACATGATGGAACTGCTTATTCAATCTGGACTGAATTGGAAGCAAAATTTATAGGAAGCGATGATATGCTTAAAAATAAAATGTCTCTCATGAAGAAAGAATTTGATCTGTTTTGGGGATTAAAATCTGAAAACACCAAGCAAATTATTGAAAGATATTGTAACATGGTGAGAAATATGTCGAAACTTAGAATTAAAAAGGATACTGATGAATTAATTGAAAAACTTGCAGATGCACTACCACATGAAACTTGGGGAACTTTTCTGATGATGCTGAGATCCAACAGAAAAGATTATAAAAAGATGACATTGGGAGATTTCATCAAACACCTAGAAGCTCAAGAGATGGAGCAGAGGAAGATCGCCAGGATGAAAAATTATGATGGAGAACAGGACATCAGCTTGTATTACAAGAGTGGTGTTACTGGAACAACAAATTTTTCTCCAAAAGTTGAAACTGCTTTCAGTGTGAAAGACTCTTTTGAAAAGAAATCCCAGGGATCAAGCAGCACAAGATTTTCATCATTCGATCCAAGCATTTCTGCAACAAAGAATGGAAGAAAACTTCAATGTAATATTGTATTAAATGTTGAGAATGATCAAGATTATTCTAAGGAAGTTGCTAAAAATCAAATGTCTTTGTTGGGAATGGTATTGGAATCCTATAGTAGTTTTGTGGCCGGAAAGATCGGAACTCCAATGCTTACGAAAGAGGATTACGATCAAATTGATGCTGAAGAAATGGAACTTATGGATATTAAATGGTGCATGGCTAGTGTGTTGGATCGTCGTTGACCCTGAATGAGTCGATCAGAAGAGTCGTTTATATATTTCAAAGGCGGAATCGATGAATCAGACGCTTAAACTAAATATAATGCTTCACTTTATTGATTTTGACAATGTTTACAACCTGGAAGCAATTTGGCAGCACTTCGTTACAGAATCAGAACTGTTACCAAATGAACTAACCTATGCACTATTTATATAGATTCTGGCTCGCTTATATGGACGCCTTAAAAGCGGACCTGTGTGAATGATTGAGGTTCGCTTATATGACTATGTACACATAAGCGGACCTGGTGATTTGATCTGGTTCGCTTATATGTACATTGTTCATATAAGCGGACCTCAATGCTAATCCACCATTTCTCGTTTCTCGAACCTCGTGCACACAATATTCTATCCTATCCTAATCTAATACATGATACAAGACGAAGTCAATAGACGTAGTGCACTAACAGACTCCCCCTTGGATATTGACGAAGGCTTCAGTGAACATTCTCTGTTATGCCACCTCTTCAGTCTTGATCATCTTTACCAACTTGTACAGATTGTAACAATATAAGTATCCTTTAATCTTTCTCTTTGATCATCTTAACAATCTTCAACATCTGTAGGCTCCCCCTCTCATCAAGCTTCCGTGCTTTTAGAGATCAACACCTTGCTTTTCAGCTACAAGCTCTTCCAGGAACGATACCTGGTTCTTTGCACGCTTTCGTTTGCGTTGAGCTCGTCTTCAGACTCCCCCTTAGACTCGTCTTTTGGGATCGTAGTCTGGATCTTTCCTGCAATCACTCATACAACTGATAAGTATTTAACATTTTAAAACCATTAACCAGAAACTGTAATCTGGCACTATTCAACTTTCTAAAACACTCCCCCTATCAACAATACTTCTGATTTTAACAGAGTTAAAGAATTCAACTCCCCCACAGATTATCATTCAAGTTCAAATTAATGACCTTGAAGATATTCACAAACTGTTTTTGAAGTTTTCTAGAAATTTCAAGTTTCAAATTAATGAACTCGTTTTATTTTCAGAAACACAATCAGCATACTTAGATTTTGAAACTCAGCATCTCAGACATCGGTTTATCGAAAATAAAGTAGAAATCAAAATCTTTTTGTATGTTCTGAAAATATAAAGCTGTAAAGAAGTATGTACAAATACATTTATATACAATATTTTTGTTTTGAGAATGCGACAGAGGATCATATCAGTTTTTGACAAGTCACAAGTACCGTTAAGCTTTAAATCATACTCAGTATTAAACAATTCACATAGACTGTTTCTAAATTCTCACACAATTTTCAATTTAATCAGGATACTATTTAGATGTCTTATGAACTTAGCTCATTCATGTGTCCCACCTCTTGAATATACTCCCGTATCCAGAATCTCAATATTAAGACACACAGGTGATTGTACTAAACTGATGTCTGTATATAATTTAGGGAATGCGAGAACTGAGGGATCTCAGGTCAGAACTTCCGTTCAGCAGAGAGATATCAGTTTCGACTTTGCAGTATGTCCCCTTTAGAGGATCTTTTAGTTATAACAGATGATTATCAATTTTATTGTCTAATCAATCTGAGGGCTATAATGCTATTTTTCAAGCATTTCAGGCAAAGTATTATCCAAGGACTAGGTCAGAACTTCCGTTCAGCAGAAGTCCCGGAATAGTACCCCAGACATCAAATAGTAGAAAAACCTAGTATATCAGAATAAGAAACCTTTCAAACGAGATTTCAGGGGTTACCTATATATCCAAGTAGTGTTCCCCACGAATTTCGCAAGTTTGAAATTTTAGGTTTATATCCCGAATAAATCTACTAAATGTATGAACATTTATCAACAAATCATCAGTAAAACTATCTAAAACTTTATACTATACAAATCTTTAGCGTACAGTAACAAGTCTACTGATGTACGATCATTTCCTCTTTTTACACAAAACTCAAATTTTTGAATTTTATCATGTTTTTGTATCTTTCAAAATTTCTAATGTTTTTGTATTTACTAACAAATTTTCTCCCCCTAAAATGCAAAACCATGAAAGAAATTTGATAACCGATGTAGATAGCTTTGTCTCGCCATCCATTTTCTGCTTCTCATGCTCTTGAGTGACAGTATCATGTTTGTCAAATTTTGTACCCCCATGATTTACAACCCATTGATTATGACAGTTAGAAAACCGTTTCTCAATCTGTGAGTAATCATGTTTGTTCCGCTGTGATGGTTTCGACATAGTCCATCAGCACTTAGTCAAAGTAAACTAACATCAAATAGCACAATCATCAACCAAACAAACAAACATATTGTTCAAATTTTCACAAAACAACACACAAACTCCCTGTCTGACCAAACCAGAGTTCATCTTCGTCCTACTCTAGTGCCAGGCTACTCTTATTTGCATTCTAACAATCTTCTGCACCATTGAGTACCTGCACATTCAAACTTTATCAAATACGCAAACAATTGTACACAAAACAAAAATTTCAATCAATAAAGATGGATGCCGATTCATGCTTCGCGATAAAGGAAGCTCCGGCAATTCCAACCGCTTAATCAAACATGGTGTCCACGTAGGCCTCAACAGCCTTAGGTGTAACCTGGATTCTAGCAACCTGAATTTTAAAGTTTTCAGCCTTGAGCGGTGGAAAACTTGCATCATAGGCAACCAAAACTGAATCCTCAGACTTTTTCACCTCAGAAGTTGAACTTATTGTTTCAGGTTTTGGTTTCCAAATTTGTTTCTGTTTCTCATCTTTTATCAAATCAACACGTTTCTTAACCAACCATACTTGACCTTCCAGAGTACCTCTTTTGTAAAAATTTGTCTGTTTTTCAATTTTTTGTTTCTGAGCAACACGTGGTTTCCAAATTTCTTGAGGCTTTGTCTTATCAACTGATGTTTTCCAACTCTGTGTTGTTCGAAATCTGGGTGTGTGAGAATTCCAGGTCTGTTTTGAATTGAACTTGTTTGGATTTGATTTCCAATTTTGATTCAGAGCAAACTTGTTTGTGTTATATCTCCAAGTTTGTTTCAAATCAAATCTGGTTGACCTCGGTTTCACACTCTCAGATTTCTGTTTTTCAACATCAACAGGCTTTGGATTTGGACACTTTCGTGCAACATGTCCAATTTGATCACATTTAAAACAAACTTTCTTTGAAACATCCTTAGCCTGATGTTGTTTCCGTTTCGTAGCCTCAAACTCTGCATTAGACTGTTGTCCAATTTTGAGGTTCTCTTCTTCTGTAAAACTTTTTCCTTGAACAAAACTCGTTTTTGTCTGGAAATTTTGCCTGTTACTTCTATTCCGATTTTGTTCCTTCTTATAACCCAAACCAGCTTTCATGTTTTTCTTTTTAGAACCCGATTTGTTATAAGAACCTCTGTAACCTTTACCAGCAAACTTCGACATTTCAGATTTCTGAATTTCAACCATCTTGAAAACTTTGTCAATTTTCTCTGAAATCACATTCTGAATCGGGAAAACAACGTCTAAGAATAATTTGTCTGATCCAATCATGGTATAAACCAATCCCTTTGAATCATCATTCAAATTTTTCTCGGATGTTGTATTTTTCAGATATTTATCATGAAAATTTCCTTCATTTTCAACTTGTGATTCAGTTTTACCTGCATCAACTGACTCTTCTTTGAAAACACTTTCAACAACTTTATCAACCACCCCTGAATCATTGATATCATCAGATTTGGTATAAATCACATCGATGTTGTCAGGTAACTGATCAACCATGTTGATTACTTTTTCTACTTTTTCGCCATCATAGAATGTATAATTATTCTCCAACGGTGGTGGAACTTGATGGAATTCAGACCCTATTCCCTTTTTGTTCTTTTCAGACCCTTTCTCATCAGGTGTGATGTTGAAAATACGTTCCAGAATATATGAAGATGAATGATAGCTTTGCAATTTATTGACCGACTTTTCTTTGTCTGCCAATTCTTGTTTAAGCTTAGCAACATCATCAATATATTGGTTTACCACTCTTTGTTTATCTTCAAATCTAGCTTCAAGAAATTTAGTGTTTCTTTGACAAGCACACAATCTATCATCTAGACTTTTGACTTTACTCTTTAAAGTTTCATACGCTTCTTTTACAGTTTCATATGACAGTTTCATTACATCATATTCTTTTTGCAACTCTTGCATTTTGATGTCTTTTGGAACACATTCGTTGCAAACAGCTGAACACTTTTCTTTTAAAACCTTGTTTTCTATTTCTAGATCATCATTTTTTTGTTTCAATTTTTCATTTTCTTGTTTCAAAAACTTTTCAATTTCACTCATCTCATGACATATTTCTTTGAAAATTTTATTTATTTTAGTAAATTCAATGTCTCTGTTGTTGAGTTTTTCATCTTTCTAATTACAAGCACTGCATGTTTCCATGCATTTCTTGCATTGCTGTTTAGCTTCATTATCAATTTTATCAGAAGTATTAGTTTGAATAATTACCTCAATGACTGGCACTTTGGTTTCCTCAGTCTTCTGAATTTGATCTTCTTCATCGACTTGCACTTTGTCTTCAACACCTTCCTCGGCTTTCTTTTCAACCTTCTTCACTTCATTCACCATCTTCTCACTTTCAGTCACAATCTCTTCGACTGTCTTCTTCTTTTTCTTCTCCTGACTAGCAAAAATTACTTTCCGAATGCCTTCTTCAACCTGATGTTTGTACCTTGGATTCTATCTAATGCCTTTGCACCAAACATCCACAGTAGGAATAGCAGCAACTAGTGCATCAAGGTCAACTGTCTTTGGATCAACAGTTGGGTTTCCTTGAGGATCAACATAGCATCCTTTATCTTTGCTCCACCTACCTGCCCATGTTGCTTCTCTATAAGCATTATACACATCATCCAATCTCATACGAGCATGTCTTTCTTCTCGAGTCAGTGTTACTTCAGCCACCATTGCTTTAGCCCCTACTTCGATAACCTCATCATCATGTTGACTCCAATCATAACCCTCATCCTCATAGATTATGGAACCTGGTGCTTCTGCATCTTTCAAATCCAAATTTTGAACCATAGATACATAATCGTTTTCTATACTATCCACAGTTTGACTACAGAAAGACAAAGCAGCTTTCTTTTCTTTGGATGATCCTCCATCAATTTGCTTTCTGGTTGGCTATTCATTGCTCTTGTGATAGATAGCTTTTTTGTAGTAATCATCACGAAACGGATTTACACTATCATCAATTTTATTGTTTGGACATTCTCTTTTAAAGTGACCTTTTTCCTTACATTTGAAGCAAGTTACTTTGTTCTTGTCAAAACCCATCTTCGTTTCAGGCCCATCCAAACATTTTCTACCAGTGATCTCCATGAATCGTTGTGCTCTTCGAATGACACTTTCCATGCACCAACGAATATCCATGAGTTCCATTTCTTCTGGATCCACCTGATCGTAATCCTCTTTCGTCATGTTAGGATTTCCGATCTTTCCTGCGATTAATCCTTCGTAAGATACCAGAATGGAGGCTAAGAAACTCATATGCTGTTGAGCAAATTCATTGTTTAGCAATGGAGAGTTTTTCCAATCGGAGTTGGAATTTGCAGTTGATGATCCAGATGCAGATGATGCATGATATCCTGGATCATAACTTGAAGAGGTATTCTTTAATGTGTCACTGGTCTTTTCTGCCGTAAAACCCGTTTTGATTCTTGGAGACTCATTGATTCTTGAAGACTCATTGTTTTGTTACAACCCTCTTCGATAGTACAAACCAACATTTTGTTGATAGTTAGAACTCGACATCTTGTTTTGTTTTTGAATCAACAAATCATGCCCCTCTATCTTCTCTATCAATTGATATAATGT